>NC_139915.1:5926132-6248632 GCF_963514095.1 Eutrigla gurnardus | reverse complement strand
AACCCCATGAAGAAACCACCTAGTGACAGAAAGAAGAGGCACGTACGAATGTCTGCGATAAAACCCAGAGGCTGGGAGGAAATATTAGACATAACCAACACCAAAACTGATGAGCGAAATATGAACGGCAGCAACCCACCTGGGTAACACTGTTTATCAGCTATCACTCTTTTAGAGCCCTGTGGAATGAAAAGCAAGGGCTTTACACTTTAAAGCTGCATCAATATCTTTATGCTTTCGCACTGGCAGCAGCTGTGGCTGTAGGCATGTTTTGGGGTTGTAATTATTTTTACAGAAGATATGACTATATGTAGGCTAATGCAAAAAAGCCCACAGAGAATTATCACCAGCAGCACTATCTCACCTCTACAGTTTTATAGCATCTGTCAGCTTGTTTGGATCGGCCGGCCCGCAGCTTTACTGTTTCATTCAGTCTCAACACTTTCATTTACCTCGTTTTTTTACAGCACCAAACTAGCAACTAGCTAGCAACTTCAAATTCAGGCTAATGGTGCTACAAATCTGCAGGTAAGTAGGCAACAGTTTGCATGCTAACTTGTAAACTATAACACCTTTATAACTTTATACTGCCTTACTCCTGCACTTTTGCAAAGTCCTGATGTCACAGCTACTTTCATTTGCGGTTTCAGCTGAGAGGACGTAGAGAGCTGTCACCTACATGATTTTTTTCACCTTTGCTTTACATATTGATATATGTAGTGCGAGGATTGTAACCAACAAAAACGCAACATTGCTCAATCACAACACAGGATGGAACGGCTTCAGACGGAGTCTGTGAATCAAACCCACAGGCACAATTAATGGAGGGTTGGAGGTGACACAGAAATTGTACAGTTTATATAACCAGATTGAACGTGTCGGCAAAAGAGCGAGGAGGCCGCGTGGCCCAGCAGCTTGAGCTGCTGAAATTCATGATCAATATATATTTCCAGGGATCCGTAGCCATCGCAGGGGTTAGGTAGAGCACAGGTGTCCATCATCGCCGGGGTATGCAGCTGCGTGCATCAAGAGCTCACACACGCATGTAGGCATGTCTTACTATCTAACAAGCAGCCACACACACACACACACACACGATCTCCCGCACGAAACGCAGACATGCCATGGAACACCTGACAGGTGCAGGCGTGGTCTGCTGCGAGACACGCTATCTTGACACGCTAACTCATTCTTAAATCTGAGCTACGTGCCTGAGGCTCTGAGTGCTAAGCACCCTAGTTTACTCTCTGAAGCCTGTTCCTCTTCCAGTCCTTGTCTCTGGGCACACCCTCTTCCGATTGTAGGTCGACTTCTGTCATTCTGTTCATAATGGAGCTGCTAAGAGGCCTGAGAATCGGAGCTCGTCTGATGAGTAATGGAGTTATTAGCCGTGTCAAAAGCATGCCACCAATCCCATGATCAGTATGTAGCGTCTGTTGTCCTGCAGGTGTCGGTTTAAGAAGCCACTGCATGAGGCTGATACAGAGGACGTGATCCTTGGCAAACAGTGGTTAATGTGACTTTACTCCCCCCCCCCGAAGAAGTTGTCTGCACACTGTGATCGTGTGTTTGAGACTTTGTTTCCGTGCAGATCCCGCTGACATGCACGTGCAAGCTCAATGAAGCTCCATTTAGGCAACAAATCACACACATAAAATGCTTTAATGTAAAAAGGTCTGCAAGAGCGCGAGCTTTCCACATGTTCTAACAGTTAGAAAAGCCTGATTTATTTACCATGTATATGACACATGCAATACCTGATTGTCCACAGCGGTGCCTCTTGGCAGACTTTGCACAGACGCAATATCCCATCTGTTGAGAATGCAGATCCAGGTTTTGCCAAACACTTTTACTTAGCTTCACAGGAAAATTGCACTTGATTGGCATTGTTATGGTAGAATTTAATAGAATAATCTGAGAGGGCGGATTAATGGCAACACTTTGTGTAAACTCCCCTGGCCTGAGGCACTTGGTCTCTATACACCTTGGCTTCCTCTGTCATTTACAAGCTGTTCGCATGCACACAGCACAGCCAAGAGTGTGAAAAACCGGATGAGCAAGTTCACAGCTCCCTTGTCTTTTCGGGGGGGGAAAGAACGCTGCATCTGGTTGTAGAATTGCCTCGCGTGTGGACAACAGCTTCATCTTTTTAGTCCTAACGACCTCCCGACCTGGCCTATGGCAGCAGCACTTTTACAACGTGTTTTTTTTCTTGTTACATGCTCAGACGCAGTCGAATTTACAATGACAGGTCACGTAAACATGTGTACTGAATTCCACCTCTACAAAAGGCCTTTATGTTTGTGAAGTAATGCAGATATTAGCGACACAAAAAAAACATGAACACATGCACATCATTAAAGCTGCACTCATCAATATATTTATGTGAACACTGGCAAACAAAATAGGGATGCACTGAGAAAGGTGACACAAAAAACTCAAAGATTTCTAGTGTCTTTCAGCTCATTGTTTTGGTTTACAACACACTACTTTAGCATTGTTTCCAGATGAAGCATGTTTGCTGTTATAAGCTAAAAGGCTCTGATGCTCAGCCCCAAACAGTGGATTAACACTGTTAGCGATTAGCTGGTGAACATGTGCTAGTGGAGAATTTAGCAGTTAAAGAGCCAGATAATTCCATTCAGGAGTAGAAACCAAAACAGAGTGAAAAGTAGTGTGACATATATTCATCAATCGGCTAGAAACAACCTTAATGCTAATGGTAATGGGAATAATGGCCAAAAAGTCAATTAAGGCAGGTTTAAAAGGGATATTGGAAACTTTCAAAGCAATGATGTGTTGCGTTTATGAAGCGATTTCACCATCATGCAATAATCTTTACCTGTATCATTAGTCTAGACATTTTACCTGAAACATGACTGACTTTTTGGTAGGCCTAGTTCTTGGAGATCTATTGGTGGCCTCTTAAATGGAGAGATCAGTTCATGATGCTTCAAAAATCCTTTACCTATTCCACTCTGAACATTGATGACATGAAAAAATACTTTCCCCTTTTGCTCTGTGATCAGGCGGTTGATGGATTCGTCATAACATAAACATTTCCGTTCCTCCCACGTCAGTTCATCATACCATCTATTAGCTAATTTCACAACATCACAATGTCTTCATCTGCACAAGATAAACACTGTTTCATGTTTTGAAATTGATTCCGTTCTCACAACAGGAACTCTGTGCACAATGTCGCCCTGTCAATCACGTACCTGTCAGCAACATAATAGCAGCATTTTACACCGCCTTGTTTTATGATTTAAGAAAATCATAATATTGCTCTAATGACGTGCGTTCCTACAGTCTTCACATTCTTCAAAACAAATGCAAGTTGTAACCTATCCTGTCAACAGCGTTTGGTTTTGCAATGGCAGTTGATCTCCTATGTTTGCTTCCCATTTATGTTGTGTGAAACTCGGAACTCGTTGATATTCTAAGGGCCAATCCGCAGCTAGTTAACTGTGATTGACGATGTGGACATAGGATATGTTTAAGACACCTGGAGCATTCAGGTTTCATACTTTTTTTTAATACAAATCACTTTGATTGCCGAGGCCGCCACAGAAACAGCCACTTATCCTGCTGACACTGGTGCAGCGAAATGGACACACATACAGACTGGCTGGCAGACTGAGTTTTCTGGCATGATAGTGATATCTATGATAGTGGAATTTCCAAATGGCCTGCTCTGGAAAACAGGCTGATAATTCAATTAGAGCTTGGCAACCAATGCACAGGCAGCACTAGCATTACGAAATGACTCTCACCATAACAAAGGTCTTGCTTAGACAGCAGCTGCCTGGAACTGGCTGGAGAGCGGCATGGAGACATGAGTCTAGTGCCCTTTTTTGAACTGTTATTTATCTAGCAGCAGGCGTTGATAGATTTATATTGCTGGTCCAGACACTTTCTCCACTTTACAATCAGCTGACTACTTCTCATTGTATACGATAATATCATAATCGATTGTTTCCAGGCGATGGTTTTCCATGTGATTTAACCTGTTTGGTCTCGGCACTTCTTTAATGAAATCTCGTTTACATTTGCATTAACCTACCTCACTGTCACACAATTAAAACACAGCACAAGAACAATGTAAAAAAAAGAAGAATTTTGAATTTCACAACTTCTTTTTTAAAAGATAATGTGATGCATTTAAAGTCAATGATACTAATCTAAACTAGAGAAGAAGAACATAAAAAAAAAACACCTTTTATTTGAATAAATATACATATTGTTTCTGTCTCAACAAATATACACTGTACATTACTAACACCTAAAACTGACACCAACCAAAAACCTATCAGGATGCCAAATGGTATCCAGTTACATGTCAGGCACTGTTTATTTGTTATTAACACTGCTTACTTTCTCTTTAGATCTGCAAGCATTGGAGAGTTTTATATTCTTATCAGTTCACATTCTGTTGACTGGAAAGAAAACCAAATGTGTCGACTCATTTCCTTTCCTAGTGACCGGCTAATAACAAAAATGGATGTTTAGATTCGGTTCAGCAGCAGTCTAAACAGATGTGGTTTTGGTGAGAATTACAGGTGCATGTTGAGCCTCTGCACCTGTAACCTTTTTTTACTCTGTACAACAAAAATACCACCTACATATACAGTATATACATTGTTTTGTGTACAATAAGATTGGGGTCCCATGGTGAAAAGGCAAAAACTCTCCCACTGACTAAGATCTGGGAAAAAGAGAAACATGACATGAAGTAATTTGTTCAAGATGAAAGCCTCAGTGTTTTCATGTGCAAATGAAAACACCACCAACCTGAGATCAGCTGTCGAAGGTGTGGAGGTAAACATTGTTTTCTTTATGTGAATGCATAAAGTGAATGTGCTGGTATGTGTGCACGGGTGCTTCTGTGTGCACATCGCCAGGTGTAAAAACTGAAGGTGGGGAGTAAAAGGCAGGAAACATTCCACTTATAAAAATGTTTGACAGACAGTTAAAAAGGAGCTTTGATTTACAGTCCATCATAGAAATCAGGGAACATCAACAGACTGGTGGCGTTTCATCGTGTCTCTTTGATGGAATCACCCTGGGGGCACAGTGGCATTTCCGCAGCACTTAGATCTATAAAATTCTCAACTTACTGACTAAATGACAGGAAATGCGTGCTGCCAGTCTATTAGATGTTAATTGTTTTTGCAACACCAAAGGTTGTTTCAAAACTCTGGACTTTTTCCTTTAATTCTTTCTGTCTTCCTTTTCTCACATAGAGAGAGCATGCCCATCCTATTGATAAAAGTAACAACAGAGCAGTGCCTGCTGGGTCATGAAAGTTCGTTAATAAAACAGCAGCATATAATTAACCCTGGCACTGCTTCGATGGTATTTATGTTTTGTCCTCGTTGTTTACTGTAATTTGGGTTACAATCGCCACTGCGGGCATATTGCTCTGTTGCATAACTGTGAGTCATACACTCTCGTACCCTCTCTGTTGACTAATACAGCTTATTGAAGGGTATACTGATGTTGTTTTGGAGTGGAAGCAGCCAATTGCTGATCTCTTGTTCTAAAATGTACAGAATTAAAATTTCACCTAATTTCACTAATTTTCAATTATCAAAATTTTTGGGACCCAAGTCTCATTGAAGGAGAGCCAGGTCAAATTGCAGTGATTCAGCAAGACCTAATTATCCACTATAGTCCTTCTAATAGCTCTCAATGACCATGTTGCCCTAGCCATGCAATCTATCCACACAAAGAGTTATTGTTAAAATACTCCCAGTGATAGAGGTTGTCAAAGTTGGACTGGACTCAACTTAGAAGTGTATTGTTTAAAGGTCAAAAGAGGCTGACTGTTTTTAAATACTACTGAGCCGTCAGGGATGACACATATTTGCAGTGTAGCATAGATATGAAACAATGGCCTTGCATTGATAAGAGAGGGTGGTCCTCAAGAACCTTTCAGTTCTTAAGTTAAGCCAATGTGGAAGTGTGGAACCCCTACTTCTCACTTGGTTTATTATCTCAAACAAACGTCGCTCAGCAAAGTCCAGACTCTTTCTGTTCTGGCGCCTCAGTGGTGGAACGAACTCCCGACTAATGTCAGGACAGCTGAGTCATTTGCCATTTTCCGAAAAAGGCTCAAGACTCATCTGTAACACCCCCCCCCCCCCCAAAAAAAAATACCCTTACCTATAGCACTCTGATCGTAGCACTGTTGCTCTTGAAGTATTAGTTTACTCAGATGAGGACCAAACACTTGTTCTATTTTTAGCTCTTACTTTATCGGCAATGATTCGTTGTGGTTTCCTTGTTTCCTTCTTTTGACAAATGTACTTATTGTAAGTCGCTTTGGACAAAAGCGTCTGCTAAATGACCTAAATGTAAATGTAAATGTAAATCTCAGTCAACATTGTAAACATGGGTTTCAAGTCTTCTTCAATACCGGTTATGGTCACCAGGTCAAATACCACAGGAGGCGCAGAACATAATGAAAGAAACTGGTTCAAAGTGAAAAGCATACACACACATTACTGTGAACCCTAAAAATAGATCAGATGGTCTGGCTAAAAGAAACAAATAAGCGCCCAGGCCAGCCAAACCATGGGCCGTCGGACCTGAAACACCTGACTGCCGAACACAGGAACCGAAAATCAAATGCAAGCCACTCCCATCCATCCTAACCCTCAGAAAGAGTAACATATAGAGTTGCTGCTCTTGTAGCCCCCTCGACTGAACACAGACTGCTGCCACAAGGCTGAAAAGGTGTTCACTGGGGCCCTTTTCAGTGGTGGGGGATCGTCAGGCTGCAGCTTGGGTCAGCCAGGAAACCATGGGAGCTATCAAGGCCCTGACAGGCACCTCTGAAACACTAGGGAAAACAGGTTAAAGAAAAGATCAGAGCCGGGATGACCAGAAAAGTGGAAGCGCATAACGAAACTTAAGTTTTTCATTTAGTAAATGAGGCGTGGCTACCTTGTGATTGACAGGTCACTGCCACAGCGCATGCTACTGAAAAGCTGCTGCACTACTGTCTATACCTGGGAGAAGCCATCCCACGCATTTATTGCCTTCCCAAAATAGACAAGGAGGAGGCTCCACTCAGACTTGTCATCAGCTGTAATTCAGTGACATTGCGAAGCACCTGGACACCATTCTTGCCCCTCTGTTTGGAAACACACCACGGCAGGAAATCACAGGATTTTGCCAACAAGGTTAGAAAAATGAAACTGGACCCAGATGAAACCATTGTCTCTCATGATGTCACTTCACTTTTCACTTGGATTCACACCTCAGAAGCAGTGACACCGGTAAGGAAACGACCGCTACAGGACAGCACCTTGGCCAACAGGACCAACCTCACTGCCAGCCACATATGTTCCCTGCTCCACCACCTTACTTTCAGGTCCCCATTTGTCTCTCTCTTCGTCCTCTCCAGACATTATCCCTATTCCCCAGGATCCTTCATAATTACCATTGTCCAAATATCCATGAGATGACCTCAGACTTTCCCTCCTATATACCTTCAATCAATCACTGAACTGATTTATTCTGCCTGCTTCATCTGCATTTGTGTCTTATCTCTGTTACATGTATTCAATGCACCATGACATCAAAAGTTAATACCATTCATCTTGAGAGGGAGATGTCTTATTACACTGTTTACGAACCATTCATTTTTGCAACCCCGACATTTGTGCCAACTTTGACCTTCCAGTGGTGCCAGAGGAAAGTCAGGGATCACTAAGGTCATCCTTGTTTACAGATAACAAACCAAATTGATTTTGTGTTGCTCAATGGGGTCTGATAAGACAGAACCATCTAGTGTCTTAAGCCTGTATTCATTATGATGGCCACCAGGGGGTCGACTTACAAAAATAAATCTGATTGTATAGAAATTTATGAGAAAGTGACCCGACTTCTCAATTGATTTAGTATCTCAGTTTATGGTATCAATCTCTAGTTTCAAGTCTTCTTCAATACAACGTGATGTTCATTTCGTCAATTATGGTCCATTTAGAGTCAAATAGACCATAAAGTAGGGTATTCTTTAGGCCGTGACTACCTACAGGTCACTCAAACAGCATTGTTCGGTCTGGAAGTTGTCTGTGTTTTCTTTGTAGCACTTTAACCCTTTCACAGTATTGAAGTTTATTAAAGTTAATTCAAATGTCTCATTCAGTGCGGTTGGATTTACCTCCAACCTCTTACTTCGGGTTGCAAAAAAACAACCAAAAACCCAAGATGGCCAAGATTTCAAACTCAAAGTTTCAAAACAGCAGTCAACAAACCAATGGGTTGCCACACACATTCTGTTTTACAGTGTGACCACTCTTTGTATTGCCTCTGATTTTCAGACTGAATGTTAGCCGCAAGTCGACTTTCAATCCCTGTTTTCCAGATTTGAAACGTGCAGTGAAAATGTATCTGGCAAGATATAGCCTGGCTTTGCACGTTATATTTTTTGCCATCAGATAATCACACGAGAACTCACGAAATAAACATGACTGATCAACCAAGCATGCTATGGTTACTTATATAAAAATACAGTGCAAGCTCTGGGTTTAGTCCCATTCACATTGCCTCTGGCTCCATTGAACACAACTGGTGGTGTTTATAGGCCCAATGGGATTGTGTTGTTGTTGCCACGGTCATTCCCATTTGAGTGGCAAACATGCAATCTGCCACGTGAGTGCACATTCAAATTTGAAAAAGCAAAGAAACACTGCTATAATAGTAAAAAGTTGTGCAACTGCAGAAAGAAGATTCAAACTGAGAAGAGAAGCTAATAGATTCAGCGAGAACTCTGGTGCTGAAACTTGGGAGTATTTTCTGTGTTTAGTGTCAGTGACCTAAACAGAATATAATGACCTTTTTGCTATATGACATTGTTTTACCCGTCAACCCTTCATTACAGCAATAGCACGCTGTGACGAGGGTTGAACGGCACTCGTACAATGAAATGTACACTGCATCACTTCCTGAGTGCCAGAAGACTTTCTCGAGAAGACGCAAGATGATTACAGCTACAAACCCCCCTTGGGTATCATTATATATGAGCAGAGGACTCAAGCAAAGCGAGCTACGCTAAACTAATGGTTCACAGCTCCCACGCCTGCAATATCAGAGTTCTCCTCTGCTCTACAACTTGCAGGCTGCTATTGAAAAACAACTGCTTGTCCTTGCTGTTGAATGACAGACAGGAGAGATGTATTTGTCAAGCTGCTGCTGTCATTCACAAAAAGTTTTCATTCATCTGTTGCATGGGAGTGTCTCCAAGATTGTGCTCAGTGTGCAGTCTGGAGTTTAATGACTCTCATTTGGAGAAAGACACGGATATCTGCTTCTGTTCAGAGTGTACTTTAATAATGTGTAATTTATTTAATGGTGACACCCATTCAATGACACGCAGAGATAACATGCAGTGTTCTATGTACATAGTTCTACGTATCTATGTGTTAGCCAAATCATTACCTGCTAAAAGGACCATACTGATTTTTTTTTTCTTTTTTTATTGATTGCCTTTTCCACTTCACAAAAGAAAGAAAATCCCTCTCCAAGAGCATTATTTGCAAGTCTGGGGCATTTATGGTGATTGCTCGAAAGCATATGTATGAGTCACGCTGTGGGTGCTGGAATGCAAAGATGCATACCTGCACATTTACTAACCTGCCTTTGTGCACATACAAGAAACCGAGGTGTATACTTAGCAAGGACATTGTGGGTGCCACACCCATGCATGAACATCCTTATTCCTCTCTTTTACTGCCCTCTTTATACTCTCTGTATGTACATTTTAAACCGTTTTAGATACTTTGTGTTGGATCACAAATATTTTATTTGAGTCAATTTACAGATAGCCTATAGTTAAAATGTCTCCCATGCCCTTTACACATTCTTTATGTCAATGAAAGGGTCTTATTTTCCTCGTTTTGCCCATCATTTGGTTATAATACATTGCACACCAACGTAATGGTGCGGGGATCAGGGAACACCACCACGATGAACAGCTAGGAAATACGCTTATTTGCTTTCTTGAAAGATACCACTTCATGCCTCAATGTTAAATATTAAGTTACTACCTGGTTAGATTAGCTTAACCTTAGCATAGCGTTTGCCTGACTACCAGCCACTCTACACGTTATATCTTCTCTGTTAAATCTGTCAAAAAAAAAGGATAAAGTGTAGCTGTTTTGCCATGTTTTCAGTCTTTATGCTAAGCTAAGCTAAGCTAAGCTAACTGTATGCTGCCTTTTGCTTCATTTTTCCTCCACGGACATGAGAGCGGTAGCCCTGTCAACCTTCCCATATAACTCTTGGCAAGAAAGCGTATTTCAACCTTATTCGGTGGCATAAAATCTGGCTGGAAATGAAAGAGTCGTGACTTGATATTATGAATGAAACTCGTGCGTGATGAAGTTATGATTATGGTTTTGCCATAAGTGCCACGTTTGTCTTCTGTCAAAGAAACTGCCCCACACTTAGTCTTAGCCTTGTGGCTGTGAGGTGAGTAATACATAAATACCATGTAGTGTAACAGTTGGTATCAACACAATGCCACTTCTGTTGGCTGACAGTTGAACAATTGTAACCTTTGACCTTCCTGCAGTTTCTGCACTGAAACAGGGGATGCAGTCTTCAGGTGAAGCGATTGGGAAGAGTCTGAATAGTAAATATTCACAGAAACTGCTGCTCATGTCTTATCTACTTATCTGACTACAGCAGCTGTAGTATCCACCTTTCCTGCTGACGCCAGCACAGCTGCTTGTTTACAACAAAAGGGCTAGTGTTTGTTTGACACAGAAAAAGATGCACAGCAGCTGATACTCAAACCTCTTTACGAATGAAATAATTGATATAATTGGAAAGCTGATTGAACTGACAGTCAACTGGTGATCTTTGACCAATCCTGAAGTTCAGATAACATCCTTGTTATTTCAATGCAGCTCATTAACACACTAGAAGTATCCAGAATGATGTTAGTGAACACTCAAACATCAAAGACACTCACTGTGTGCCACAATAACCCGAGGCCAAGCAGTGACGTATAAGGCAGGTTGTTTTTTGTGTGGATCTGCTACAATTATGATTGCTCCTAAATTACATCTGGAAGCTGAGAACTGGCTTGAGATCAAATCAGAAAAATGTCTCACCTGACAGACAAGGTAATGGGCTGTTGGCAGAGCTGTTTGTTACCTCATTTGATGTGGCACGGGAGGTCACACTGTGTGAACACCGTGTCCTGTCCCCACCACATGGGATGTGACCGGTAGCTTTCCCCCTCGGGAATATTAATCTCTTCCACAATACGATATGATCGGATGCGATTTGCATATCAGCGCTCATCAAGCGCTCGCGCTCATTTCGAGGCCTGCAGCGTGTGGACGGACGCCATTGTGCTTCTGTAAACAAGTGGAGGAGTGGACAAGGAGATGGTCGGAAAGCGAGACACATTTTTTGTTGTGCTGTTTACGAGATGCTCACATCCCAGAGATGGGTGGATGACAAGCTGTGCTGCCCTGTAGGGATCGAAATTTATTTAAGCCAGGTTACACCCATTGGCAACAAAGCAACTCCTCTCTCTGTCATTCTTTCTATCTCTCTCACACACACACACACACACACACACACACACACACACACACACGGGAGAGTGTAACATGCACACAAGCATTGCGACATATATACACGTATGCCAGGTGCGGCGGCTCCTTCAGCGGTTGCTGCCGTGTCTCTTTCCCGTATCATGATCACCATCTTTAATCTCCTGCTGTGTGAGGGCCTGCGAGCTAACAGGCTGTTGGATTACTGCCTTTACTTATCACACATGCCAGCACGGCACACAGCCGCCAGCGCCGCTAACTGACTTTTTTTTTTTTTATCTGCCCGTTTTGCATTGCATTATATATTTAGACATATACACAAGCACATAGAAGTGTGTTGTGTTTGTGCTTTTTCCTCACGGTGCCAACAAACTTAAAAAAAATACACAATAACCCCCTTGCTCACATCCATATGAATATATATATATATATACACACACACACATACACACACACACACACACACACCAAACCAGCCCAGTGGCCAGACTTCGTATGATTCTTTTTATCTGCTTCCTTGTCACTCACTGTTTTGCATGTTGAGACATAGAGGGATCAGATGCTGGAGTGCTTCACAATGCACATGATTAAATCTATTCCCGCTGGTACAAAAGGCGGGCCGGTGGCTGTGTAATTTACACTGCTGTCCAGCGGCTAAGTCAGCACTATCAGCCAGGGTGTCGTCATCCTGCCCCCGTTCTCCAACTGCGTGTAATGAATCCAATGTGTCTGAGTCCTGGCATGCACAAATGATTAACTGGTGGCAAAGAGAACTGATTAAGCAGATAAAGCTTGGCACACAATAGCCTCAGTGCTACACGTGTACCTGCATAACCAGAGCTTCCTCACGCAAGGGAAGTATTCAGGCCTGCCGATCATTCTGTTGGAAGTTTCTTGAATGCACGGGACAGAAAAAGTGTATCGATCTGTTATAAATGTAGTCATGTACATGGTGAGTCCTCCAGTGTCATTGCTTACCTTAGAATTCAAGGAGAGCATGACAAAGCAGTACAATTATCCATAGTGGAAAGAACCTGAAGGTGCAGAAAATTGTGTGGAATTCTTTGCCAAGAAAGTAGTAAAAGCAATAATAATTCTGGATACATTATATGTACGCAAATAGTACAGACCTAGCAGGTAGTAGCAATAGAAATGTATTTTATTGAGTAAAGGTGCAATGTGTAAGATGCTCGGCAGCACACTTTTGGTAGCTTTGTGGCTGGAGATGGATGGGACACCCACGGCCACATGGAAACAAAGTGGGCTTCTAAAGAATCCATTATCATACATTATCAGTGGGTCTGTTAGCGGCTGGTAATAATCAACGGGCATTCGTACAGCGTCCTCTCATCGACTTGTTTGGCAACAGAGAAGAAAATCCAGACCAGCTGCCCCTCAAAGGAAATCACTTCTTTCTTTTTCTTCTTCTTCTTCTTCTTTCACATTTATCTTGACGAGTCACAAGTGTGTCAATATACAGCAGCACAAACACGCTGGTGGTTATTACAGCTGACTGGCAATTGAGCAAGATTTAATCAAGGTAACCACAGCAGATCTGGGATGCATAATTGCACTTTGTAAACGAACTAGTGAACTAAAATAGAAAGCCTACGTACCTGAGAACTGGCAACTCAAGGCCTTTACGTACCAGGTGCATGACAAGTAAACAACCATGAATGCCAAATACGCACCTGCAAATACTTCGCATCAAAAAGTATGCACATTTAAAAGGCTTGAATAGATTGGTGGAGGCAGAGGTCCAACAACCAGAATCCCATTGACCCAGAGAAGTGAGTGGCAGTTTATTGGCGGCGGTTTTGTTGAGTTTCCTTTTAGCAATACATTTGAGTTCCGTCTGGTAAAAGGTTATGCGGTGTATCTGTCTAGAGCTTTTATTGTGAAAGGTAAGAAAAGAAGGAGTGGATCTATGCTGCCTTTGTCAAGGTTGGAAAGAGTAATAAAGTTTGCCTCCCTGACGTACACTACGCCGTACAATTTGAATGTATACATTCCACACAACGTGATTGGTTGATGGCTTTATTGACAAGAATTGACAATAATGGTGGAATGTTTTGAAGACAAATTATTAGAGCAAGTCCACAATTTCTCTACGATGGAGCACCTTTCGCCTTTATAGCCCAGTACACCATGCAAATCCCTAAATGTACACGGTCTGATTTCGGTTTTGCGCCCTCTAGAGGAAACATGAGTAGCACAGCACAACTGGATGTCTAATTGGTTCAAAAGCAAGTATGTTGGACCTTTAACCCCTCAGTCCGACCAGTGAATCACAAACTGGAGGCAGACCAATGCTTTAGCATCATCTTCTCTTCTGGCCGTTAGTGGTTGCTACGCATGGAAAGGCGCACAAACGAGGGAACATATTTCTTCAGTCGGATACGACTTCTCCATAACTAGACGTCCTCTCCTGAGAGATTCACAAGCCAGGAGGATGTGTCCACTCACTTCCCCCAAAAGTTTTCATTTCAGTCACTGTTTAATTTGGCCTCTGCTTTTGCTTCTGTTTGGCAAACTTCCTGTGGCATCTTAGTCTGATATCAACAGATATTATATCAGGAGTTGCTGGGACCCCTAATACAGTAGTTCCCAGTGCTGTTTACTCTACATGATTTGGACAGCATCCAGGTCTGCAATACTGTGCGTCAGCGCACATGGTTTTGACTGTTCCACATCCAGCCAGTCTGTCGTTTCTGTGCCCACAAAGTTCCCTCCGCGGTTGAGAATTGAGAACGTTTGGTTTTCTGACCGACAGTGTTTCAGTATTCACCACTCAGTAAGTAGGCCTGATGACACGTAGATAGCAGACAGTGATTAAAACCTGGTTTTTATAGTACAGCTAGCTTAGGTTTCGGGGGTTCAGGTTTGTGAAACCAGGATGACGAGTATAATGGAAGAGCGAAGAAGTTCTACTTTTACCTTTTTTTTGATCCACGACTGTGTTTTGGTTTTGGATAAAGGTCAGCTGCCAGACTTCAGTCTCATCAAGCTCTATGTGCGCACATAACAGTTAATCTGTCTGTCAGAACATTTCCATTTCTTGTTATTGTCTCTTTTTGTTGTAGTTGTTTTTTTTTAATAGAGCAGTCTCACATTGAGTTCAAAAGGGTAAACTGTCTCCCACCAGTAGTCAATGTTAGTGTGCTTACCTATGGCCTTAATCTTCACCCAGTAGTTGCCTAAACTTGATGAAGGGCGGGAGATCAGAGCAGCAAATGCTGAAATGACAAACGTATATTCCCTTTTGAGAAGCTGATAGTGAGTATTATTTCAGGATAATTGTGTTTCCTGGTGTCGTGCAATTTGTTTTTTTTTAAAGTGAGAAATATGCAGTGTGAGGCTCAGCCAACTTTTCCACCAGCCATAAATGCACAGTTGGCCTACACATGCACAACCGCAAACTTTTTTTTCTTTCTTTCGTTTTACACAACTTAGCGTGCTGTCTAAAAAAACGGCCGATGATTGTTTTGATAGAAAAGGGTGACCGATACCTCCCTCAGCTCTTTCTGTACACAACCTCCCGACCCTTGGCTCTGTCCAAGCAAACACAGTCTGCACGCAATGCACAATGATTAACCCGTAGATCGCCTATTGAGAGAGGGATCACTCTGTGGGAAGAAAAAAAGTGGCCCAATTTTCTTTTTTTATTGTTGTGTCTAGTAAAGGAATTTACTTTCCTACCAGGAAGTAGGGCATATTTTTCAACATGGGTGTTTCTGAGAAATTGGGAAACTATATTTGTCAAAAATATAAAAATAAATAAAATTGTACTTGAAGCCTTAAAATTCAATTCAGGTCACTTGCACATGTCATTATTTTTTACCACCATGTTCACTAAACCAGCTTTGAGGCAAACATTTAATAGTTTAATAAGGATTATTAAAACAAATTGATTAAACCAGCTTCTCATTGTTAAAATGGTTGTAACACGTATGTCCAGAAGACAGCGCTAATAGTCTTGCAGAGATGACATATTTTTGTAGTCCAACCCCAGAAGTTAGCCTCACACTGGTTCCCTTGACAAAAAGATAATGTGATTTTCCCAATGGATTTTGGATTAAGAAAGATTAGAAAATAAGCTCTGTGGCAAACACATGTTTATTATTTTCACATGTTTTTTTCACCACTTTTATGATTTTTGAAGCGGGAATGCAATCGGCAGAAGTAAAAAGCTAATGTTGTGCTATTAACGAACAACAAATAGAGACACGCACTATACACAATGAGGCTGTGAAGGTTGGCTATAGTCGGCATGATGACATTTTGTAGTCTTATTTAGCCACTTGTTAGCAACTGCCTTTTTTTTTAGACAAGTGAAGCTTCAAAATTCCCGAGAGCTTTATCTACTGATGCATTTTTTTTTTATCATGGAGTAAACACAGACGGCATCCAACTAAAAAAACATTGACTTCAAGACAAGGAAGTGCAGGAGTACTGACTAATTTCAAGGTTTTAGGACTCAATCCTGCAGCACTCTATTCCATCAAACTGATTAGGATTGTGCTAAATTTCCCATTGATGCCAATCAGCTGCAAGCCATAGACTCATCCCTTATGGTACCTCAAAAATGGACCTGAGTGAGACCTCTTTCCTGACATCATTCTCTGTGGCTGATGGGCTGGTTGACGGTCCCGTTGGTTTGCAGAGAGAATGAAGGTTGTGGTGGGAGCAACGTGTGTGTGTGTGTGTGTGTGTGTGTGTGTGTTTGCAGGGGGCAGAAGAGGTTAATTTGTGTCATGCATGACTTCTTTTGCGTGCCAAGCTTATCCATATCTTATTTCCCAATAGAAAAAAAAAGATTGCCTACCAGAACAAATGCCCTCACAAAACATACACTCCTAGTTATCCTATAGACTGAGAATAAATGGGCTAAGAATAACCAGAAAGACTTAATTTGCATATGAGGTAATAACCATCAAAATCCAAATACAAGATTTAAATGCAACCAGACGATTCTCAACTACATATTAAATGATTTGCAAGTAGAACTATTTTTGGGGGCAATATTTTCACACTTCCAAGCAGATTTAAAGCTGCAAACTATATTTGGCCAAAAGAAGGTAGAAGAAGTAAACATATTGGCCGATACATCTCGCTTCTTTAGCTGTTAAATTATTCACCCACTATTTTTTTTAATGGAAACAAAGAGACTCAAAGTGTAAATGTGTCATAAACCCAAGAATGATCAACTCAAAGTGAAGCTTGTGAGGAGCTGCAGAGTGGATGGATAATTATTCTTGTTCAGCACCATAGCAACACTCAAGTTAATATAAAATGATTGATTAGTGGAGCTTTTAATATTTTACGTAAACTTTTTTTTATTATGGTGGCGCCAGCATGCGGCCATGGCCAGACAGTTAATTAGGATAATGACCTCAATTCACTCATGTACTCCCTTGCAGTGCTAGGTGGATGGTGTGTGATGCTGCCTGCAGTCAGGATTTGTCCTCAAACCACCACAAACGTTCAGAGAGGTCATGTTTTTAAGGGTTTCCCAACTTATACTCATAACTTTCTACGTTTGTTTCTGTGTTGTCTTTAAGGTCAAATAGACAGTGTGAACATTGTTTTAAGGGGAAAGCAATGGATATGGATGGTATTTTTGCAATTTTTAACATTTTAATGGTAAAGGTAAAATTCTATAAAAATAGATAGATAGATAGATAGATAGATAGATAGATAGATAGATAGATAGATAGATAGATAGATAGATAGATAGATATTTACACAATCCGAATAATATTAGATATTATTAGATATGTATTATAAATATACCAGACTACAACAACTACAGTATAGAATATAAAAATAGGATAACAAACTGTTTGGAGTTTGGAGTTAATGTCAATTCCATGTACATGTATTTTACTTCCAATTAGTTTCTTCATGTTTAGTCTAACAGTCTGATTTCATTCAGAATGTATTACCTCCAGAAAAAAAAAACACCTTGTTAAAACCATTCCATCAGCCGAGGTGTTAGACCTACTATATTTAAACTGTCTCCATTCTTCTGTATGGAGCTGAAAAGCAGCCAACTATTCTCCCACGCACCGCGTGCCTGCTGGGGTTTGTTGCCTTTCTTGCTGTGTGGGTCATGACTCTCCTCAGACACGCATCTTAACGGGGTTTCCCACTATGACCTTGCCTTCCCCTGCCCTGCCTATTCACGCTCAGTTATGACACCTTCGTGCTCCACGCGAGAGGGAGAGGTGACAGAAAGATGGATGACCGAGATATTTCCGCACGCAACTATTGTTATTGCCGCGGAGCGCAAATACTGGCTTGCAGAGGGCTGTGGGGACGGTGGGAGGGAGGGGGGACCATTAGCTCAGTTACTAATCTGGTATTCACGCCTGGTCAGGAAGGGAAGGTGATCCAGTAAAACCCCCCACCCTCCCCAACACACACGCACACACACACACGCACACACGCAAGCTCCTTCCCCCTCCATTGTGCAAACACACACACACGCACACACAATATGTGAAAGAGTCGATCGCAGGAGACTCTTCACCATGTTGCTGTTGAGTTCATGGTTGCGTGTGAACGACATATCAGCAGCGGCTGATCAGATGATTTTGGTGTTTACGTGGTGACCCAACCTGACCCTGTTATCTATGAGCTGTTGTAAGAGGCATCTGACTCTGTCCTCTCAAGTAGTGCTGTCACTCACCTGTTGCACCAGCCATCGGACTTTTGATAAACTCCCACCCTCTTATCAATTACAAGGAGGGTGAATAGCCATGTTCACAGAAATGCATTTCTTGCTTTGTGTTTCTGAGCCTTAAAGCCAAAATCAAATCAAAAATGCCTTTTACCTCTTTTTACATCACATCCCCCCAGTCATATTATATGCAATTTACATGCAACCATTTATTTAATAAACATTTATATCAATATATTTATTTATAAAAACATGTCGAGGTGCTTTATAAACACTAGTATCAAATCGGTTCAAGAGAAACAAACTGGAAGTCAAACTTCAGCAACTTTGACTCTTAACGAGCCGTCAGGATTTCTGTATGGCTCGTTAAGAGCACTGTCCCACAGTTTTTAATGTTCTGAATGTTTCCACATTGCACTGAAGGAAAAGTGACGGACAGACGAGGGCAGATAGATCAGAGAGGGCAGCGTGACTGAGACAAATCCACGAGTTGTAGCGTGAAAATAATATATTTCAGCAGAGCAGCACAAACAGCCACAAAGTACTTTGTATTAATTTATTAATCTGGAAAAGCACATGCCATTTTTCTACAGGTGATAAAAGTAACACAGTCTATAGCGCCACTGCTCATATTCCAAACTGTTCCTCACATTATGAGCGTGAGCATCCTCCAGGTTTGATACTAAAAGTAGGAAATGACACGAATCGTCTTTGAAGGCTTGGTGACTGAACTTGGCTGTGGTCCATTCCCGTGGTGGAGATCAGGTACAGTTGGTACGTGTACTTTACTTGAGTAGTGTCGTTTTATGCCAATTTACACTACAGTACATTTCTAACAGCTATAGTTACTTTCAGATTAATACAGATTAATCTTATAAAACATGATTTATATTATGGCGATATAACACTGTTAGGGGCCATTCTGTACTTTCACTTTTGAAACAAGTACTAAACTAAAAGTACATTTTGTCACCATGACTTCCTCATTTTTATTCCTCATTTTTACGCCTAAAATCACGGGTTCATGATTCCCCTTAAAACAGACCTGAGTATTACACAGCATCTGTGGAGTAAAACTGACAAGGGACCAATTTTGATCAAGAGAAAGTGTGTATCACTCAATAGAAGTTCAAATGCCAGTATTGTTTCCCTGTCTAATTGAGTACTTTGAGCATATTGAATGCAGCAGCGAAAATAATAACTTATACTTCTGTTGTGGTGCTCAAGCTGACGTAGCTGATCACTAAACAATCATACCCGTTTTGGCACCACGTTAGTTCTCGTCCACAGTGCAGTGAATGGGTTACGCTGTAAGTTTGTATTAGGTCATAGGCAACATTCATGTGAGGTGTCACGACCTGCAGTCCAAAATAATCCTATTAAGGTTTGCCCGATTGGGCACACGCATGGCCAGGAGCCCGTTCACTGATGTCCTACTGGTCAAACCATTGTTCTCTTTCAGAGTAGAGAAACGGTGATATCACATTTATGTTGCAGGAGAGGATTTGCTTTTGAATTTAGAATTAATGTAGAGTAAAGATTAAAGGGGCGTTCCACCAGTTATCCACATGAAGTTGAGATTACTCTTCATGAGGAGCTTTGGTGGGAGCTTTAGAAAGTTTGAAGGAGATAACCCTGGTGGTGAGGCAGGGAGGGTGTCATGAAAGATGCTACTGAGAGGAATTATGGGAAATGTAGGGCCTTGACGCATACAAGGGGCTAAAAGTCAGGATATCTCTTATAATTTAATATATCAGTTTGTTGTCTCTGCGTTCTGCACCTGTTCCCGGACATTCCACCAGGAAACTGGTGCTCAAAACCGGTGTTGACTTATTTTGATACATGTCCTTGCTGATGTTACATTGCTCACCTAGTTTACATCGTTAGTCTAAACCCAACCATGATGTTTTTCTGAAACCCAACCAAGTGGTTTTGTTGCCTTAGGAAGTGTGTTGTTTGAATTCACGCTTAGCTTTGTCGGACCCCTCTTCATCACTTTCTAACACACTGGATAGCCCAGCTGTTGTTGCAGGAAACACCTGGTGATTTCAAACAGCAACACTTTAGGCACCAAAACCACTTAGCTAGGTTTTGGAAAAACACCATGGTTGGGCCAAAAATAAGTACCTAAATTAATTAAACATTGCAACATAAGTACGGGAAACATGTGACAAACATCACGTAACTTTGAATCACTCAACAGCGATCTCCTCGGGTGTCTGGTGCGTTGGTTTTGACTCCCTGGGAATGAGAACGGGCTGGACTGCCAGTAACCACAAAGTTCACGTGTTGTGTGTCAGGAGTCCCTGAGTTTTGTCCACATGTAGAGGGTGTGTAAATCATAGACTGTACATAAGTGGGCCTAGTCTGCGCTACATCACCCATTGGTTTGTGTACGGCTCAAATTTGGCATATTGGCCGTCGCCATCTTACAATTTTTGCAACCAGTGAAGGAAGTGACCATATTTGGACTTTGGAGGAGCGACAGGTGGATCTGACAAACACAAGTAGCGTTAACCTTACTGGATCTGGATCCATCTGGACTCTGGTGTGAAGCTGTTAACAGAGTTAGCTCAATAATTCAACGTCAACTTTACAGGTAAGTGTTGAAGTCATCTTGGTAACGTATTGCGTTGGCATCACCATGGCAATGGTAGCGAGGCCGATGTAGCATCCTGTACATCACAAGGAAGCCCTGTCCTAAAGCATACCCTTTATGGTCTATTTAACTCTAAATGCAAACATAATTTACTAAATGAACATCATTATTGGAACTAGAGCTTACAATCTATCATGGTTACTGGTGCGCCTCCTGATGGCCCGTAGAGAGAATACAAGTTTAAGTCAATTCAGCATTGGCTTCACTTTTCAGAATCGGATGTTGCCGCCTGGTGTTAATGTGTCCTTTCCTGTTTCTACATGTGTAAATCAAAAGAAATTGTTTGAAGGCCCCTTTGACGGAGCTGATCTGAGTGACCAATGGAAAGTATCATTAAGTAATATTACTCAGAAATCTTCTCACTTCTTTCCAGACTCCTGTGTCTTGTTGGAGGACGTTTGCTAGGCAGCTGTTTGTCGGAGCTTGAGGACAGGACTGATATTTAAGGAAGTATTGTGTGAAGTATTATTCAAGAAACCTTCCACCAACACCAGCACCACACAGTCTCTTTTTTTTTTTTTTGTTGTTAGGGGGGAGGTGAAGACATGGTCAGACATTTTTAAATGTTCAAACACTAAAGAAACAAGCTGTGTAAAATGCAAGAAAACACTATGATCAAAGTTTTCGTCATTTGTCTTTTTATCTACATATTTTGAAGAGGGCTTGTAGTCTCGTGACAACCCGCAGAGGTTCGTTCGTTCAGTCAGCTCATGCTAAATCATCAAACACAAAGAGAAAACAACCTCCTGACAGCGGCGGTAGGCAAAGACACTCACACAGTGAAACGGAGGTACACACCTGCTCTGAAGGTGTGTGCGTGACAGCCTTTGCGTGAGTAGAAACTAACAACCTTCACATGTCATTACACCTGCTTTTATGTCCAAGAATTTAAGAGCTATAGCTGAGGGCAAAAAAAAAAAATGTTCCTGTTTTTTTTTGTTTTTTTTCACCCCCAGTTCTGTGAAATGGACACAGAGTGAGCTCAACGCTACACACTTCCAGGCCGGCGTCCGGCTCTGCATTCCAGCTCGTCCTGCACATCCTGACACGACCCACCGCTGCTTCGGCTGTGGTCAAGTCTACTCACGGCTTTACACAGTAGCACTACACTCCGCTTCCTGTAGTAGCCTGTAATCTAGGAGAGTTCCTCGCCACAGAATATCCCCACAGACACACACACATCCTTCCACTTCATCCCTCTCACTTCAGCTTTGATTTCTCTGATCTCTGACTCCCGTCCAGAAAATGAAGCTTGGCTCATTGACAGGACTAATTGACTAAGTGCTTTAAATTGGGAATCTAAAAGAGTGAAGTGCAGTTCTTCCACCCGGTTGTGTGACATTTGCAGTGGCTCCGGCTCCACCTGTTGTGATCCAACACACAGCACTCCTGCAGCCTGAGCGCCCACCGAGAATGCAGCCGGCTCTCACCTCGGGCGCTCTATGGTCACGGGCCATCTATAATCAGGTTCACTTTGGGTCCAGAGGAATCACAGTCACTTTAAATTCAACTGAGGTGTCCCTCGCACTCTAGGCTACTAAAACTGGCATGTGTTGACAAGTAATTCACCCTTTGTGTATTTTAAACACAAACACAGATTTCTCTTTACCCAGTAGCCCCAAGAGCAACAGGATGTCACCAAAGGCTCTCTCCACAGGGCCAGCATTGTGTCCATCAGAGGCACTCAGACAGCATTTCTCAGTAGCAGTGTGGCACATTGTTGCAGCTAATATGCTTTAGGGGTAGATGAGAGTTCACTGAGCTATAAATACTATGTATTGTAGAGGTCTATAGCTGTCTGATTTACATATTGAATAAATGAAATTGAAATTTTTACATTTTGTTTCCCCCTTATTATTATTATTATTATCATCATTATTATTATTATTATTATTTGTATTATTATTATTATTATTATTATGGGGGGGGGGGGGGCAGCTCTCAAATGAAAGTGTTTTTTTTAATTTTCTCACTGCCTAAAAATGAAATTATTCATAATGTTGCCGAAGGTTTCCCTGCAGCCTCTTCACGCCGGGACCCGCTGCGTGAGAGAACGGGTGCACTAGTTCACGCTGTTTCATAAATTCCAGTTTTCATAACTTGTTTTGCCGTTTGTGGGTCCTCGCTCGTGTGACTGGCTCAGTCCGGCCCCACCGCGTTGCATGACTGCAATGAATGAAGCCTGAGTGGCAGATTGCATGACTCCAAAGCCCCAAGATCCTCGCATTTACAGAAGCTATAGCGCGCAAATATGTGCACCTTCGTGCCCAAGCAGGGGGGGAGAGAGAAAAAAAGAGAGAGTCTCGCGTCCTGCGCTCTTTGTTCTGCAAGTTTAAGACCCTTGTGTCTTTTCCAGAGGCTGCTGCCTTCGCGTGACTTGACCAAGCAGATTTAGGATTGTCCAGAAGACCGAGACCCTCCCCTCTGGACGCCAGCTCCGCTTCTCACGCAACCTGCAGCACCAGAGGCGCAGCCCCGCGGCGCACGGCGAGAGTCCCCGGAGAGTCAGCACACAGTCCCGGAGGATCCGCGGATTACGCAGAAATAAATATACAGACAGGCAACATTTTTACCTGCCGGATTTCCTCTTAATCCAGATTCGTCCCTGGATTGGCTCTACTTTTTGGGTCGCAGTGTTTTACCTGAAACGGAGGCTGCATTTAAACACATACGAGTCATTTAGATTCAAATACAACGGGTTTGTATGCGCCGAATATAAACCCAAAACTAACCATATATTGCAAAAAATAATAACCATCTTCAAAACAAACAAACAAAAAAAGTAATAAAAATAATGCCTCCTCCAAATGTTACCATCCGCATCCTGATGAATAATATATATATTTATATAAAGGAATTGGTTGAAAATAAATAAAGCTCTTATTTTTCAGATCACTTTTCATGGGTGTATTTTTAGGCTGAGGCAGTTTTTTTTTCTTTCTTTAATATTCAATTTCTCTCAGATTTTAGGAGATAACAGGATTATTATTCCTATTTGGAATTTCCATCCATCCATCCATTTTCTTCCGCTTATCCACCGGGTCGCGGGGGCAGCTGCCTGAGCAGGGACGCCCAGACTTCCCTCTCCCCGGACACTTCCCCTAGCTCCTCCGGGAGGACCCCAAGGCGTTCCCAGGCCAGCCGGGTGACATAGTCACTCCAGCGTGTCCTGGGTCTTCCTCGGGGTCTCCTCCCGGTGGGGCATGCCTGGAACACCTCCCGAGGGAGGCGTCCAGGGGGCATCCGATGCAGATGCCCGAGCCACCTCAACTGGCTCCTCTCGATGTGGAGGAGCAGCGGCTCTACTCCGAGCTCCCCCCGTGTGACGGAGCTCCTCACCCTATCTCTAAGGGAGCGCCCCGCCACCCTGCGGAGGAAGCTCATTTCGGCCGCTTGTATCCGGGATCTTATTCTTTCGGTCATGACCCAAAGTTCATGACCATAGGTGAGGGTAGGAACGTAGATTGACCGGTAAACCGAGAGCTTCGCCTTTCGGTTTAGCTCTCTCTTTACCACGACGGACCGATACAGCGACCGCATTACTGCAGCCGCTGCACCGATCCGCCTGTCAATCTCGCGTTCCATCCTTCCCTCACTCGTGAAACAAGACCCCAAGATACTTAAACTCCTCCACTTGAGGCAGGAACTCCCCCCCGACCTGGAGGGAGCAAGCCACCTTTTTCCGGTCGAGAACCATGGCCTCAGATTTGGAGGTGCTAATCCTCATCCCGGCTGCTTCACACTCGGCTGCAAACCGCCCCAGGACATGCTGGAGGTCCTGGCTCGAAGGAGCCAACAAGACCACATCGTCCGCAAAAAGCAGGGATGAAATCCAGTGGCTCCCGAACCAGATCCCCTCCGGCCCACGGCTGCGCCTAGAAATCCTGTCCATAAAAATAATGAACAGGACCGGTGACAAAGGGCAGCCCTGCCGGAGTCCAACATGCACCTGGAACAGGTCTGACTTACTGCCGGCAATGCGAACCAAGCTCCTGCTCCGGTCATACAGGGACCGAACAGCCCTTAGCAGAGGGCCCCCGACCCCGTACTCCCGAAGTACCTCCCACAGAATGCCACGAGGGACACGGTCGAATGCCTTCTCCAAGTCCACAAAACACATGTGGACTGGTTGGGCAAACTCCCATGAACCCTCAAGCACCCTGCGGAGGGTATAGAGCTGGTCCAGTGTTCCACGGCCAGGACGAATTGGAATTTGATTTATTCTAATAAATAATTCAAGGAAGAAAAGACTAATTAAACTACCTAAATTATAATTGGCCTTTACATGATGTGGTAAAAGAAAAGGGCTGTCCATTTCACTACATCACACACCAACAAAAAATGAGCCTTCACATTTAAAACAAATTATAGATTAGATTCCCCCTTAAATATATTGTGTGAGTGATCTTTTCTTTTTTTAATTCTTTTTAGTTATTTTTACCACAACAGTGACATGATTAGATAATGGTATCCAGTACTGTTTATACTTAATCCCTTCATCCATCTATTGTCATATTGTCTGATCCAAATCTCGCAATCAGTGAGGAACAATTTCTGAATCTCATGATTTTTAAATTCAACTGCAGTCAAACAAAAAGCTACTGACAGTTTAGATCCAGAGCCTCCAAGCAAGTCAGCAAATCATATTTCAAATGAAGAACGTCATCATTCCACTAAAAAGCCAATTAATAAAAAAAATACAACAAATTGTCAAACCAAAGTGATTTAATATCTTATTGGTGATAAAGTATGATTTAATATATTAAAAAATAATAAATCTTTGCTTGTAAATGCTGAAAATCCTGCAAATAATGAGTGTGTGTGATGCAGAACAGATTAGAGAAGCTTGAAACAGGCAATCTAATAATCCTCCTCCCATACTTTGCCCGTGTTAATTGTTTTGATAGCTGTGGTGGCAGAAACTGGGAGACTGTAACAGGTCACAGCTCTGACACCTGTTGCACGACATGAATCCGGGCTGAGTGGCCACACCGCGGGACAGATGTGCCATGCAGCAGCTGGAAGGATGATGCTTCTCTTTCCTCACAGCTCTTCTATGGAATGAAGTATATTCAGAGCTACTTAGAAAATGCTTTCTGCGTAGGAGAGGTTGAACAGGAGACAGAGGCCTGGTGTTGAACTCATCTACCCTCGCACACCAACAGCCTTGCCCCCCTCCCCTCGCATCCTCTTCAAAGGGGAGGGGAGGGTTTGATCACTGCGCTCTCACGCAACTGGTCAATCTTTAACTCCAGCGGAGAACTAACAGGTACAAGCACGACATGGCATTCTGCTGTTGTATCAGGACTTAAAGCTGCCTGGGTGGCAGCTGTGGAAGTGATCGCAAATTCCCATTCTCACGCCCAAACCTCGTCTTTATTACAAACACGCGTCGCCTTCAGAAGTCAGAAAGCCAAACTCACTTCTGGGGATGTTTTATCCCTTAGTTGCATTTAATATCATGATAAAGACAATTACTTCCTCTCAGTCTTCACTATCAGTGTCACACCATCCTGATAACAATCACACCCCCAAAATCACAATGCGCCCATCGCCCCATCAACGGGCGATAACATAGCGTGAGACGCGTCAACCCATCACCTTGAATAGTTTGGGTGAGATACTGAGAGCCAAGGGGATTACTTTATCTCATCACAAGTTAGATGAAGAGGGTTTCTGCGTCAGCGGACTGGCACATCAAAGCACCGATATTTGTCAAAGGCATCGCTTTTTAAAAAAAAATTACAATTATAACGTTGCTTTATTATAAGCCAGATATTGTTTAAAAAGAAGAAGATTGTATTTGAAAATCCTTTACAAACAACCCGCAGAAGTATAGGTGAAATGTATGAAAATCAATGTTATCAGAGATTGGAAAAAGGTTTTATAGTGGTGGAAATTATACGAGTGTGATGGCTGTAACGTTTTATAGGGCTTATCAGGCATCGGGCTTTTAGAAAGTCCGCCAGCTTCAAACTAGATGTCAGCAACTGCGAAATCTAGGATTTCTTAATTTATATGAAGTTTCAAACTATCTCTCTCTCTCTCACACACACACACACACACTCACACGCACACACACACACACACACACACATTCACACGCACACACCTTTCCTCTGCACTCAACTTCATTCATGACAAACAGAGAGAGGGAGAGGGAGAGATTACGTCATGAACAGCAGCCAATGAAGCTGTGGAGCGCACTATAAAGCAAGAGCCCATTCTCTGTTTTAGGGGCATTAAGAGAGTAAACTCGGGCATTAACTCTACTAAGAGATTTTATATTTTATTTACTATCTCTCTGGAATCGCAGGACTGTTGCTCCGTCACTGCTCCACTAAGGTAAGCTTAATGCGTGCATATGACGACAGGCTGATTTCTAACTGAGCAGACAATGTCAGAGTGAGAAGCGCTAAAGTGCTGAGTGTTTATGCGAGCATAGCTGTTAATAAGAATGAGGCTGGTCTCTGCAGTTGCAACGTGTATTATGCTCATTCTTCTGTGTTGTATTTATGGGCTTTCTGTGAGTCACAGTGTGGTGGTAATAAACTCCACATAGCCCACCATGGTGCATGACATTGCCACTTGTAAAAAAGTGTTTTTGTGTATTTTTGTGTTGTTTTGCAGCATGTGAATTTATAGAGTCCAATGAATAACAAACACATGTCGTGTGACGGTCTGCAGTTACTTGAAACTTTATGGTGCATGTAGTCAACATGTTGCACAACACTTTCCCTCCTCCCTGCCTTCACTACTCTTAATGCCCCTCCTATTTAATTTCCAGGTTGTTCGGAAGCCAGGAGAAAAAAAAAGAGAAAAGGAGTTGTCATCATGGTGCTAATGATACTACCATTCATTGGATCGGTGTCGGTATCTGAGAGTCTGATTGCCATGACAACGGTGTGTCTGGTCTACCTGATCCTCAAATGTTTCCACACTGACATACCCGAGGGGCTTCGCAGGCTGCCGGGGCCGAAGCCCCTGCCCATCATCGGGAACGTGCTGGAGGTGGGCAGCAAACCTCACCTGAGTCTGTCCGCCATGGCAAAGCGCTACGGCCACGTCTTCCAGATCCAGATCGGCATGCGTCCTGTGGTCGTGCTGAGTGGCAGCGAAACCATTCGACAGGCTCTCATCAAGCAAGGGGAAGAGTTTGCGGGCAGACCCAACCTGTACAGCTTCAGGTTCATCAATGACGGTAAGAGTCTGGCCTTTAGCACCGACCAGGCCGGCGTGTGGCGTGCACGCAGGAAGCTGGCCTACAGCGCCCTGCGCTCCTTCTCCACCCTGGAGGGCACGACCCCAGAGTACTCCTGCATGCTGGAGGAACACATCTGCAAAGAGGGAGATTATCTGATCAAACAGCTCAACACCGTCATGAAGGAAGACGGCAGCTTCGACCCCTTCCGTCACATTGTCGTCTCCGTCGCCAACGTGATCTGTGGAATGTGCTTCGGCCGACGCTACAACCACAACGACCAGGAGCTGTTGAGCTTGGTGAACCTCAGTGACGAGTTCAGCCAGGTGGTGGGGAGCGGTAACCCCGCAGACTTCATCCCTGCTCTTCAGTTCCTGCCCAGCTCCACAATGAAGAAATTCATGGGCATCAACGCCAACTTCAACGCATTTGTGCAGAAGATTGTCAGCGAGCACTACACCACCTACGACAAGGTACGTCGCACACTAAACAGTCTATTTAGTCCCTTCTTCCACAAGAGAAATGACTAACCCCTTTTAATCTTCTTTCAGGACAACATTCGTGACATCACCGACTCCCTCATTGATCACTGCGAGGACAGGAAGCTGGATGAGAACTCCAACGTCCAGATGTCTGATGAAAAGATTGTAGGCATTGTCAATGACCTGTTTGGAGCTGGTAGGTTGAATTTCTCCACATGTTGAATGATCTGATCCGAGGTGAATAAATGAATAAAAGACGTCCTGACAGAGGTTATGCTTCTCTAGGGTTTGACACCATCTCCACCGCCCTGTCTTGGTCAGTGATGTACTTGGTGGCTTACCCAGAAATACAGGAACGGATTTATCAAGAACTGAGTAAGTACAGTTGTGTCACACAGTCTACTTCCCCCGGATGTTCCATTGACTTTCTTGCATTGATTAGTAGTTCAAATGGAGGTCAAAAGACTGCAACCTCAACCCTCAGCCTGAACTAATGATATCTTTTTATTTCCAGAGGAACAAGTGGGTCTGGATCGCTCCCCTCTTCTCTCTGACAAACACAAATTACCCTTTCTGGAGGCGTTCATCCTTGAGCTCTTGCGCCATTCTTCATTCCTGCCCTTCACTATCCCTCACTGGTGAGCTCCATCTCCTTTAGATGCTTGTGAAGATTCTCAGTCATCCAGGTTCTGGTAATCTTGAAAGTGTTGTCGTAGGCAACTGGATTTGCTTAGGTTAGAACTTACAACAAAGCTTTCAGAGATCACCTTTAGATGCACTACAGTAGCACATTGCATGTTAATAACATGACTTTTCTCAGAAGCAACACAGCAACTAAAAAAATGGCAGAAGCTGATATAAACTTATCTCACAGACTCACATTTCTTTTTTCAGCGCCACAAAAGACACGTCTCTGAATGGCTTCTTCATTCCCAAAGACACCTGCATCTTCATCAATCAGTGGCAGGTCAACCACGATCCGTAAGTTGTCTTTGTTGCATTTTCAAGTCTTAGTTCAAACAGTTGAAGATGGATGACACTCAGAGCTGTCCTGCACAGCCAGCAGAGAGAACTCTGTTAAAGCACTGGAAGATCTTGCTTGAGGATGAGCTGTAAAAGAAGAGCAGCTTATCTTATTTCTTCATTCTCTGCACTTTTTCAGTGAGCTGTGGAAAGATCCGTCCACTTTTGACCCCGACCGCTTCCTGAGCAGTGACGGCACCGAGATCAACAAGCTGGAGGGGGAGAAGGTGATGGTCTTCGGTATGGGAAAGCGGCGCTGCATTGGCGAGGTCATTGCACGGAATGAAGTTTACCTCTTCTTGGCAATAATTGTCCAGAAGCTGCGCTTCCACACGATGCCCGGAGAACCGCTGGACATGACCCCAGAATACGGTCTCACAATGAAGAACAAACGCTGCCACCTGAGAGCCACGATGCGAGCTAGGCATGAGCAGTGAAGCTATTTATAACGCACAATGTGTGGCTCGATAGATGGTGTTGAGTTGACTCTAATACTGTACGGGTCACAGTCAGGATAACAGCATATATCTCAGATTGTAAGGCACTGGATGCCAAATTTGATTTACAGAACTAATTGCATTGAAGCAGATGAGTGAAATGTGCTTGTTGCAGGTTGTCAAAGACGTCTATGTTTGAACATGTCTCTGTCATGTTTTTGATTGTCTAAGAGATATTCCCGCACGCGGTTGGTGCTTCTCTGTGAAGTATAAGGAGATACCTGGTTCTCCTGTGTTTCGGAGTAAACTAAACTGCTCCCATTCAGAAGTTGTGAAACACGAAGTTGCCTTATCCAACTTTGGGACACACAGTATATTTTACTGGGTAGGCATTACTCTGCAACCCAGATTGTTTCCTCCTGTGACACGGGACTCTGAACTGAGCAGATATTATTTTATGATACATTTACACATGTAAGCTAATTATTTTGATTCCACTATAATGTGGATGTAAGACACTGAAGCTATATTTGTATCCCAAAATGTGATTTTGTGTGTATATCAATTTATTTTGTATTTTATTAAGTAATTTGTATTTGCCTAGTGTGAAATACTTTGGCTGTGCATCTATACAAATATCAGGACACCAAAAGAGTTCCAGTGTTTTTTGGAATATATAAGCAGGCAATACAATTTTGTAATTCTATCGATAATGTATCAGTGGTTTTCAGTATGTAAGGGCATGTGAATGAAGCATCCTTTATTAATCAGCCACATGAATAAAACTTGTTGTAATGATCACTTTGTAGCTCTTGTGTGTGTGTGCTTTATTTGATAGAAAATTAATTCCCCCTTCTAACACTAGTCATAAAACTGAGCTCTCGCGTGAACACATTCAAACCTCAGGGCGAAAGAAAAAAAAAAAGAGAAATCACAACAAACCCACGTGGGACGTAACGGAAGTGACGTAAAGCATAAAGCCGGAAAACTGCACAAACAACAGCTGGCGCTTTGGCTTTCCTTGACACCTCGCTACAGATTTATCGACGAGGTATATCTATCCGTTATCGACTGATTATACTCGGGTTGAGCAGTTTGTTTGCTTAAGTAAGCAGTCGTCACACGTTGACAACAGTCCGCTCCGATAAAAAGCGAACAGAGCCGAAGCTAATGCTAGCTGCTCGGCTAGCCAGCACAGCTTACTGGTTGTACGGTGTAGTTAATGTTGTTTCCACACATTTCTCTGAATACTATCCTCACATGGGTGCTGTTTTTTTTTAAATAGTTAACTCTGCCTCAGCGTAGTTTACGGTTAAATGAACGGTTGTTATCTAAAATGTGCACGAAGCTCGCTAACGTTACAGAGTGGAGCATACATGTAGACCGTTTAATGTGCTGCTCATCCTATAAATATACGAATATGATTAGTTATTTATTAAAGTTGGGGTTATCTACATTTAGTCTTCTCCTCGCCGTTGGAAGTAACGTTAGCTCGCGGATTAGCCACATTGCAGGATGAGCAGCGTGGACCAGTTAATTACGATCAGCTGCTGTAACGTTAATGGATCGATTAGGCGACACCGGAAGATCACATCGATTTACATTTGTCTTCATTTAGGGTGTTCTGGGTATACAACATCTGACGATACGTTTAAAGACACTAATCTTGCAGGTTGTTTAGTGGAGTTTGGTTTAATGCTTTGTACCAGGGAAGTCAGATGGTTTCAGAAATACTGAGGTTCAATAAACCCACAAAACCACCCCCACTTTTTACAATACACCAAATAGAAGAGCTTTAAAAAAAACATTGAATCCTTAACGTATGTCTGACTGATTTAGGTTATAAAAAATGCATGTTTTAAAACTCCTCTCACCCTAATATCATGGCAACTACCGCCCTGCCTGAGATGTACATGTCATTGTTACCACTGCTATAGATTGACTTCTCTTTCTTATGCTTTTGAACCATAGAATCGCAGTGAACAGAATGGCAGCAGACTGGTTGGGTAGTGTGGTTTCTATAAACTGTGGCCTGACATTGGGAGTTTATCAGGGAGAGGTGTCATCGGTTGACCACAAAAGCCAGACCATCTCACTGAGACAGCTCTATCACAATGGGGTCAGATGTCCTCTCCCCGAGGTCACTTTCAGGTAAGAAAGAAGAAGAATGGACACATTTTCACAGAAATGCACAATGTGCTTTAAGCAATGTTGAAGGCTTTATTGTTCACACATATATGCACACACTTTTTCAGTAATAAGAATATAAAACAAGTCAAAGAAGAGATCACATTGTGCCTATAGGATGATAGAAATACATACAAAGGTAAAACCGTATTGCACAGAAGGTTGGAAGGTATTGCATGTAAAAAAAGTACATTTTCATGTATTCTCCCCAAACAGTTTCCATAAAAAAAACACTAATGTTTCCATTCAGCTGTGAATTAGATTTATATATATATATTTTTTTTTACCACCAAGAGGGTTTTAATGTCAAAACCTTTTAAAAGGGCTAAATGGCATTTGGTGGAAATCACTGATCAACAAGTGAAATGCATTTCATAGGAAAACTGTTCCTTATCATTACAAGACAGTGCTTTTATAAATACTATTTAACCACATAGAAGATTGTGCAGCTTGGTGGAGGTATAGCGTGCGTGTCTCATTGTCTTGCTGTTTGAGCTCTAGTAATTAGTGTTTGTGTTCTAGTGCCATGGATATCAAGGAGTTGAAGTTCCTAGATATCCAAGATACAGTGAACAAGCCCAGTTCTGGTCAGGGAACTGCCACAGAACCAAGCTTCATGCCTTCATCGCGCCATCAGAGTAACCGAGTCAGTCACCCTCAGGTGACGAGCAGCAGCTCTCATTCCAACACCGCTCCGATCACCATCCTACGCAGAGGTAGGTAGCTGGGTCGCCCTCACGCGTAACTTTCTTTGATAGTGAAAAATACTGACATTACGGTTATTAATGAGTGGCCGTGTAGAATCTCATTCATTGGACCTACTTCGGTAACATCACATGGCAACGTAGCGCCTTTAGTTTGAAGTAGCAGGATGTAATTGTTTGACATCTTGTGTGTAATTAATGCAATTTGGTGTTCTAATGATTGGGGAAGTTTGCGCTGCAGGTGCTAAACAACTGACAACAAGTGAACACTGTCCAAATAGTGCGTCATTGTGCGATGGAATACGAGATCAACAGGCTATTTTTTTACAGAAGTTGCAAAATATTACGACTCACCTTTTCATAGTTTAGGAAGGCCCCTGTTTATTTAAAGATTCTGCTTATTCACCGTGAAGCAGCATTTCTTCATATTCAGTCAGATGTATTACAAGATGGGAATTTACCGCGGAAGTGGCGCTCCAGTTCTGAGGAACAGAACATAGATACTGTTCGTTGACAGGAGGAAATGTGATACTTTGCAGTGTCACATATTACCCAACTCTGATGTGATGTCCAAAATTACTTTTCACACGCCAAGTCACAATGCTCTTTGTTGATTTTTACTCCAATGAAAAGACCACAACGAACAGTACAGCAGTCCGCCTCTCTATGCTATCTGGCTTTTTCTGTTGGTATGAAAGTGGCTCTTGGCCTCAAGACCATTAGTTTCTTTGGAAGAAATGCAAAGAAGATGGGCCCATACTAAATGGTAAACCATAAAAATAGAAGATATATTTCGTAGATAGACTGGATGGTTGAATTCCCATTATTGCACATAAGAAATCTTGTTATTGCACACGAGTGAATTGTCAGTTTTTGTCTGTGCCGTCACTTGGCAGCAGTGTTGACGTAAAGTGTGATGCAGTAGGAAAGAGGACCTGCTGTATCTCTGCTTCACACACTTCACATCAGACTGCCATTGAAGGAGCTGTTTATATACCCTGCAGGAAATAACACTGTAAGAATGTGCAGGGCAACATGTAAGATGCACTTCTTGTAGTCCATCTTCACAACATTGTAGTTTCACCATAGCAGTCCATAACCTCCAACGTTTTATTATAATTACGTAGGCTAGTGTAAAAGCAGTCGGATTTTCTGAGCCGTGCTCGTCGTTTCACAACTCCTTATGAACACATCTTTCCTTGACCTCATGATGCTTTCCATCGAGGTTAAGGAAAAGTGGTTTTGAAAAGACATTCGGATGTACTTTTTTGACTTCTAGGAATGTTGTGGCCCACGCCGAAACATTCTTTCATTGAGAAGCTTATGTTATTGTTTATAGTAGAGCTCAGCTTAGACTGTGTCGTTGAAGGGTTGATTCAACTCGGCAGCAGTACTTTGTGGTAATGGTTGTGGTTTCTACTGATAATAAGGAGTTGTCTTGTCCCCCGCTTACAGTCATCAGTGATAAGGGTCGGCTTGTGACCACTGTTCCTGTGGCTGATTTCTGGTCATATGGGAATGTGTTGTGAGTCATAGCTTTCTTGGTAACAGTGACTCACTAATTTCAAAGTTAATGTGCTGTAGCATGTGGTGCTTTTGGATACATTGTAACCTGCTCCTGCCCAGTTTGGCTTTTTGGCTGTAAATAGCATTTTATAAAACATTCAGTTTAGCTGTAGTTTTATGATTCTGACAGCATTTTTTTTGCTTGTTGAGATCATTGAAAACCCTTTGTATTCAAAATGTGAATGAATATCAGCTAAATAATTTACCAAATATGAGAGCTTGTTAGGGCTGTTCTGTTGTCACATGTCTCAGTCACCATTGATACAGAAATTCACATGTGCATTCTCCCATCCCAAGCTGAACATATAGCTGTAAACACCAGAGTGTGTTGCTCAACATTCCTGATTAGATAAAGCCATAAAACAGCATTTCCTCTTGTCAGCAGGAAGTCTGCTTGGACAGCTTTGTCCTCCGCCACAATCTCTTAAAAGTCAGTTCACTTTCACACTTGGGATCACCAAACAATGGAGGAGTCGGAGGTCAATAGCATTGGTTATAATAGACACTGTGTAATATTCTTTAGCCTGGTTGTAAAAATGACCTCTGCCCTTGGCGCGTTTCCTGTGCGTGGAGGACAAAGCTTGCACAAAAGGAGGCCAGTCCTTTCTTTTTCAGAGGAAAGAAAATCTGTTTAGAAAAGAAATGTGTTCGTATTGCACTGACCACAAGGCTTAGTTACTCCCTGTGTGTCACTTGTTCCTATTCAGAAGCATGAGCATGGGACCAAACGCCGTCTTGCTATGACTCCCCCCTAAGATTCCCATAGCGTGCTAACGGCTTGTACCAAAGTTCCTCTTTACAATATGTGTGTGACTAAGATCAATAAACATTCCCCCTCCCTCTGTGTCTGCTCCTAAAGAGAATGTTATGCAAAGCCTGGCTTTCGTGCCTCGGTGCCCTCCTGTCCTCTCTCTCTCCCTCTCCCTCTCTCTCTCCGTCTCTCCCTCTCTCACTCCTGCTCAGCACAGGAAACCCCCCTCCCCAACAGGAAGCCATGTTGTCCCAGTGTGCTCGGAAGGCAAAAGCGATATCAATTGTGGAGGCAATGTTTACCTTTTGAGTTTTTTATTTTAATCTCCAGCTCTCAGGATGGTGGCCAGGGAGCTAATGCCCCAAATTGCATGGGGCCAAAGTGCTGAGTGGCTTGGGCAGGGCTGGTCCTTTCACACGCAATGCCATGCTCCCAAGAAGCCCCCCGGCCACAAAGAGGGGAAAGCAGGGTGGGCCGTTGCTTATACAAGATTGCGGATTCCAGAAATGGTTTCTGAATATCTGCTACGTATCTTTCTGGGAGAGTAGGATGGGAATTTAGAAACTTCTTTTGTGAATGATGCAGAGTCGAATTCCAATCAGACCCCAACAGATCTCATTAAAAGGGCATTTTGGAAGAGGACCTCCAGACCGTTACTGGAAAACTGTTCCCATAACCACCATGCTATTTCTGTATATGGAGTGAATTTACTTACAGCTTAGTTTTTTCCCCCATGAGTTGGCTTAAGTTTTGCTGTGCATTCATTTTTTATTAAATTCACACTGAGAGCTTCCCAGTATGATTAAGGACTTCCACTGTTAACCACACAGCAACTCCCGTGTGTTCCAGTGTGTTACGTGCTCGCAGGCACATCAGCTGTAGTTACTGAGGCAGCGAACGTTACAGATTCAGATTTTCCCAGCTGGTTCAGGCATTCAAACTGGCAACAAGCACACTTCTTCTGATAACTTTGACGGTAACAAAACAGGATTATTCAGGACAAACAGTTTACATATTTCATGTCCCATCCCTGGAACTGCTGTGAAAAATGTAAACAGACTGTCATTGACATTGAATATCAAATGTTTAAGGACCGGTTAGGAGATCCCTCACTAATTTCACCAAAGCCCATATTTCAGTTTTGAAATATCCCTGGACCTGTACTAATTTGTGGTGGCAAGTTTGTCTAAACTGAAATCAAGTTCACCGTCTGTCTCCCTACTTGTTATTCATTAGCCTGTTTGACTTGGAGGTCTGCCCAGCTCATTCAGAATTTTGATTCATAGCATGACAAAACACTTCCTTGCAAATAAAGACCTTGTTGGCATGTGCCAAAAAAGGCTGGTAGCTTGTTATCACTGTTCACACAGGTGAACGCTAACCCCCCACCCTTCTCGATTATGCTTTCTTCTCATACTTGGAGTTAATTAGTAAATCACTAATGAATACTAGTACACAAAATCTGTCCTGTCTGTACTGGTGGTTGTAAGGCTGCATCGTGTTATTGATTCCAGTCTCAAATTGGCTTATAGTTGATTAATGGCTTCCTATCAGTACCGGTGTACTATGACTGAGCCTCCCAGTGTCTTGCGTGAGAGAGTCCAAAGTACCTTAGCTGTCACAGTGACAGTAGCGTGAGACTGTGCCTCTCTGTCTCCCGGTTAGCGTGAGAGCTCTGCATGGTTGGGGTTGAAGGCCAGGTTTTTCCAGTTTTTTTTTTTTTTTTTTTTTTGTTCCCTGTTCATTTAGTTTCTTTTGTTTGTGCATACATGTATGTAAACTTTATTGAAAGCCGCTCAGTCGGCCATTTTGCCCGTCTGCAGTTTGTTCTCAGCTCGTCGTAGTAAAGTAACCGAGAGAGTGTAAGAAAAGTAGCAGGCAGACTTCCACGAGATGAATCGAGTTACGAGCATCTCGCCTGAATTTGAAACTGCCGAGTAAAGGAACTCTTTGTGTGTGGATTACACCATTTACAGCATGATGATGTATAGTTAGACAGCTCGTACCTCCTTTCAGAGGCGATTAGGATGTGAGCACAGCCGAGACATGGGAGGATTTCTGGGTAATCTGTGCTTTTTGGGTTTGAGATAAAAGCCAAAATGGGCTTGTGATGTCCCAGAGCAAAGCCACGTATGGGTCCTCACGGGAGGTATAGTTGGTAATAAATGCATTCATCTGCTTACAAATACATTACCATTTTCCATGTTAAAATGCTGCTTATACATGCCAAATGTGGGGACTTAAATAAGCTGTTGCCAAAATGGCTTCTTATGTTTTAGGGTTTAACCCTTCAGAAAGAACACTCTTTATATAATATCTGAAGTGCAACCTTGATCTTTAGTTATTTTCTTTTTCGTTTTGCTGAAGCAAAACGAAACACAGGTGATTTGATAGAGATGAAACAAACAAGACTCTCATAAAGACATGTCTGCTTGATGACAAAACCTCTCATGTCTTTTTGCTTCTATCTTGTGTCTCTGTGTTCTCCAGCCCCTGCAGGTTCATCTAACAGCAGAGGGGCGACGCAGGCCATACAAAAGAAAAACAGTGTGAGGAACGGAGGTGTCGGAGGGCCGCTGAGGTCAAAGGATGACGAGTGCTTCGGAGGCGGGACCGATGAGACCATGGGTGCAGACTTTGACTTTGAGGGAAACCTGGCTCTGTTCGACAAAGCCGCCGTCTTCTCCCAGATGGATGGGACCGTCAGCCACAGCAACAGGGCGCAGCATCACGGCACAACGGGCGAACAGAAGCCCCTGTCCTATCGCCATGATGAGAATATTCTGGAGGTGAAGCCCGTCATATACCGACAGATAACGGTGCCCCAGCATGGGGGCAGAGAGTACTGTACCGGTGAGAACAAGACGCATACAGCACACAGGGAGACACTCACACACGTGTAGGACTTAGAGCGTTGTTTATGGCCTCTCCTGCTACACTCTATGACTCAACATGGCAGCAACCAACATTTCAACAAATATTGAAACTATTGTTGAATCTGGATTTACAGCAACTAGCTTTCAGCTCATCAATACTGTAGCTGCTAGTCTGTAAAATATAATATTAATAAATAACAATAATAACAATTATATAACATAACAATGGCAGCAACATAAATTATAGCAATAATAACAATTACAACAATTACATTAAAAACAATAATGCTATAACACAATAATAAAAACAACAATAATAATAGCAATAATAATAACAGTAATGATAAAAAATAACAATAAAAGTAAAAATAATAACACGTGTTTTACATTTTTCTTATTTTCAGCAAAGGCTATGAAACAACCAAAGTGTTCTCTGTGTAACTTGATATAGCTTCTTCCTCTGGGCTTAAAACCTTCAATGTTGTTGAGAAACTAAAAACACATGGCTGAGCCTCTGCAAGTGGCTGACATGTTCCTTCATTACTGCCAACAAGACTGAAGACTGAAGTATATTTTGAATGCAGTCCCACATACACCGCCCACCTGCAGCAAATAAGCACCGGGTCAAAACATGACTCAAATGAAGCACTTTTTGACTTCTGTTTTTAAGATGTTTGCTAAAAATAAATTTTCCTTATGTTTTAGAAACGTACTCGGCTTAAAAAAGGAATGATGAGGGCAGAATTTCCTATCAGTCACAATGCTTGTGTTTAAAACCCGAGTGTACTGATGTGAGTCTGTCATATGAACTTTTGTATATATGATATGAGGAAAGAAATAGAATCATTTCACAACTCCACTAATACACTTTTTGGGCTATTTTTGCAGTGAGCATGTCAGTATTTGACCGCAGTATTTGTTTTGGAAGGACTAGGTTTTTTTTCCTACTGTGTTTAATCTTTGACCAAACACTGTTTTGAAAGCAGTTACAGCTCTTGTCAAAACTATTTTTTTTTTACACTCGATTCTGCGGACAATACTGGGAAGCTCTCACTCAGGAATGTGCTGTACTGTCTCATTCTATTGAATGCGATGAGGAAAAACGGCATGTCTCAGTGGATGCATTGGCCAATGAAAGATCACCGTGGGGCAGCCAGACTGCAATCATATCCTCCTGGTTACTGTTTATTCCCTCTCCCTTCACCGAGATGATAAATCCTTCCTTTTTCACACTTCAGCCCGCTCTAGGAACCAGTGTTACATAACTGACGTAAGTTAAGTGAATGGCATGCTGACACAGGCCTTGGCGTCACCCTGTGGGTAATTGGAGAAAGGACTGAGTCGTATGGTGTATGAGTAGGTGTTGTACTACAACTAATGGGCACCAAACTCCACCTTTTTGTCTGGTCTCATGACGAGGTGGTTTGTGGGGCTGATGTAGATTCTTTCTGGTTGAAATCTCTCTCTCTCTGATCAGCGGTCATGCAGTATCTCCCCTATAAAATAACGGGACTACTATACCTGGAATAAGGCTGCGTATCCCAGACTGTCGATCAGATTGTGGTGACACCGAGCAGCTCAGCGGGGAGCAGCTGTCTACCGTTCAGCACATCAGCAGACAGCTGCTGAGCAGAGCCTCCTTTTCTTACCGTGCAGGCAGATCTGCTTCCCAGGGCTGTCATCATAATCCCCATCCTCTGCACTCTGTAATTAGCGTGCCGCCGTACAGGCTTACATAAACAGCACCTCTGAAGCAGGAACAAACCGCAGTGCTCTTGTCCCGGAATCTTTGCCAGTAAACAGATAAATCAACAATATGAAATAAGAAAATGAAAACAACGTTCCCGCCTGTATTCTAAAGGTTGCTATAGTGCACTATGGGTGTTTGGCGGGCCTGCTTCTATAGACTATTGTTAACTGTAAAGGTCGCAGTGTGTGTAAGTTTAGTTCTGCTATTGTCTTGCTTTTCCTGTGTTGTGATTGACTCCAGCTGTGCAGTGAAACCTCCTCAGCGCAAACAAGCCAGGCCGCAACACAAATTGCATCCAAGCCAACTGTCTGGCTGATTTTCCTACTTTTGATTTATTTGTGCGTGCTCCTTCACTTTGGAGAAAGCAGGATGCAAAATAAATGAGTGTCATCACAAACTATTTTAACCCATCTGACCCAGTGGCCTTGGGATGGATGTGATCCTTCTGTGTGTGTCATGATCTCCTCTTGAAACGTCATGCTGTCATGCAAAGAGAAGGCAAACATGGTGCATTTTAAGTTTCAAGCTGCAGTTTTGACATTGGATCAGTAGACCTTCATGATGATTTAACAATAACCTTGAAAACATGTTTTAATTTTCATCAGATAGTCCTCAATATCTGACTGTAGAAATACAACATTATGCTGTTTTTTCCTGATCCAAACGGAGCAGAGGTGGCAGTAGGGATGATATGAGATTAACAGTTAAAATAAATATTAAAAATAAAAAGTTACACACACACTGCTCTGCTACATTCATGCTGTAATGTTACTGCTGACTTAATACTCACGTCACTCTCTCTCTCATTTATTTAATACGTTACGTCAGGCTGTGATACTTTGGTGGAAACCCTGACAGATTCTCGCAGCAGACACACAGCTGACAACCTCGCAGCTAATTGAATTGATGTGGTGGAGACTCACTAGACTGTCTGTTTAGCTGCTTACTGCAGCTGTTAATAAACGATGATTTAACTTGTTTGTGCATCAGGGTTACTGTTGCAGCGTGGCGGTTTATTAGGCTCAGCTGATGAGGTTCACATTGACTTTGTGGTTAGACACCAATGGCCTGTTAGGCGTCGTAAAACTCACTTCATTCTAACTCACAAACAAGTGGTAATGAATGCAGGCGATTGGCTCGACGTCTCATAGAAGACACGTCAGACCATCTTGCAAATTAGCTCACCAAGCTGTCTGCACACATAACAGCAGCTGAGTTGTGGCAACGTACAGCAACGTACTGGTAGTTCCATTTGGTGCCAACCGTTGGCTGTTAGCCAAACAGGGCTGCATCCAGAGTAGCAGCTGGGGGGGGTCAGTGATGCAATGAGCTATGTTATCACTAGTGGGCCCTACCAGCTAGGGTGCAGTTAAAAGTAGTGAGGGAGGAGTCAGCAGACAGTCAATGGAAGTATAAAACAGGTAGTAAAAGGTCTTTTGATAAAGTGTGAGTCATCACAACCAGGAGAGGTTCTTAAGCATGCAGCCATAACTGGTCATCCAAAATAGTAGAATAGCAGAAAAGTGAGATTAGCCAAGGATGGACGCAGAGATGCACACTCATGGATAAATAAAAAATGAGCAAGATTCTTTGATTTGATCCTACTCACCTGTCTATAGGGCTTCACCGTTTGCAACTTTGTAAATTACATGTAGCCGACACTTTTATCCAAAGACACTTACAATAAGTGGCTCAACCATGTGGATACAACCCAAAAAATGCAAGAATCATGCAAGTACATCAACCTCATTAAATATGCTGAACTGATTCATGTGGTACATTTAGAAACCGCAAGTGAAAGTCTTTTTTTTAATCAATATATTTTATTTTTATGGCCAAACTGAAATCAGACCGGAATAAGTTTTCAGTCTGCTATGGATAAACTGTGGAGTTTCTCTTGTGCTCATGTCAGTGGAGCTGAAATCTAACAAGAAGAAACACAATAGGCTACCTGGTTTGATTGTTGTTGGCACTATAAATAAATAACTAAAATGGGAAGGAAAAAAGGAATCTCACAAATGACTGCATTGAGCTTGTTTTCTGTGCCCCATCTTGCTACCTCCTCAGGGTGCAGGTCAACATAGTTCAACTGTTGCGGTGCAATAGAGAGGAATGGAACAGCCTCGTCTAACCCAGCACAAGCCTTAGTCACACACGGTGCGCATCCAGCCTGCGTGTATTGCTTTCGGTCGCGTCAGTTCCCTTGTCATGCTTGAAGGATTGCTTCCAGCTCAGTTTATTTTAGTGCTGCTGCATACTCATGGCTACCCGGTTTAGCTAGTTGACTGATGAGTTGAGTTTTTTTTGCACCACATCGAGAGTGGGTGTGTGTGTGTGCGTGTGAATTTGTGCATAAATCACTTCATGTGTGCGAGGGAGGAGGCGATGGCGTGTGGATGTCAGGGGAGTGGTGGTACTTTTGGTTGCGGCAACTTCAGCAAGAGAGTTATTAAGAAGTGCACCTGGTGGGATGGTTGGAACGCAATTGGCGCATGCGAGTGCATACTCCCACTTCCTCTGAGGTTGGCTCACGAGGCAGCAGTTTGCATGACAAGAGGCAGTTGACTTTCCTGTGCTTATCACTCCTGCGAGGATAGGCATTTCTGTTGCCCGCTGAAACATATAAGCAGTCTTTGTGCGGTATCAATGAAAGAATAGTGGGAGGGGAGCAGGGCCAACCTAAAGATAAGCAAGAATTTCACTCAGGCACGGCATGAGCCTCTGTGTTTATACACAATTGTGCTTGTGTGTGTGTGTGTGTGTGTGTGTGTGTGTGTGTGTGTCGGTGCAAATTCATGCACACCAATGAGGCCACCAAGTTCTCAGCTACCAGGCCAGCGATCCTTAGGAGACCATTAAGGACTTAACTGCCTTCCAGCAGCTTTATTTATCAAAGGGATCCTGAGCCTTGCAGTTCCCCCAGCTTGGCTTTCATTACCCTTCTGATGTGCCACGGGTAGTAGACAGATCGGGATTAGCAAAGGCTCTTTAAAGGTTTCCACACACTACAGTTTGTACAGTGATAAAAGGCTGAATTGTAGTTTTCTAATACAGGCATTAAAAAACTACACAAATGAGAGCAATTTGGACAAGGTTATAGAACGTGGCGTGACAAGTCATAAAAACAAAGGGATTTTCTCTCTCAAAAGGAAGATGGTTACTAACAAGAAGGTGAAAAACAAGCTATGTAAAAGCTGTTGATGGGACGGTTCACACCAAAATCAAAACTTAATGTGTCCTCTACCTGTAGTACCACTTATGTAGATTGTTTGTTGGGGTGAGAGTTGCCTAGTTTTGGAGATATCGGCCGAACAGTCTGCCTTCTCACCAGTATAATTGGACTTTATGGCTTGTGGTGCTCCCCCCCTACTGTTGTCATGTCATTACTTCCTTTTTAAATAAACTAAAAGGAAACAGGATTTTCTAGAGTGTCAGTAGTGGACTTACGGGCAGTATGTAAGCCTTTCAGAAACTGAACGCCCGCAATATTGTCTTAATTTTGACCAATAGTACTTCTTTGGCCCACAAATGTATCAATCCATTATAAATACTCTAAGACATATAATAATCCAAATTTGGATTCTGATATTCCTGCTTGTGATGCTTAATTTAAAATGTATGCCTCCTTCAGGCAACATCTGGAAAACCGGCAATTGCTGGAGTTAAAGGGGCACTGAAGTGTTTGACATTGCAATATTGAGAGTTTTGATGGTGTTTTCATTAAGTGTTGACACGTGCTTCATCAAAGACTTGACCATGTGAAAAAGGCTGCGCATTCCTTGAAATGTTACAGTTTTATACAGAAACGACAACTGCAAATAACTAACAATTACAGTCTGGGATTTGTTTGTTTAATAGCCATTTGTAGATCTCTCAACAATTCATTCTAAGAAAGTGAATTGAATCCAATGTTTAGGCCAGTTACTGCCATGCCTCCCCCATGTTCACCCAATCTCTCACCACAAGCCGTTGGGATACAGGTGCAGGTGTTCGTACATATACATATATAATGTTTGTCCCCTTTTTGTCACGCCAACCCGCTGCATGTTTTGACTGAGACAGCAGCCGATGTGGGGGGTCCAGCCCAGTGCGGCCCCATCTCACAGCTAAGGGAGTTGTGGGTTGGTCAGAAGACCACGTGATGGTGCGTGTGAACGCGGGGCCCGGTGGGAGTAGGCTTCTCACTCTGGCCGCCTCATGTTTGTCATGTTTTGTAAAGGCTGCCAATCTTCCCTTTGTTGCCACAGACAGCGGTGACAAACAGGAGAAGCAATGGAGAATCTTCCGTGACGGGAACAAGATCAGGTCATGAGGAGGAGGAAGGGCTTTCCTCTGGGGAACGGCTTCCTATGGGTTTATCTGAAGACCACCGTCTGTCGTTATCTTAAGGGTCAGGTTTCTGGGTTTCACTTCTCCTGCAGCTGCTCTTTTTCAAGAAGCACTGATGAAGATAAATTGCAAAATGACAGTACTAATGAAGATGTATTACAGTTCTGGGTCTAATTTAGAAATATGGTACATGTCATACCATTTCAATGGATGCTTCATCCTTTTCTGAAATTAGATTAGGTTTCCTACGCTTTCCCTGAATTTCATGCTCTTCTGTCTTTCTCTATTTCAACGAGACTGACTTTTTAAAATGTAAGACTTCGTTATACATCCAATATACCTGGTGGCATTTATTTGCACAATGTCTCCCACTAAGTCTCACATTGTTGTAAAATCAGAAATGTTACATATATCATGTTTACAGTTAAGTACCAATGGACTGCCTTCACCAATGAGCCATGTAAGGTTGGGTTGCCTGGTTTTGGCATGGAGCTTTGATAGCAATGGAGGAATGTTAATGACGGAGTTTATTGTTATTGGAGAAGTTCGCTTTTTGTGCCTTTTTTGTTAAACTTCGGGACGCTTCATCTGGGCAGGAACGTGAAGCAGGAACATGTTTTATTATCACCAACCCTGTACATTAACATGCCATCCATCTGACTCGGTCAGTGGCGTCACCAGGTAATTTTGCCGGGGCTTAAGCCCCGAATGTTTTGAGTGTAGTCACAAATATTATTTAAAATGTAAACTTGTGAAGATTGACAACAAAACATAATGTGCGTGAATGTGCAGTAGTGGTCATAACATAACAGTTAAAGTAAATGCAGGTCTGTAAACCAGATGTGTGTGATGGGGGATGTGACGGTCAGCTGAATGACTCACGGTGAGGAGGAACAGCAGAGGTGCAGGTGGTCTTTCTGTAGAGAAGCAAGGTGTAGGAGCACTAAAACCACATGAACTGTGTGAAAAGGGTGTGAGTGAAAGAAATCCCTTCAGTAATTTAATAAACCAATGTCAACACAGAGTGGTGGAATCCATCAGCAGTAGTGTAAAAATGCTGTTACTGGAAAAAGGCCTACATTCAAAATATGTCTCAAGTAAAAGTTTTCATTGTGCAGATTAATATATATTATTCTATTATAATCTAATTATATCATAATACATGTGTTCATCACTTTAATGTTTTAGCTGGTAAAGGTGGAGCTCATTTAAATTACTTTATATACTGTTGGTAGTTCAATCTACAATAATATATAATTTATTTTATTATATTTACTTTTATTAATCTGCATCTGTAAAGCTGTCAGATTAATGTAGTGCATCAAAAAGTACCATATTTCTCTCTGAGATGTCGTGGTGTTGAAGTATAAAGTAGCAATAACTTGGAGTGGAAGTACTTTTAACATTGTACTTAAGTACAGTCATTGAGTAAATGTACTTAAACATATTAAATCAGTTTCCAACTCTAGTCAAGTCAGTAAATAGAACAGTTGTGAAGTATTCTGATTGTACTCGATATCAATACTGATAATAACTAACAATTACATTTACATCACAATCATAATTACGGTAAGCTGGAGAGCAAACAACCATTTTTGTGTGGTACACACTTCATTTTTTCTCATGCACTTTGAAAGTAAATAAGGTTCCAGAGTACATAAGACATGAAAAATAGAGCTTGTTCATCACATATTGCGTGTTTTCTCTCTGCAGATTCAGGCCTGGTGGTTCCCAGCGTTCCATATGAGCTTCACAAGCGCCTGCTAGCAGCTGCAGAGCGCTGGGGCCTGTCTCTTGAGCGGCGGGTGGAGACGATCGGCGTTTGTTCCAGTCAGATGGCTCTCACTCTGCTTGGTGGCCCAAACAGGTAAGAAATGCCACTCCTGGCTCTGGTGTCATGGGGCAGCCCACCACCGTCTGGTAAGGGTGCAAAAGTGTGAAGTTAGACACTTCCTGACGTATATTACTTCTCGTCTGATGTGAAGTACAGCAGAAATAGAGCCACTGATTTATTTCAGTAGAAACGGATTGTGCAACAGTGTGCCAAACATCCTTGTCTGAGTGGCTATAGAGTCTTTAGAGCAGGTCTGTCCTACGTTTTGTTTTCATGTCATGTTTTCCCGTTTCCATGGCAATCATCTTTACTGCCATGTTTCTACATAGGTTGCATGGTGTTAACCTTGACCCCTGGTCCCTCAGGGTTTATTTTCTTAGGAAAGCACTACAGTGAGCAGTCACACGGCAGGTCAGGAACATCCTAACAGACTGAAGCAGCCCTGTTTGATATTGTTCACCTTTATGAGCTATTTAGTCCTATTTCAGATCAAAGAACCAGAGAGGCTTGTATTACAAACAGGTTTATTGTCTCCGACTCTTTTATCAACTTAGCAGTAATACTTATGTGTCTCAAGTTTATGCTGGAACCTACTGCTCAGATCAAGTGTAACGCCAGGATCACTGGCACCACAGTAGTGTTCCACTATTCCCTGTCCCCTGTTATACAAGTCATTCAAGTCCTATTGTACAGATACTGAAGCATTAAATCAAAGACACTAGGCTACTTGTTTGTCTAGTAATAAAAAAACAATTGGAACATGTTGAACCTGTGACTATAAATGAGATGGACAGTTTGAAAGTTTCTGCAATGTGTCCGTAATCACAACAGAGACACTTTTTTTAGTTACAGATACATTTTTGTTGAATGTTTGCTCCAAAATGCAGCAGATAGACGTAACGTTAGTAAGCTAACTAACTGATTTTCTATTGACAATAAAGTTCTACATAGCCAGCAGTTCAGCTTGTTTATTGTAAATAGCAGCATTATTAGACCATTTTTCCCTCCCTAACCTGTATAATTGCAAATTCATGTCTCTGATCCGTTTTCAGTGAATGGACAGTTTTTTTATTTTTCTAAAAACACGTCTTCCATCACTGTTTAATGAAACAGCACTGTTTTAACTTAGAAAGCTAACTCGGATCGATAGTCCCAACTGTATCACAGTACGAGTTGAGATTGCATGCTGGTTCAGAACAGCATGTCCTTTGTACACTGGCAGGATAGAGGGCTTCCTGGTACTTTTAAACAACCTTTCTCATGTTGTCCTGGATTGAGAGTTTGTCAGGGTTGAATATCAGACAATCAGCATGGTGCAAATGATGCAATTAATTAATCTCCATCTCTTGAATGTCTCCAGACTCACCCCTAAAAATGTCCACCAGAGGCCCACTGTGGTCCTTCTGTGTGGGCCACACATCCAGGGAGCCCAGGGCATCAGCTGTGGTAGACACTTGGCCAACCACGAAGTGGAGGTCATCCTGTTCCTGCCCAATTTTGTCAAGATGCAGGAGTCGGTCACCAGTGAGGTCAACCTCTACAGCAGGACCAGCAGCAAGCAAGTGGCCAGCGTCAAAGGTACAGCAAGAGAGTATGTCGATTATTAAATCCCTGCCGAGTCGGGATGTAGTGAGGCTGATTGAAAGGACCATGCTGGGCTGTATGTAAGTGTACGGGCTCATCTGGTGGTAAATGTAAACGGGATTCGGAGTGCTGTTGGAAGATTGAAGCTAAATGTTGCCCTCTAGTGGAGCAGCAGCATTTGAGCAACGTTGAACCATTTTTGAAGATCATTTATGGCTCCACATATTTGAAATTAATTTAGATAGACAGTTGTTTAAAGACAGTTAGGGAGCATGTCGCCTGGTGGCAGTTATTAGCAAGATCCCATGCACCAAAAATACGTTCTCTCATGGTTTGAACCACTGTTTTCACCAGACTGACTCATTCTTCTCCTCTTCTCCTGTTCTAGACCTGCCAACAAGCCCAGTTGATCTGGTCATCAACTGCCTGGATTGCCACGAGAACCTACTGCTGAGGGAGCAGTCCTGGTACCAGTCAGCCGCTGACTGGGCCAACCAGAACCGGGCTCCGGTCCTAAATATCGACCCCGCGATCAGCAGTCAGCATGAGACTGTCGAGGCGAAGTGGACCCTCTCTTTGGGCCTCCCTTTGCCTTTAGCCGAGACGGAGAGCAGGGTCTACCTCTGTGACATTGGGATCCCTAAACTGGTTTTCCAGGAAGTTGGAATCAGCTACCACTCACCCTTTGGATGTAAATTTGTCATTCCTCTGCACACGGCGTAGCAGAGTACCCACTGACATTGCACTTGGTTAAAACGGGACAATATGAGGGAACGGTCTGCTTTTTCCACTAAGGTGCCATTGTGTATGTGGCAATATCTGAAGAGCAACTATATGACTATTTGTTACAAAGTGTGTACAACACGTCTGAAAGCATACGGTGGGGGTCTTTCCTCCCGACCCCGCGGGAAACTCCCCGGGGGTTGCCGCATGTTGCGTGCGACACCTCTTGTTTTTGAGAGGGAAAGGTTTCCTGTTCTTTTGGCGTGTTTTGATAAGGGCTCTGTGACGATGTGAATATGTTTACAAAATGCTGACCGATGCGAGTCTATCTCTGACCTCTGATCCTGTGACCAGTCAGAGCAGCAGAAACACAGTTCCTGTTTCCTCCTTTAGATTGCACGCCGGCGCTGGTCCTGACCCTGCGACCCCGTGCACAGCTCGGCCTAAAGCGGTCTGCCAACCCCGCCACTCATCTGGCCCATGAGTCCGTTGTCTTTCAATTTAATGCAATTTTGTATTCACTCAAATGGGTGTGTTTTGTCTAGTAATGGTTGTAGCATGTTTCACTGAAAAAGGGTATATTTCACATGATCTATATTTGTAGTATTTGTATTTATTTTTGGTAACATCTCAGGAACAATGAATGGAAAAACTTTATATTTGCATTGACATTACATTTGATAGCACTATCTTTGAACTGTTGGGTGTCTTGAGATTATAACCACCGACACTGAAAATGAAAAGTAGTAGCTGGCACTCCTGAGGATTAATTTCTGAATTCTTGCAGATTAGACATGATTTTGAAGAACACATTCCAGTGACCAAAAACCTCTTGGACCAGGTTAATCCTTGGGGATTATGGCGAGTTAGGTGTAGTGAAACCTAATTATTATTTTCCATTATGACACCTCATATTCAGTCACCTTCAGTGAAGTAACCACTTCCACTCTTTTGGTCACCGTAGTCATGTTAAGTTAATACCTCGGATCAGCAAAACGTCAACTCTACAAGTGAAAGGAAATCTGTATTTTTAGACGGGCAGATAAGATATTATAATGCTGATAGCTTTTTTCAAGAGCTCTTTGTCCTAAATCCTTGTATCATTAACTTTTTTCCAACCGTACTTCAAGTTAAACCAAGTCAAAAAGCTACATCAACTAGGACTTCAAGTCAAAAAACTGTAGCTATAAATAATTTCCTTTTTTTCTCATTTAACTTCTACACTTTGGGGAGGAAAAAGATGCAATACAAAATAAAGTACATTTCGTGCTAATGGGTTTGTGTCTCACATTTTTCCACCAGTAGCCAACACTTGAAAATATCTTGTACTTTAAGTTTTGACTTAATTGCCAGCCTGCTTTGGTATTTCTGACAAAGCAGCTGAGACGAGTACAAAGCAAGTTAGTTAGCCTGTTAAATATGTTCTCTTTAGATATACATGTGAAGTACAGGGCAAAACAATTGAAGCTGCATGGATCTTCTGATAAGATGCAAATGCATTGAGTGGGAGCTCCTTTTATATGCATTTTTGTTGTTGTTTTGGGAAAATGCAACCACTGCGTAAACTAAGAGATTCTGTTTTTGGTAATTGAGAGAAGAAACTTCAATTACGACTAAGTGCAGTTTTGAGACACAATTTTACATTTAATGCTTCAATACACAACTATTTAAGAGGGAGATGCTGTACTTTTTACTCCACTATATTCGTTTGACAGCTAGAGTAACACGTTGCTGCTTTTCACATACAGATGTGCAAGATGCACAATAATGCACCATGGATAATTATCCAGTAATATAATCTCTGAAAGGGGAGAAGAATGAACATTCCTATTCAAATCAATATATAGGATGGTCAGACAGCGGCAGACTTTTGTGTGTACTGTTGCCATTGTGACCATTGTGGTAGGCTAACTTCTGTATGAACTAAAGCAAGTTACAGCACAGCTACAGTCGTGGACTCACTGAGGAGAGTAACAACATTATGAAGCGCAGACAGCCAGACTACACTTACCGGTGAAGCATTAAATACTAGGACCCTGAAACTAAAGTAGCTAAATGGAATTCAGCCATCATTAGTTTATCATTTTTACCTTTGCTTTTCCTGCTGTGACATGCAGTCTGCTAACACTGCTCAAAAAAATAAAGGGAACTCTAAAACAACATAATGTAACTCCAAGTCAATCATATTTCTGAGATATCAGCCTGTCCAATTAGGAAGCAGCGCTGATTGGGAATCAATTTCACGTGCTGTTGTGCAAATGGAACAGACCACAGGTGGAAACGAGTGGCAATTAGCAAGACATCCCTATAAAGGAATGGTTCTGCAGGTGGTGACCACAGACCATTTCTCGGTTCTCGGCCTTTCTGGCAGATTTTTTTTCTTTTTTGAATCTTGGCAGTGTTTGCACCACTAGAGGTTGCATGAGGCGGTTTCTCCAACCCACAGAAGTTGCCCAGTTAGTGCAACTCATCCAGGATGGCACATCAATGCACACTGTGGCAAGAAGGTTCGCTGTGTCCCCCAGCAGTATAGTGTCAAGAGCATGGAGGAGATTCCAGGAGACGTGGAGGGGGCCGAAGAAGGACAACAACCCAACAGCAGGACCGAGCATGACCGGTTTGGCGGTGGGTCACTGATGGTCTGGGAAGGCATTTCTTTGGAAGGTAGCACAGCCCTCCATGTGCTTGCCGGAGGTACCGGGATGAGAGCCTCGGACCCATTGTGAGACCATATGCTGGTGCAGTGGGCCCTAGGTTCCTTGTAATGCATGACAATGCTAGGCCTCATGTGGCTGGAGTGTGTCAGCAGTTCCTGCATGATGAAGGCATTGATGTTATGGACTGGCCTGCCCGTTCCCCAGACCTGAATCCTATTGAGCAACATCTGGGACATCATGTCTCGTTCCATCCACCAACGTCATGTTGCACCACAGGCTGTCCAGGAGTTGACTGCTGCTCTGGTCCAGGTCTGGGAGGAGATCCCTCAGGAGACCATCCGTCGTCTCATCAGGAGCATGCCCAGGCATTGTAGGGAGAGCATACAGGCACGTGGAGGCCACACGCACTACTGAGGATCATTTTGACACGTCTTGAAAAAACTCCAAAAAAGTTGGATCAGCCTGCGATCTGATTTTCCACTTTGATGTTCGGTATATGATTCTGAATCGAGACCTCCATAAGATGAGGATTTTGATTTCATTAATCATCCTTATGTTGTTTTGTTGTCAACGCATTGCACTTTGTAATGAATAAAGATTTCCAACTTTTTATTCCGGTGCAGACAATGGCCCACCTGGATGAGTGTTATGTTCTCTAGGGGGGGGGGGGGGGGGATACTAATATAAAGTTATTATATATTAGTTAATGTCTATCTATCTATCTATCTATCTATCTATCTATCTATCTATCTATCTATCTATCTATCTATCTATCTATCTATCTATATATATATATATATTAGAGGTGTAACGATTCATTCGATTAATCGATGAATCGATTGTCAGTCCTATAGATTCTACTAAATCGATCTGCTAAAATAAATAAATAGAATGAATCGCTTTGGATTCACCAATAATCGATATAAATGCATTTAATCAGATGAATCGTGATTCTTATGATTTAATGTTTTAATACGTTTAAGACACACTCTCCCCTGCCAGCATGTACTCTATTGAATAATGTTCAAAATAACTGAGCAATGTTAAATTACATTTTTGTATCCAGCATAAAATATTATGCAGGACTACTTTTTTCTAGAATAAATATGTTATTTTCACCTTTCAGAAGAATACAGATAATCTCACTTGCATTATTGCATGTTTATTTCATGGATATAAAATTTTGGTTACAAGTTACTGAATCGAATCGTGGTTTACAGAATCGAATCGAATTGTTACAAAAAAGAAAAATCGTCCTTGAATCGCCATCTGCTGTATCGTTAATCGAATTGAATCGAATCGCTGTGAAGCTAAAGATTCACACCCCTAATATATATATATATATATATATATATATATATATATACACAAGTTACTGAACTTGTTAGTACAAGTGGTAGCAGTAAACCAGAGCCTGTATCCACGGCTTTACCCAGTCTGAAAGGCAGCATCCTCTCCCTCAGTAACAAGTCTGCCATCGGTTGACAGTCTCACCTGTTGGCCGCACGGTTGTGCTCGCAGACCGCTCGCGCGGTGTCTGTGCTCTTCCTCTGCGCATGCGCGGTCCGCCAACGGAGCGGAGACCATTTCCTCCAGCAGCAGGCCTTGCAGAGCTTTGCCACACACACACACTCACACATGCGCAAACATATACACACATATGCAGACAGAGTAGCAACAAACGTCAAAGCAAAGCCACGTTTGGGATTGCCTAATCGTATCGCCGCTGAACCTGGATGCGCCCCAACCGCAGGAGTCCTCCTCATGGGCCTACATCGCTAATTTGCAGCAACATCTGCCCGACACCACAGCGGTATCTTTTGGGTGAGTTACCCAGAGCGCAGTCACTGTTTTGTCTCGTTGTGTTGCTGTTGCAACGGGGTTTTTTTTTTAGCTCGGGAAGCTTCAGGATAGCGCACAGGGAATGTCATTGTTGGGCTTCGTTTTCTCCAACTTCTTGGACGAGGCTTTACGTCACATTCACTAACGGCTTCGAAATAGTACGGCGAACGGTTCACACTGTACAGAGCTAACGTTAAATCTGTTTCAGAGCGTTAGCCTTAGCAGCTAGTCAACATACAATGTAACGTCACGAGATCCATTTTCGGACACAGTGTATGCTAGGTCCAAACTGATTTTACGTCACCCCTCCAGTCGTTTTCCCGACACATTCGTTGTGTTTGACAGTAGAACAGCAACACACAAACAAGGCAGCCGTTAAAAGGACGTTTTGGCGATATTTTTGGTTGCCTACAATGATTTTCTTGTTGGGGGGGCGGTTTTTGCGGCTTTGCCCGAAACCTCCGAGTCACCCACCCTCTTCTTCCCTGGTTCCATAGTCGGACGCCTTGGTCCCGCGTCTAACGCTTCGTGATTTTGACCTTTACTTACCTGCCACGATATTCCCAGTCTTCTATGAATGTTTGTTGACACAGCCTAGTTCAGTACTGTGGACAAGCCCCGAAATAAAGCTGAGAGTCGGTTAAACAAGCAGCGCTGTGCTTCAGGCTGATTAGCCGTTTTGATTTTGTGTGAAAATGTCGTTTAACTCACTCTAGAGGGACAGTTGAAATGATGACTACATGGATTTAGAAGTCGTCCAAACACTGTGGTCTGGGATTTTTGGCATCGTTTTGCATTTTTGTTGGGAAATGCAGAGGAAGAGCACCAAAGAATGTGAGTGTCCGATAATGGACTCCTTTATTTTAGCCACCTCCGCGCTGCATTACAACATGGGGGGCTGGAGCTGAGGTTCAGCCCCTTGCATCGAGGAAACACTCATCCGTGTCTCTCCACTGATCTCGTTTTAATGTAACGGGTCTACCATTATAACATTGTGTAGCATTTGTCTTTGTTTGCAATATATGTCATTGTATGTAACTGTGGAGAGGTGACTGAGTTATTTATGACAGTAAATCATGTAAAATAACATTATTATAATGTTTAACCCATGGGGAAATATGTTTTCTCTTGCTCCCCTCCGCACGGAGGTTAGAGGTCAAAATTTCCTGAACAACATCCTGGGAATGGTAGAGCATCTTGACTCTTGGATGGCTAATACTCAGATTGAAAAACATGAATTTAGTTAAATTAAATTGTGCTATTGTTACATATTGCTGTTGCTTTTGACAAATCACACCAGCCGCCATCCATTGCATCTTTGGCCTTGTTTGTTAGTTCCTCGCTCAGTAATTCAAAGGTAACCGTCCGACTGAAACGTTGAAATGGACATACCTTTGCAAGCCGTGGCACGACTGACAAAAACCATGTAGTGGGCCTACTTTGACACTTGACATAGTTTTCTCTTTCTTCTTTCTCCTGGGTTGTTTTCAAGGGACACATCTATTCCCAGCATATTATGTCAGTGCCTGTGATCTGACCTGTCACTGCTCACAATCTAAATGATCATCCCCCATCATGAGGCTGACCAACAATTGTATTTTGCATCATAATTGAAAAATGAGAATATTCAAGTATTTTTCACACATATTAGAACCGTGTCTTCAGAATTGCATTTATTTTGTGCATTATTAAATTAAGATTAGAAATTGTGACTCAGTGAGGGTGGGTGTTCGTCGTTTGTTTCTGTGCAACAGTTGTTATCTCATGATGATGCCCACCTGTCTTAACAGTTGGGCTGATTTAAACGAGTGCAGAGGGCTGACGAAGCAGCACGAGAGCTTTGGGGGTTCTTTTCAAGAGATTTTACTGAGATTTGTTGGATTGAGGGGTGAATGCGAGGCCTTGGCATTCATTATCCCCAGAGGAATCTGGTGAACCAGACTGCAACATGTTGGGGATCCATAAGCTGCGTCTGTCGGGGTGAACCTGCTGCCGGTGTGTTGGGATGTCCAATATAGTGCAACAAGGGTCTGTCTTGGAGTAGTGTCAATGAATGCTTTTTTTTTTGTTGTTGCAAAAGTTAAGCAATTTTAAGCACGAATGGTTTATTTTCAACACACTGTGTAATTAACCAGTCCTGTAAACACAGCGTGACTCAGTAGTGAGACTGTACAGCTCTCCATCTGTGAACTCAGACTCATCTAAAGTAGCTTCGACCACACTGAGTTCTCTCTGGTTCTCTCTTTGTCATTAGCTCTCTCCTTATCTCGCTGACTGACTGACTGGCCAGATCGGAGTAGTCTAATCGTGGTGCAGCTTGACGAGGACTAGAGGTGACAGGAAATGTCTACGAGACATGTCCGCGGGCCCAGTTGCATGTCCGCTCGCTTCTTTTAGCAATGAATTATGAGGAGGGGGGGATCGCTGTCTGTTCGATCCTTAAAGCTGCGAGGAGCTGAGCTGTGTTACTGTCTAGTGTTAAGCTCTGGGCCTGTCTTCTATGCTCGGCAGGGAAGTAATGGCTGCTCTGTCTGTACGCTGACCATCTCATTGCACATTTAAAGCCTGTCCAAGGCCCTGCTGACCTCAACACAATGACCGCGTTTAGTTCGTTTTTCCCCTCCAGCCTCTTCAGTCCCACGTCCGCTGTCTCTTTAATCAGCAAGTACAATAACAGAGGAGGGATTTATCGTGGAGACTTTGGTGCAGAGCTTAACGTTATACTGCCACTCACGAGCAACAGGACATCACAGATGGTTGCAAGACGTATCTCTGCACAGGAGGCTCCGTCACTTTGCATAGATGCACTCAACGTTGTGAACATGCTGGATGTCTGCATTTCGGCAGTCTGGTATAGTGTACTAGTAGTGTATTAGTCGTTATACCCAAATACACAGTGATGTATTTTAATATTACTGTAAAGTTATTTGCACATTCTGAGTTATGCAGGTTTATTGTAGACGTGTACGATGCAAAGTGGCGAGCAGCGCCATGGTCCACTTGTTGAGGAAGAGTGATGAAAATGAAGCTGGCAGCAGTGCTTCCTCTTTTTAAACATATATAAATGTGTATTTGTGTAAATGTGTCTTAAACAATTAATCCAAACATTATCAAAATTGTTGCTCATACATTTTGTCAGTCGACTAATCTATTATTTTTTTAGTCTCTTACAGTTTGATACAAGTGTTACCATGTCAAGCATCATAGATTAATTCTATTATAATGATATTCTTTTTAAAAATACATTTTGTTCACATTGGTTTTAAGTCATTGCTGTTGTTTTTTCTCTTTAACTTCACTGGTGAGAAACACCAGCTTTCAGTGGTGTAACAGTTCACCAAGCTATCACATATACAAGAGGATTGATTAAAGGTAAATCATAAATGACTATATATTAATTTATCCACCGCTGTTTGACTCCCATGTCATCTTCTCTGTTCAGCACCTGATGAGCTGTAATACAGGCAACCCCCTCATGCCCTCCTTCCTAGGGATCATGCAGCCCAGTAGAATAGTGGCATTGTGGCTGCCATCTTGCGTGCAAACTCAGCGAGGCCTCTCCATCTGGGCAGCGGCTGGTCAGTCAGGCGGCTCCTTGAAGGCCGGGAGGCTTCTACCGCCACGCCTGCTGGCTAGCTCCACAATGTAGGCAACGAGTAGAGCCGCAGGCCTGACACATGACCAGTCTATCACTACGCCCACGGCCTCCAGAGGTTTCCCACTGCAAACCGTTTCCCACAAAGATGATGCAACTTTTAAGCATTTCTCAGTCTTATCCAGAAATACATAGAAATATGTATCCTTTATTTATGCTTTATGTCCCTCTTATTGACAATTATTTGAATGTTTTCCACTCGAAAGGATGTTCACTAAAAAAGATGCAATAACATATTTGTTACTTAAATAAATATAAAATTATTTCAGTATGTTCAATTGCCATTTTAAGACATGTAAGCATATTTTGAGGATTATTGGAATAATATCATGAATATCAATTAATTTGGGCAGAATTATCTCAACATGAAATTTTCATATTGTCCCACAATGGAGCATCTGTACCACCGATACCCAGAGCTACCTCATGGTGCAAACCAGCACGATGCAATGACACTTATTATCTGTCAAATGACAAGATAACTGTTTAAACATCAATCACATGATCACATGGCAAGGTGTGATGATCAGTGAGACATTTTTTAAGTTTGTGCCGTGTAACTGTTGTTCAGAAATTGATATAATTGGACAGACACCCAACTAATCGTGTTACAATATGATGTTGGTATGTTATCAAATTCTTCTGTGAAAGCAGCATCAGCAGGACCCTCCTGTAGAATAATGCACAATGCAACAAATACATGCACAGTAGGACGCTATTACCATCAAATTCTCAGCACAATAAAATTACCATTCTAACTCAAATTAGATCATTGGGCTTAATCAGCAAGGAAAATAAACAAGCAGTCTGTCGGATGCTGCTGTTGCTTGTTTAACATTCTGCTTGTGTCCTTATGTTTCCAGCACTACAGTATGATTGAATCTAATAACAAAAACATAGACAACAAATAAGGGCATTAATGGGCACGTTATATAGCAACATACTGTATTGTAGGTATGTGATGAGGGATTCTAGTCAAAGGATCTTTTGGAGGAAAAGACTTGAGCTTGAAAAAAACGTTTATATATAAATAAAAACAGTTTGAACATGTACACTATCAGCACTGACAGAAGTTGAGCGGATGAATAACTAACTTCAATCTGAGGCTTTGCATAAACAGTCTAACTGAAACATGGTGATTGATCAGCGGTGCTGCCTTACATGTGCCAGGAATCCTACCGTTCACATCTCCAGCTGATGTTGACTGAATGACTTGTATTTGAGTACCCAACACACCTATGTTTGCTGCTCTAATTAATTACTGTGATGCAAACCAATTATAATTACCAATATCTCACTGTCGTTTAGTTAGATCCTCATTATTCTGTGATAATTTAAGTTGCTGCTGATTGATCTACACAGTAGTCTTAGTCATTTTCTGTGTGAAATCATGCCGATAACCAAGACTGTACTTTTATCAAGCCTGATGTTCAACCTCACTGTGTTTTCAGGCAGATTTTGTCTTGTGACGTTTGAGGTTTAAACTGCCCCCGTCTTGCGGTGTTGAGTGTGCAAACACGGGAAAACAGCACAAGTTGTTCAAAATGTGCAATTAAGTCGTAGGAAGAAGGAATACAATTAAACACCAGATTGTTTAACATTTGTCCGGTATGGTGATATATACTGTACCCTGATATTATTCATGGGATATGATTTCGTCTTGAAGCTTATATGGAAGCAGCCGTCGCTTTCTAAAGGCATGATATGTCCTATGGTTTGATGCTGGAGGAGGAGAGGGAGAGAGAGACTGGCATAAGTGAAAACAAGGCAAAAAGTCAAGCACCCTGAGCTATGAGCCATACAGAAGTCCTGTTGAGAGGTCAAATGCTACCAATCTCATATTATGTAGTTGTTTGAGCCCAGGCGGAGCAGGTCAATAGGACAGCTTTATGTCAATATTGCACTTTAATATAATTGCGTTCTGTTTTAATTTGGGATATTTTTCATTCATTAACTTTTACCAATTTTAATTCACAGAAGATGTACCATGTCAAGATGTTTATTTGTATCTTTCATGTTGTTAACTGCTCTATAGTGCGATGCCACACCCCCATACAAGTTCCCAAGTCAAGTAGGAAGTGGACTTCACCAAAGACCTGTGCCAACATATCATTTATATGTGGGGCTTCCCCTGCTAGCCTCCAAAGTCTGACCACTGTTTCCCTGCACACAACAACACTTGTGTCCTGGTACACTAAAGGCCTTTGTGTTAAGGGGGAGATGCATAGGAAGTGGTAGTGATTTCCATTATCTGGATAATCGTGAATGTCCCAATGAGCAGAGAGATTTTTAGGAAAATGCACAGGTTTGCACAATTTTTTATGTATCTTCTATATATTCAGGGGACCTTATGATTCATGTTTACCCTATTTAAGATTTGTTTTTTCCACTTAAAAAAGATGGTTTTTGTATGTTTTAGTGGCATTTTAACAGTATGAAACCTATTTTGAAGATTATATTGAATATTGTAAATCAAAGTTGGCCAAGATGATTGTAAAATGTTCATATCGTCCCATGCCTTGTCTACAGGATGAATCACACATGATCATGACAATGAATCCTGTCTCAGCAGGGAGGCTTCAGAGCTTCCTTTTTTATCTGCGAGTGAGTAGTGTTTGGGAAATTGGACCTGAATAAGATCTCTCCTCTAATACAGGCTATTCTATTGAAGGAAGATTTCAACTTGATCTTTTTCTTTCTGTAGAATGCCCCTCAGGCTGTCCTTTTAATAAAGGCAAACATACTTTGGAGATTAAACCTGCGCCGTGTTGAGCCGTTTCTTGTTGACCGTGGCCTACATGTGGGCATGTTTCTGTTCACCAGCTGATGAGCCCCCTGGCTTATGGAGAGGAAGGTAGCCGGGTAGATTGATGCATAGATACAGAATTATGGATTTAGAGATACGAGGCAGAGGGATAATTCTTTAGGTCTTATCTTCTACCATTTCATCATACACGGAAATCCTAGGAGCACAAGAATGTCACGATCACGGTACAGATGGGTAGTCTGCTCTGATGATCATTCAGTACTGATTATGAATCAGCTAGCGGGCATCTTTCCCTGGACGGTTTTCAACATAAAAGGGAGAAGGCTCATTGCGTTTGATGTAAACATCCGTTGTAAATGAAGCATGGCTGTATCACCACATCAGACTTGTGAGTTTTGGAGTAAAATTGTCACTCTGTCTCCTATGTCATCCCTTTTAAGGCTTTTTTATTTTATGTTCTCTTGCTCATTAGCTTAACATCATGCTCCCTAATATCATTGTCATATTCAGGATTGGTTTTCAGTTGTTGCATGCGCTCATTAATTTGTAATATACGAGTAATTTATCATTAGCTATGGATATTAACCCGTATGTAATGGGTTGTAACCAAAACTTCCTGTTGACGGTTGGGATGCTGTTTCCATAGAGAGGCTAAGTCACGCCCCTTCCTGTGTTCCCCATTGGACCTTATGTTGGACAAAAATATGTACAGTAGTCAACAGCGAGAGACAAATTAAGAGCCATGGTACAACTTTCAGAATATTATTTTGCATGTAAATAGCCTACACTGTTCCTCTCTAGTCTGCTTAGTGCAGCTTGTGAAAAGTCAATATTGTATTCCCACCTGATACAGGGTCTCTCCCCAGGTATTGTTCAGCCAAGAACCCAGAACCCAATACGTTTTACTTCATGATACATTTAGTTAGGATAGGCACACGCTATATATGACTGTTTCTGTGTGCTGCTCTTTAGTGTATTATTAATTAATTATTAAGACATCACATCTACTTCAGCCTCTCAGCATGAAATGTGCAAGAACAGTTCTTGGTTGCTATAATATTGTCAGTCAATAGTAGGGGTGAGTATTGGCAAGAACCTCAATACGATATGTATCACGATACTTTGGTCACGATACGATACGTATCACGATATTGCGATATAAATAAAGATGAAAACACAAGTATCTGTATATGTACATCAGATGATATTGATCAGAGGACAAATTGAGTCAAAACTATTTCATTCAAAACAGCCTCTCCATTTTATTAATTCCCATGAAATTCACTGGAATAAATATTGCAAATAAAATGAAAAAGGATAAAGTACTGCATTCACAATGCGTCTAAACATGAATTTTTTTTTTTTTTATAAATCGATCTTTGGAGTTGAAAAATCTATATTGTATTGGGCGGCAAAGTATCGCAATATGATGACGTATTGATATTTTTATCCACCCCTAGTCAATAGAGAGATTGAGGATTACTGCAGTTGACTAATAATAGTGAATTTTTTTTATAGTCTATGCTGACGCTGCTAATTCTTTCACATCTTTTTTCTCACTCACTCATTTAAAATTACATTCCCATTTCCACTCGTTCCATTCTTGCATCGACTCCAGACTTGTCACCCACGTTGAGTCACTCCCATCCATTCAGACCCATAAATGATTACATGTTCACTCTCTGTCGCCCACATCTGCGGTTCTTGCTGATGTCCAAGTCTCTGAGGGGACCACGGGGTCAGCCTAGGAGGGAAATAAAGCCGTCTCAAGTTTCTGCAAAGCTCTGTCTTGAGTCTCCGGGGAGCCTAAGAATGTACCAAGCATTTAGGATACGCAGACCCCTCCCTGCATATTCTTCAATTTGCTTCAGTTTTAACCTCATTGTGTCAAATCAGGGGCAGAGTTTAGATAAATGTTAGGTTGTAGATTATTCTCATGCTTGTTGCCAAGTATGCTTCCTGCATTTAGCTCAGTCAGGCAACCAAAATTGTCTATTGTTGCTGGCATAGGAGGCACTTCATGTTGTCACTTTGATGTTATTGCAGTAATAAAGCACCAATCTCTTTATGTGCTTGTGTGAGGCAATTTTCCTGGCCCAGTCCTGAACCCTTTTATGAGCGCATGTCCACATATATATCTATATATATTCAATGGTGTGTTGTTGGTGAATCCAGCATATGGCCGGAGTCTTATTGTAGTATATTTGTAAGAGCTTCATGCTGTGTTTTACTGAAAAAGGCAAGACAAGTTTAGGATGTTTGCTCAGGTGTGTCCATGTTGTGTCCTGTGCTGTTCCTTCCTGCTCCCTCTGCCGTGTTTCACCTAAGAAAATGTTTTTTGTTTTTGCTGAAACAATTAATGTGTGAGCCGATGAAATGGTGCTTATTAATTACGTCAGTTATCATAATATCAAATTACAGCCGCTCCTCAAGAGATTTCAGATTTCCTGTTTGTGTAAGTGTCGACTGTTGATCAGAAAGAAAATGAGCCGTTGGAGGACAGAAATTAAGTTTTTTTTTTTTTTTTTTTTTTGCTATGTTAGGGCATTTTATATGCTAAAACAATCATACGATAGTTGAGAGATTATTAAATAATGAAAATAACTAAGGCTGCAACAAATTATCTTTCTCGTTAGCGGTGTTAGAAAATGCTGAAAAATTCCAATCAAGTGCGAGATTCCAACCTCTTGTTATGTCTGTCAGACGGTCCCAAACCCAAAACTGTTCTTCACTTTCAAGAAGTGTGTGTGTGTGTGTGTGTGTGTGTGTGTGTGTGTGTGTGTGTGTGTGTGTGTGTGTGTGTGTGTGTGTGTGTGTGTGTGTGTGTGTGTGTGTGTGTGTGTGTGTGTGTGTGTGTGTGTGTGTGTGTGTGTGTGTGTGTGTGTGTGTGTGTGTGTGTGTGTGTGTGTGTGTGTGTGTCTTTTGTGAATTTACTGGAGAAATCTACTGAGCCCTGCGCTCTCAGAGGCAGCAACTGCAAACATTGACTCTGCATTAGCAGGAATTCTCCTCTTTGATCCCTCTTGTGTGTTTCTCTGTCTACCTGGATTTTCTCATCCACATCTTTGCCATCATCTTACCTCCCCACCCCCAACACAACTATGTGAACATGTCTGAATATGGGGAATTAATTGGATGTTTTTCTCTGTAGAACACACACTTTTAGATACTTTATCTCCGCTCTATGTTCTTTTAGTCTCCATGAATTTGTTCACTGTATGCATTTTTCGCAGTGTTTCAGTTCAGTTCTGCTTCAGCTGATGTGTTTTTGTTTTTCTGCCTGACACCAGAGACTGTTTGGCAGGCTCAGTATGCTGGCTTGGTGTGTGTGTGAGGAAGCAGGTTGGTTTTCTGCTTTGATCAAAGCGAGGTGTGGAGTGTAGGAGAATCCGTCTTTGAGGTGAGCATCTCCTTGCAACAGATGCAAAGCCGGTGATAAGAGAAAGAATTCCCTGTGTGCACGTCATTGTGTTTGCATGTTCATTGTTGGTGTGATTTAACCACACAAAGGCTTAAATCTTTGACTCTAATACATTCAGAGAGACACACAGCCAGACTTTCACATACAAGCCATTTATAATATAGTGTCAAAGCAACACTGTACTGATTTACATCTGTCAGACAGTTCTCCTTTCAGCTAATTAGGCTACATTTCTTAACCTAGACTATGAAAAGAAACCAATGACCTCGTTGGATTGTCTCTGGGGTTCTGCTATTGTAGCTGAAACAGTGTTGATTATTAAAAGTTTATTTTATGAGATATTTCTCAGGCAGTTTTTATCATTTTCATCTCAAACATTTGGGGAACCAAACACTTATATCAGTATTTTAGATATTTTCGGCATCAGACGTGGAGACCTTTTTATTAGTGTTGATTGAATGCCCATAATTCCACTATTATTCATCTTTGACTCTGAAATAGTGACAAGACGATGTTTATACATACAAAACCCCCCATATGTTTTGTTGCAATAATGGCAAATGTATTAGCAGCTCTATGGGAAAACCTGCAAGACTCTTAAGAGAGCACACTTATTTCACTTCCTATCAGTGTGTGAACATGCATGCAAGAATGTGCATTTGTTTAATCTGTGTGCACACACACACACTTTCATTTCCTGTGTGCTAGTGGACATGCGGTTCAGTCTAAGCAGGCAAATGTGCTCGTGCCCCACAGTGGAGAGTGCCCCACACTGTGTGCTAATGCAAGTCTGTGGTTGTGAATTAATAATTCAGAGTGCTGGCATAGCTGGGTGGAGCCTCTATTATTAATGGCTGGCACTGGAACCAACAGATGACTGCTGTTAATATTAAGGACCAGCAGACGCTGTCCTCCGCCAAGAAACCAGGCAGTCTTCTACACTTTCATTTCTGTCTCTATCCTCCATCCTTGGCCATCTACGCCCCTCTACTCCACCCCTCTAACTCCTCTGTTGCTATGCCCTTGCTCTCCTGATCTGCCCTCTCCATCTGTGTGCATCTCTCTCTCTCTCTCTCTCTCTCTCTCTCTCTCTCTCTCTCTCTCTCTCTCTCTCTCTCTCTCTCAAAAAACAAGTAATTACTTGAACAAGGTAATGAACATTAGGGCAGCTTCACTCAATTTACTTTGACCATGTTTTCTGCCGATGCTCACTAGTCAGTTAATTCATGCAATGTGTGCTAATGTGTCAAATTGGTTACGTTTACAAGTCATTTATTGGTGGATTGCTGAGCAGAAACTATTGCAGTTTTCCAGGACACGAGGTTTCGACCGCCGTCGCCTCTTGTGTTGACCACGACAGCCTGATGAGTGTTATTTTTCACAGTACAGCTCTTATTCTACCTGTCCTTGTGTTCTCGCTTGGGCAACCAAGTATGTCCGTGTCCACCTTCTTTTTAGAGGCTGCGCTCACCGAATCTCAATTTGTCAATTTGGGATTACTCTGTGCTCAGGTAATCTGTATAATCTCTTATTTTTGAGCTCAATAGTATACCAGTGTGCTTTGCGATTTTAGATTTTCTCCCCAGCTTCTCCCCTCAGGGTCTGTTTTCGTCCCATGTGCCCCTCTCCTCCCTCTCTCCCCTCTTTTTTAGTCCACTGACTCTGATTTTCCTCCATGGTGTCAGTGCTGTTGCCACTGAATGCTTCTTTTATTGAAGAGATTTGGAGCTCCAGTCACCACTAATGCCGCTGCCATATTGTACCAGCACCCCGCTGTGGCTGCTGCTAATGACATTCTTTGTGTCTCCATCCTCGTGCTTTGCCTCCTTGTCTCCTCCTCTGGTGTGAATGGAGGGCTTGTCATGTGTTGCCATCAAAGGAGGAGGAGAGGCAATGGAAGCGACAGCAAGCACCCCCTCCCCCTCCTCCTCGCTCATTCTCTCATCTCCTGGGATATTTGAAGCCACTTTTGTACGTCTGTGTGCGTTTTTGAGAGACAGCATATATTAGGCCATGGTTGAAGAATACGTTTGCATATGTAAGCAAGGGGCAGCAAGCATACACTATATTGCCAAAAGTATTTGCTCACCTGCCTTGACTTGCATATAAAAGTCATAAGTGACATCACATTCTTAATCCATAGGGTTTAATATGACGTCGGTCCACCCAACAAGGGGCCATCCCCAAACTGTTCCACAATGTTGGGAGCATGGAATAGTCCAACATCTCTTGGTATGCTGAAGCATTCAGAGTTCCCTTCATTGGAACTAAGGGGCCAAGCCCAGCTCCTGAAAAACAACCCCACACCATAATCCCCCTCCACCAAACTTTACACGTGGCCCAATGCAGTCAGACAAGTACCATTGTCCAACCGCCAAACCCAGACTCATCCATCAGATTGCCAGATGGAGAAGCGTGATTCGTCACTCCAGAGAACGTGTCTCCACTGCTCTAGAGTCCAGTGTGCTTTACACCACTGCATCCGACACTTTGCATTGCACTTGCTGATGTATGGCTTGGATGCAGCTGCTCGGCCATGGAAACCCATTCCATGAAGCTCTCTACACTGTTCTTGAGCTAATCTGAAGGCCACATGACGTTTGGAGGTCTGTAGCGATTTACTCTGCAGAAAGTTGGCGACCTCTGTGCACTGTGCCTCAGCATCCGCTGACCCCGCTTCGTCATTCTACGTGGTCTACCACTTCTCGGCTGAGTTGCTGTCGTTCCCAATCACTTCCACTTTGTTATAATCCCACTGACAGTTGACTGTGGAATATTAAGGAGCGAGGACATTTTCACGACTGGACTTGTTGCACAGGTGGCATCCTATCACAGTACCACGCTGGAATTCACTGAGCTCCTGAGAGCGACCAATTCTTTCACACATGTTTGTAGAAACAGTCTGCATGCCTAGGTGCTTGCTTTTATACACCTGTGGCCATTGGCGTGATTGGAACACCTGATTTCAATGAAGTGATGGGTGAGTGAATACTTTTGGCAATATAGTGTATATTAGGCCAGACGATGAGGCTATTTTGTGCGTTGTTTTTGTGGTTGTGCGAGTTCAGTAGCATTGAGAGGATAAGCAAAGGCTGAACAGTGTTGGGATCCTGAGCACCTGCAAAACAGATGTCTTGTCAAAAGAGCACAGATGCCTTCCAGAATCCCACAACCCTCTGGCTCCCAGCAGGCATCCCTCTCCGCATCCCATCTCTCCCATCGCCACTCTGGGCGCTTCCTATCCTTGCCTGCCTCCACATATCACTTTGCACTCCAGTGTAGTCCTCAGTCATTCAATCCTTCTGCTTCACTCTGCCTTTGAAGACACATGCATACCTCCACCAGCATGATGATTGCCTCTTCATCTCACACGTCATGGCTAATGGATAGTTGGTGCCAAGTCTGTACAACCACTGACACACGCACACACACACACACACACACACACACACACACCGTTACGTTAACGTTGGTAATGATGCAACTAACAGTCATGAGTGAATAATCTGTCAATTATTTTTTTAGCATCATTCAATAATCAACCATTAAAACTGGACTAGGAACTGGAATTTCCAGGAGCCTGGGTTGAGGTCTTTACTTTGTTGCAGTGAAAATTGCAGTTTTTTCCGTAGTAAGATGTTAGCATTAGCTTAATTCGCTTATAGTTAAGAGAGAAAGAGACCTTCCATTAAACTGAAACCTACTTGATTTGTCAGGCAACATAATATAATAAAATCGGCTTATATTTGGATCATTCATACCTGATTTGAGATGTTATGTTTTGATTATTATCAGCAGTTTTTCTAAAGAGACTTGAAATCTATGTTGAAGGTTCTACTCAGCCTGTGAAAGTATTAATGCCTTCTGGGGCTCTTCAGGTAGCCTTAAGTCTGAGAAAATGAACCTGATGATGTCATTATCACGACAGATGCTATTGAGTTGCATTATGGGACAGTGTTATTGGAGCTTGACCCCTACTATGTACTTAAATACATCATATTTAATCTTACATTTACATTTAGGGCATTTAGCAGACACTTTTGTCCAAAGCTACTTACAATAAGTACATTTGTCTAAAGAAAGAAACTACAACATATCATTGCCGATAAAGTAAGAGCAAAAATAGAAACAAGTGTAAGGTCCTCGTCTGAGTAAAGTGGTTGCTGTTCAGTAGTATACCTTTAGTACAACAGTGCTATGATCAAAGTGCTATAGGTAAGAACATAGAAGGGCAATTTTTTTTTCTTTCTTGTGATGCTAAATTGCTCGACTACCCCTTCCTGTATTACATTTTTTTTTTTTTAGCTGATTGAATGATTCTTAACTTCTGTACATGTGTGCTTCTTTAAAAGAGCCAACATGATCCAAATATAAATTGGGAAATCCTGAAAGAAAAGTAGTACAAGCCTGCGCACTCACAGCAGGCAGCCTCTTTAATGCCTCCATAATGTATGCAATGATGGAAACGACTGCAGCCTGCCTCTGCCTGCATGGTTATTGAGAAGATATAAATAGCCAGGCCTGGTTGAGTGTGTGCTAACACTGGAACCGCTGCACACAGAGCTCAAACAATAAGCCGACACCACTACCCTTCCTCCCTTCTGCTTTCTCCAGTCCAGCGGCCTCCCAGAGCTGGAGAGGGGAGGGGGGGTGGAGTCGCTCTCCCTCTTCCTTTCTTTCTTCCACTTCCTGCCTCCCTGCTTTTGCAATCTGTCATCAGCGGTGAGCCCGAGCTTGTCACTTGTTACGTCACAGAAGCAGGCAGGAGGGCTGCCTGTCTGCCCACCTGTCTGTCTGCCTGTGGTGGGAGAGGTTTCTTTGTCACGCTGCTCCATTTTTCACTTGGTTGGATAAAAATGGGGGGCGACGGCTGTGGATTAGACAATAGCATGACTCCTTTGATTAAATGCAAAGAAAGGATGTCCTTTTTTTGTCTTCTTTGTTGGTATTTCACATTCTGTTCGGGCGTTGATGACAAATGGGGTGCCTTAATGCATTCAGGCTGACTCAAGCCGTCGTGTTTTATCACTGTTTGTTAGAAGGAGCAGGACAGAGTCATGTATCATTCAACACTTTTGGGAGTAAAGCCACTACAGTGATCTGGTTTAAATCTCTGAGCCATCTGGTGAATCTGTAAAATACACATCATAAATGTGTATTTTGGATATTTTCTTTCCAAAAATAGCCCACAGGTCTCATTCCTCTCTTAATTTAGATTAACCGTGTGATACCCTTGAGCAAGGCACCTATATCTAATCCCTCTTGTGCAGCTGCTCGTTGATGCTAGAAGTCTGTGGTTGTGTTGGGCAGCTTTTTTCAAGTCAAATAACAGCCTCAACCCTGCGTTCGGCTTTCCTTCTGTTGCTGCTGAGCCAAAGAGCAGCCAGGGAAAAGAGTTTCTGTGGGACAGTGAAAACGGCACCGCAGCAAAAAAAAAAAAAAGGTGAATATGGCTTGAAATGTTTCATGTGGCAGATGGTAGTGGCAGGCACAGTCGTAATTATTGAGTAAGCCACGGTCTCTCTCAGCTTCCTTTTGCTCCGTGATCTCCTCCTTTTATTATTCACCATCTCTTGCAGCTCTTCCATGCACCTGTTTGTACCAGAATACTCACCCAACGTTACTTTCTTCCCTGATCCATCCATACTCAAGGTGTCTGAGCTTTTAAAATGGGCCAATCACACCAAGATGCTTCGCTAGAAACACAGCGTTCGCAAAATCATTGTTCTCCTATATGGTAGGTAGGTCGGGCCTGGCGTCCGCTTCTCTCTCGATAGAAGATTTTCTTGCATTTTTTAAATGAACATCAAACTTAAATATTCTGAACTTTAAGCGCCAGGTCACGCTCATCAATGTCACAGGTACAGGCTAATTACAATTATTTTTCTGTATGTCGTGAACAAAAACAGAACATTTTATGAGTTTTTCCCCATCCTCATCCAACAGCAGAGCAACAGCATGAGCTCCACATCTGCTTGAATCCACAATTGATCGCCTCGCTGCACACGCACCCCCACTCCAGCTGTTTTGCCTGATTTTTCCAAGGGGTGTTTTTAAAGCAGCATCGCCTGTTGCAACCCATCTTGCTGTGATCAAGGCCAAACTTTAAAACTACATTTTTAATCTTTATTGGTTTGTAATGGTTGATTAGTGGTCTGACTTGTGGTAAATAGTTCCTGCTTCCTGGCACTGCATGCACGGTATCTATGAAATATAGAATTCAGTGCCCTGCCTACCTATAGATTTTGGGGTATTTGAATGTATATTTCTTTCTTTGTTTTTATGTTTTTTTTTAAAGAACACTGTTTGACCTTATATCAGCCTGGTGAAGAAATCTTGTTATCTTTCGGCATCTTTGCACTTAACAGGGACCAAACACAGACTCTACATCAGTTGTGCATCTTTGCTAAGGACAATAAACCCGCTTTTGAAGCGGAATACAATATCTCAGTGGCTTCCGGAGAAAACATTTCTGAGGCTGCATTTCAGTCGGGGCATCACCTTTCCCAGGAACTAGGAATCTAAATGACTTTCAACTCTTTTCCAGGATGGAGGTCATGGCATGGCAGTTCTTCTGTGCACAATCTCGCATAGTCTCTCTGTGAGAAACTCACCATGTCTGAGCAGCAAAGACGTTTTAAATGACTCTGTGTTTCGCTCTCAGGCCTGACGGAAACTCTGTGGTCTGAGGTTTAGTTTCTCTGTTAGCACTTTCAGAAAACATCTATTTTTACCGACTCGTGTTAAGTTAAGTCGATCCCAGCTGATATTGGAGGAAGGCATGGTTCACCTGGACAGGACGCCATTCTATCGCAGGGCTCTGTTGTGATGTCTCCCTCTTTAATATGTACCTGTTTTATTTGAGGTTCATAACAGTACGTTGCACAAAGCAGTTGTTGGTCTCATTAGTTTGTGCCAAGTGTGATGGTAAAGAAATGTTTAAATATTGAAATGCTAACAAGACATTTTTTTATATCCATATTGTGTAAATACTTACATTAATCAAGTAATGTGAAATAATCGATAACTGAAAAAATACATAATTCTGTGAATTGGAAAAAAAATATTAGATTTGTTCACAAAAATTACTAGATTAATCATTAAAATAATCTTTTGGGACCGCTCTAGTTCTGTCAAAAATAGACACCAGTACAGATGTCTGTGTAATATAAAACTGATAGTGTGACCAGTAAATGCAAAATGTGTTGGATATTAAAAAATGGGGACAGGCACTACAATGAAGGCTATTACCTTACTTTTGTACACATGTCTATATTTGCATATTTGCCAACCAGCGGCTTCATATTTGTTCACTGACTGGACAGCACCTGTTTGGCTTCATATGTGTTGCAAACAGGCCTGCTGTCAAGTCCTTTACATATTGGGAAATGTGATGCAGCCACAAGTCATCCGTTGTTGACACTTGACAGGTCCATGCTGTCCACTCTGCAGAGCCTCCAGCACCGTTTTATGAGCTTGTACTGTATATTTGCATAGCCAGTAGGTCACGTAAATGCCCCTCCACGGTTCTTTTGCTGCTGCTCTAGTGTACAAGCTGTGCTGGCTTTACTGAGTGTTGGATAGCCATATCTGACCTGTACTTTTTAAGAGATAAGACATTGTTGATGGGATAATGACGTGGTTAAAAATATAGTGACCGTGTTTATCTGTCCCTGAAGTTGGCTTAACATAGTTTACATCTTCAAATCAAACCCTTATGTGACATGACTCATGGTCAGATTGAGTGGTACTTAAATCACATTCATGTGGTGTGTATAAGTGCTCTTTCTGCAGCACACAGAGCTCTTGTGTGGTGTTACCTGACGAACCAGACTTGGAATTCGATGGGAATGTTGTTTAGTGCTTAATTGATTTCAGACTGTCCTTTTGTTGAGTGTGATGGCAGCTGTTGTTTAACGCTGACTCAGACAATTGGAATTTCCCCTCCGCACAATTAAAGACATCCTGATTTCAACAGTCATATGTCTGAGCCAAGCTAAATTGTCACCCAAAGTCAAAGTAGACGTTTATAACCTCCACTAGATGCTGTGCGAGCAGGACGGTAATCTGTGGATGGACTTGGGCCTGCTTGGACCAGACTTGTGGTTTACATAACCCCTGGCTTTGCCACTATAGTTTTGGAAACTGACACAACCGGCACTCTCTGACTTCTGTTCAAGCTTTATTTATCCAGGAAATGCTGACAGAGGAACAATCAGCAAAACAGTCTCCAGTTGCTAACACATGGTAGGTGTCCAATACAAACAGCATTGTGATTCTTTGGATGAGCGTCGGCTAATAAGAGCTGGAATAAATGTCGTTTTAAAACAATAGCTTGCTTTTCTACCAGAAAAATGGAGATGGAAGACTCATTAGTCCATCAAGAGACAACTCTGCTGCCTTCGCTTGGAACTGGAAGACTGATTTGTTCATTTGAAAGACGGTCATTTAAGCTTTTACATGTAGACGAGCTTCGTGTCATCTAAGTGCTAAAGAAATGTTAAGTATGATGTGCTATTATCATCTTCGTCTGTCACTGAGTCGAGTCAATCTTTCATTCAGTGTCAGAGCAGCTTTTGTGTCTGTGGCTTGCTTTAAATAGTAAAATTACATCTAATTAGATCACTCCTACATAAAGTGAAGAGAAGTAAATTGCACAAAGAGAATGTGTGATCAACCTCTGCCACAAAAGCAACAATTTGACAAAAACACCACAAACTACAGCATATCTTTTCAAAGTTGCTGATTTTCTATCATTCAGACCTTCTTTTAGTTCTTTTTAAATCCTTGTTCGTTTCAGCATTATTCTCCATCATATGTGAGTGTATCAGTAATCTTTTTCTCTGCCGCCACTTCAACGAGGTGGAAGAGACACCTTTGGATTGAGAGATGATTTGTTTTCCAACACCTTTGAGGAGTCTTTAACAAGGCCTAGGCGGCTTAGAGCAAAGACACCACCTGCCATAGGAGGCTTTGAGTTGAACACAGCAGCGTAGCTCCGGGGTTCTGTGTGTTGTTGTAGCACGGAAAACAAAAAACAAAACATCGCTTTATTCTCAAAAGTATAATGAATATGCAGGAATTTGTCTTGGAGGCAGAGCGCAGTGAAATATTAATGTGGTGAAACGAGATGATAGTAGATGAGCAACAAGACCCCACAGTCACTCTATCACTTTCATCTAGATTCGTCAAAGCACTTCCAGGGAAGAAGGCTGTCGCAGTAGACGCGGAGCACAAAGGCAGTTTAAGTAACACAAAACAAGACATAATGAAAATGGCACAGTGATAATATTACTGTCATCTGGCACAGCGAAAGAAAAGGCAGCACTGCACTCTGGGAAGTTGTTAAAAAAGGCTGCTCTGACATCACAGTGGGGGGTTTCTCCTTCAGAGGCTGGGCAGGACGCCTTCCTAGCATTCACAGAATACACAGTGGAACACTGTAGCAAGTGCACAAAAAATGACATGTTTTTTTTAATTCATCACATTACCCTTTTCGGCAGGAATATCGATTTTGCGTTCCTAAAAACACAGATATACACAGATTCAAAACACAAATTTTAGAAAACATGCAATTAATATGCTCTCCTCAAAGCCACCAGACTTCATTGGAAGAACTCGAACTTGAACGTCATTCATGTGAAAATATGCCGCCTCTACCCGACCATTAATAGCTCGCTGAACGAGTCTGTCTCTGCGTGACGAAAAAGTTCTGACAATTAGATCCAACACGAGTGAAGAATCAGCAACGGGAATGGCAGTTGCTTGCCTGACATTTGATTTGGCAACACCTGTTGCACAGTGAGCGGTAACTAGGAGGCAAGTGATTACCACTCTGTGTGACACATCTGGTAGGTTTGTGTCATTGGTTTGAATACAAAGTCCCAGGCCGTGTTAAGACGAACAATAGCAGAGCATCAAAAAATGCAAGCCTCCTGATTAATTTGGGCGAGAGAACGCAGGGCAGTCACACAAAGCGGTTGATGCCAGCTCAGCCGCACTTGGTATTCAATCCAAGTAAATCCAATTAATGCCTCACACGGTGTGTAAAATACCGTGCACCAATGTTAATTCTATTGTTTATATGGCAGGCATCAAGGCATAGGAGCAAGACACCGCTATGGTAATACCTTTTCAGAGTCTGTTTCAAGGAATACAAACTGCTGTGCAGTGTCTTGGAATCTGACAACCTTCAGGCTGGACTTCCTGGTTCCTATTTTAACTAGGGATGCACGATAATTATCGGACCGATAATTATCGGCCCGATAATAGGAATTATGACGTCAACCCGATAAATCCGATACAATTATTAATACCTCCGATAATCCGAAGATAGGATGTTTGTGTTAAAACAGTCATACGGGTGGATTGGGATGAGGGACGTTAGTTTTTTTCTAGGCGCCTCCCGTTTAGCATGTGATGTGGTTACTGTGGTATCACAGGTTTCGGAGGAGGGAGTTAATCCACAAATCGAGCGCTCCCTTCTCATGCCTGGCTGTGACGTAGAGGCTGCGAGCGAGTGGAGGAGGAAGACTAGTAAACAAACACGCATGGCGTCTGTAATGTGGGACTACTTCAAAGTTTCTGAGGAAACTGAATCGTTTGCCATTTGTAACAAATGCAATGCAGAAGTTCCAAGAGGAGGGAAAAAGGCATCGAGCTTTAATACATCCAACCTTAAAAGTCACCTCGCACATCACCATCGCTACGACGGTGTGTTAAAAGCGTATGAAGACGCCGGCGCCGCTAAAGAAGCAGCGAGCCCGTAGTTTAGCGTTTTGATGCACGGGTGAAGTAGCGGTCCTTGTACCTCGGGTCCAATATAGTTGAGAGATAATACAGTGGCTTTTCCTCGATGTCACCAAAACGCGTTTCCACTGCTTTTAACGGGGTTTCCTTTGATGTTTTCACTCCGTGGTCTGTTGGTAACGTTTGTTTTAGCAGTCGCGTCAGCGCTTGAATGGAGGGGATCACATCCGCAGTAGTGGCTGTTGCTTTGCTGATATTTCTGCCTATTACCGTAGTTTACATTTCTGTGTGGATCAGGACCAACAGTTTAATGTAGCAGCACTTGTGTGTGCATATCCCATGCTGCTCAGGGAAAGTTGTCATTGACTGACTGACTGACTCACTTACATATTTATTTGAAAAAAATAAATATTGTCATTTTATTGAAGAGTCAAAACTGTTCTTGGCTTTCTTTTGTTCATAGTAATAATTATCATGTCACTGTGATACATCTGGTTAGGTGTTTGGTAAAAGGCAAAGCTATGCTAAATCTACCTAAGCTTAGTCATTAGTGTTTTTGACCTGAATTTGATCTGAATATACATTCAAAAACGAATAACAATATTATCGGTTATCGGTATCGGTATCGGTCCTGAGGAGCAGAAAGTTATCGATATCGGTATCGGCTTCAAAAAATCAATATCGTGCATCCCTAATTTTAACCGGTAACTCTAGCAACACGTCCCAATACACGCAACACCTTGCTTCTTTTGGTGCACTGCCATTGTTGGGCTTAACTCATTTGCACCGTACAGTAGCATAACACCTGGTGGAGAAAGAACACCTACTTTTCTGAGCATCAAACACAGACGGTAATTGCATTTTTTTTCCAGTATGGGTGTTGGAGCCAAATTCTTCTGAGAAATTCCGAAGTATTGGCACCAAAGTGTACACCGTGGCGTTGCAAGTCTGCCAAAGAATATTGAATTGAAGTCCTCTTTTCACTCACAGCCTTCACTGAGTACCACTTGACTAACTTAAGGAGAGCATCCTGATGCTGAAGCTTGAATAGCTCGCAGGCATTCCTCAGCGCTGGAGAAAGATAAGAATAGCACTCACTTGTCTCTCGTCTATTGGCTCGCTAGCGTGGCTGTGGGTTGGCGAGGCGCTGCTCTGTTCCAGCAGCGCTGCTCCAAACGTAAAGAATGGCAAAAGGAAAGAAACGGGTGCCCTCTGGGTGTAGCAGAGCAGCCTGGCCTTGGATATATTTGGCTCTGTCAGTTTGCGTACAGATCTGCAGTGGTCTGCAATTAGGCTGTTTCCTGTTTCAACACAGGATATGGATAGGGAGCATGCTAGCCAGGAGCCAGGCCCTCTGAAGGAGATGCATCTTTTTCATGGCTCTGAAATTACACGGTAGCTTTGTAAGTGGAAAACAACTGGCTTACTCGGTGGCAAAATGGTACTTTACATGAAAGCGACTTAATCATGATGAAAACCAGGGGCCCTTATTAAAAAGAAAATTTTATGCGATGTGACTCCGTGAAGAGTAACTGTCGTCGGCCTGAAGGAAGGCAGTGACCTGAGGGACCCATACTCACAGTGGACTCCTACTACGGCTCCTCCCTAACTCATACAAAGCACTGGAAAATATGCGTCGGCTACTTCCTCCTTCCCACTCACCTCCCTCCACATTTCAACTTCCTGTTCTCTTGGCTGATCGGAAGTGAGATTCTTTGGGGATATTCAGCTACCTTTGAACCGTTGTAATATTTATTTTTGATGCCGCTGATTTACCACCGTCTTTGACAATTAATGAAATGAGAAACCTTTTTCTGGGTGGCAGTTTAGAGATGTAAAACACACTTTTTAAGCACACAAGAAACAGATATGGGTTGAAAATGGCATTCTTTAGAAACACACCCGGTCAGGCACAAACCAGCACCCTATACATTCTTTTACCCACTTCCAGCCACACACGCCCAGCCAGACAAGGACACTTTTAGATGCTGATTGAGACACATTGACAGTTTGTACATTCTCTCATCTCTAACAATTTGTATTTATAGGTCGTCTCTCCCTCTTTTCCCCCCTTCTTCCTCTCCCTCATTTTTGTTACTGTACCAAGAACACCTCTTTAAAAGCCTGGATTCAGTTTGGCTGAAAGACAAAGACTTAGACTTGGCTCACACCTGAGAGCTGCCCTCAACTCACTTCCATGGATTTCAGATTCTGTAGAATATTGCTAAAAAGCGTGGATCAGATTAAAGAGTTAGAAAGCCACCTGTCAGCTAGCGATGTGTCTTTTTGCTGCAGCTAACTTTATTTGTCCGAGGAATAGGAATTCAAAATCTTGCTCTGACATTGAGTATTATATGTGGACATTTTGAGTTATTGCAAGTAATGCATTTTTCAGCTTAAATATGTTTACTGTTGTGCGTTATTATTTGTTGATGGAGATCTGTACATTGATTCTTCTTGGATTAAAAAGGACAGAGACTTTATTTGATCTACATGTATGTTGAAGCCAGAGCGTATTGCTTACTATTCCACTATTTCCCCATCTTTTGGTCCTGGGTGTGTCGTCTACAGCCTTAGCACAGAATGGAAGCACACCCTCACAGTATGGAGCTAGAACAGTCTCATAATTCATAAATGCACACAGAAATTCATAAATGCACAAAAAAGATTTACAAATGTATTTGGGGATTTGTATATACATGTGACTCAAAACACAAATACATTTTCAATGCACACACAAATATGTTTCATTTCATATGTAAGTAAAAAATATTCACATACAGGTTACCATGCTGTAAGTTGCACCGATGGTCCAGGGTCACATATGTGATGTAGTCATTAGTCTATTAACAATGTCGGTAAATCCTAATCAATATTATCATACATAAATCTATAGCTTTTCTATTCACCAGTTATTCCACACAGTGCAACTATAAGAGAATAATATGTAATATAAAAGTGAAATAGGTTATTTGAGGACCAGTCATTTGAAATGGTTGTCCTTCTGCTTGCCTGGTAAGCAGGATGGGGTTGTTTAGTTCTGCTTCACTTGACTTGTGTGCTGTGGACATGCACCTGTCCGTGTTAGCACTGCATGCAACGTGTCAAGATGTTAAAATGTGGACTGTGATCATCTTCGTTATGAGCTCTTGAAATACACAGATTGTTGGTTATATTTCTAAAGCTTTGCTTCTCTTTTGGTAACAGCTCTGATGGTACTAGCTGAACAGTGACCGCTACCTGCCTGAGGACACCTGCTGCCCAATTCCCTTCATCATGTCTGGGATGCATGTAAGTGAAGCATTACTTCTTTTCTTTTTCCCTGCAATTTTTAAACACTACAACCTCTTTCATGTAAAAGTCCATATTAACAAGGAAGTCAGTTGTTCAAAGGTAAACTATGGATGTATATGCAACAACTGATTATTGCCCATGACAATAAATGAGCTAATATTTTTTTTTATATAAATGACTAGGTCTATAAGAAAATAAATATATAAATATGAATAATAAATAATAATATAATAATAATATTAATAATAATAATAATATTAATAATATTAATAATAAATAATAATAATAATAAATCAATAATATATAATAATAATAAATAAATATATATATTCACATGATATATCATTTATATATTACATGCTGAAGGACTTGTGTGTGAGACTCAGATGTGCTGAAAGAAACCCATATCTGTAGCAATGTATTAGCCCACATAGCTGGTGAACACACATCCATCAAAGTGTTGGGTCAGTTTTAGTGGTTTCATATTACCCGACAGTCGCAGTGGTTTGAGCTAATGCTTCACAAGTGCTCGCTTCAAAGTGGGATTACTTTCTCTCCTGCATCCTGCCTTCTCATGTCCTTTATTGATCCAGGTTGTCTTTAATCTGTCACACCGAATTGCTCCACCACAGTCAGGCAAAGATCTTTAAAGGCCTACATTTCTTGGGGGGATTTAAGAAGATCAAGGCGATGGAACTAAACACTTTGAATCTGTTATAATCTTGTGTTTGTTTAATCACATAAAATTGATGAATTCAATATTTTCAGGCAGGCTGTGCTACTTTCATAGATTTTTTTTGTTATCATGCTTTTGTTTCTGTCTTTAGTTTTTATTATGTTTTTGATCGTGAATGTTAATTGCAACTAATGATTCATGCAGAAATAATAATGTCAGATAATTCAGCCTATTTGACAGAAAACTCTGGTTCGTAGCAACATGAATGCATTATGGATTCTGTGTGGGTTGTGGCTTAAGTTTGTGAGTGTTTTTCCAGAGCTATTCAGTGGATTTCTGTAGGTCAAGAGGTCACAACATTCTTTTGGCCTAGACTGTTTTGATGGGCAGCAGTGTGACCTACTGGTAATCTTACCAATCTTTTGACCATAAGGTCAAAGATTCAGCAAGTGCTGTGCACCCACTACATCCGGTGGAGAAAAATCCTTGTAGGTTCACTCAGTAGATGGATTTGGATGTCAAGTAATGATATATACAGTTGACTTGCAATATATCTGACTCTGCAGGAGGAAGACGCTTACAGGAATATGCCATTTTAACGTTTTCAGTCATAAAAACTGGATAAATAAAAAGGAAATAAAAGAGAAGCCTGTGTTCTAAAATCTAAAATGTGTGAATGCAACATCAGGTTAAATGCAGCCGATGGTTATCTTTCCCAGTGGCTTTGTGTAAAGGAACCACATGACCACATGGAAGTCAACAGGGGAGAATAGGGGTTATTCTGTATCCACATACCCGTCAGTCAGCGTCGTCACCAGCGGTCCTCACTCATTACGCACCACTGACTGAGACTGCATCAGACACATTCAGCTTTACAGCCGCTCACTCACACCTGCTGCTTTGTGCTCCGGCTTTCTCATTTCATCTCATTCACTCTATTGTGGCGTGTTTTTCATCACACCCACTGTTCTGATCTAACGGGGCAAACTGAATGCACACAGCATCCTTATCCTAGCTGTCATTTCCATTTGTATTTGAGGCGTGTAGCTGCCACATTTACATTATTCACAGTGACTGGCAATGAGCACAGGTGGCCATTCAAGACGTATTCAGTAAATCAAATTATGAGGCAGCGGCTGTGGTATTATGACTTCTTTTCATATGAGCCAGGGATCAGGCAGTGGCTGCTCAAAAATGGAACTGATTATTTTGGTTTTTAAAATGCATAGTTGTGCGTAGCATATGTTTAATTTTTTTCATTTCATATTCTGTTGTGGGAGAGAAATTGAAGGCTGTCCCAGCAACCATAGGACAAATGGCAATCGGTTACCTTGGACAGGTCAGCAGTAGGGAGGAGTCCAAAATTACAACGCAACACATAAAAGTTGATGTGGGAGCTTTAGCCAGCTGGTGAGACGCTGAGCGGAAATACTTTTAATTACTGCAAGCTTTGAATTGTAAATGATCAAATAAAATGTATTTCATGCATCCAGAAATGTTCATTATTTACACATTTCCCCCTCATAACTTTAAAAGGATCCTAAGACAGAGTGCAGCATCTGCATTTTTATTGGTACTAAGTGGGTTCTTCGGCGATGTAAAATAATCAGGATGCTTTTTTTTTCTCCTCAACTTCATTGCGTCTGTAGTTCCTGCTCTCTGCTTTTGTCTTCTCAACATTTTTGCCAAGATTCACACAACCACCTTGGGATATATGAATCTGTGAAGTGGGTGGTGTTAGCATGCATACGATAGATCATTGCCAGGGATGTGTGCAACATCACATCCCTGAGATTTCAGCACTCTGTATTGAAAATGCATGCTGATGTTTATAGTGTTAGTTGGTTGCCTCTTGTTATGTGAATATCCATTTAGACCTGCAATGTGAACGGCTGTTACAAGTAATTTTAGTGTCATTACTTACTTTGTTTGTGGTCGTTTTACTCTGTTTTTGTAGCTAACTGCACAGGATGAACACATTCAACGGATATGGAATGGTGTGCTTTGCAGTAACACTAGAAGAACGACTCCATAAAGAAAGATTCAAACCCAGCAACACCTTGCTGAGAGGCTGTGGCGTTAATGACTGAACTAACATTAAAGCCCCTTTTACACTGCCTTTTCGTTACAGGAGTATCACTCCTCACAGTCGTTATTGTAAAAGGTACTGAAACGGAATAGGTTCTCACAAGCGTTCCTCCTCTGAGCAGCAATGACCTCAGTGTGTAACACGTCATGGCGTCTCTGGTTCCGCAAAGCCGGGATGCTTCTGCAAAAGGAGACACCATTGCGGTTTTTACGCCACAAACCAGTTATTTATAAACGATCGCGGCATATCATGTAAAAACACCGGCCCGTTTGAGTATTTCTAAGTCCGCCCTCAGTGCCTTGTTCCCTCTCTTTTTGACGCTGTTGCTCTGTTACATCTCAGTTCAACTCTGCTGTCATTAATGTTGGTTTCTCTCTGTCTTATGTGACGTAGGCACCATGGTCGACTGGCACAGAGTGTGTAGCCAAGTACAACTTCCAGACTGCCAACGAACAGGACCTGCCTTTCTGTAAAGGAGATTTACTGACCATCATCGGAGCCACCAGGGTAAGTAGGCAGGTGGCTCGCAATATGGCTCAACGCTGCTTTCTGGCCCCACCATTAATGTCCAGGAAGTGAGCCAAGAGTTGATGGTTTAAACTCTTTTTAATGTACTTCATCATGTACAGTTAAGTACAGGTATATAGAATTATGTGTTACAGTTTGTCTTTCCCCAGTTAATGATCGTGTACTGAATACTAGTACAGACAAAACAAAAAGACTGCGGGATACAACCATGTCATCCTAAATCTGTACTACTGTCACACAAGCAGCACCTTTTCTTCTCATCGCACTTAATCTAAATCAATTAAGGTCATGACAGCTCCAATACTCAATACATGCTTTCCTTTTCCGTCTCAGAAAGCAGCTTGTGTTATTGATTACAGAGTGAAAGGACAGCACCTTCTTCCAGGTGCAACAACAAGGCAACAACGATGATAATGAGCTGCACAGCTCAGGTGCGACTCGGCCTAGTGTCAGCTGTGTCTCTTCTAGAGATTCATGGTCTGGCCTATTTTACCCACTGGCCACGCACGGCTCACAGCAGAAGTAAACATTGAAAAAGATCTTTCACATTGACGTCACACTAGCAGCATTACTGTAGTTTAGATATTTTTCTCTTTGAGTTGAGGTGAAATAACCTTTTTAGCTCACATCCAGGTCATATTGCGGCTTTGGTTCAGAGGTAGATTGGCGGTTCGAATCCCGGCTCCTCCTCCAGTCCGCATGCTGAAGTAACCTTGGGCAAAATACTGAACCCCAAACTGCCCCCGATGCTGCACCATCGACGTGTGAATGAATGTGTGTGTGAACGGGTAAAAGTGACTGAATGTGTAAAAGCGCCTTGAGGAGCTATTGAGCTAAAAAGACACTATATAAATGCAGATCCATTTACCTTTTTAACAATGTGTGCAGAAAAAAGATCAAATAATTTTTTTGTATTTTTATATCCAAAATATTGATATTTCCTGGGAAACACATTATGACGTGCTTTCATCAGATACTACCAACCGATTTCAACCACTTTGTGGTTCTATCACTTTCTTTTTTTTTTTTTTTTTATAATCTTTTTATTGGAGAAACAAGCATGTTACATTATACAGGAGTAGAAGACAGTTCTCCATTTTGTTCTATCACTTTCACAGCTCTATAATTTAAATATTACCAGTTTTTAACTGTAGATTGGTATTATATACCTATTTCTATCTAAAATGAATATAAATTATAAATTAAAAGTAACATTCTGGCCATTATAAAAGGCACACGTTGCTCATACAGACAGTGTGGCCGGGGCGTTATCCGGGCATCCATCTCATCTAATATATAACTGTATATATAACCTGTCTGAAGGGTAAGATTGCTGTTCATATTTGTTGTATTTCATTTAAAGTGGGATACTAAAAGTCAATCAAAAGCTTACCCCTTAATGCTCATATCTTAATACCATTAATGTATCAACTGGCATGCTGCTAACAATCAGAGCAGCCATACAATTAGCAAAGTCAACAATGACCTGGTACCTTAATGCAAAAAAATGAGTACTAAGTGTTCGGCTGTTTCAGGATCCCAACTGGTACAGAGCGAGGAACACGGTGGGCAGAGAGGGCACCATCCCGGCTAACTATGTCCAGAAAAGGGAAGGAGTCAAGTCAGGAGGGAAGCTCAGTCTTATGCCGTAAGTACCAGAGGGGTAATGGAGGATGATAACTGTGTGTGTGTTCTTCTTCAATGTATTTATTTACAAACTAACACACTCAAATGTAATGCTTTTTTTTCATTTCTATGTCTGAGTCTTGATGAAAGACATTATAGAAGCAGAGTTGGACTTTACATTTCTAGAATAAATAATTGTAGCATGTTTACGGGACTGAAATCTTATTTCTATAGCCAATTTGTAGTATTTATGCAGCATTTATCAAAATAACAACTTGAACTCTGGTTATCTTTCTTCTGCAACTTTGCCACGTTGTGCTCTCTTTCCTTTTTAAGTGTGTGAACAAGTTGCCACTTCAGTTCCCTGCAGCGAGGGAAAATGTAGTGTTGATTTCAGGCAAAGCATCAAAAGATGGAAATTCCGTCTTTTTAAAGTATTTTGGTTTCGTGCTGTGAGTTTTCTCTTGTCTGTGTCTGACTGCCACGGAGGCCAGGAACAGCTGCACACTACATTTGAATCAGGCTCTTTGAAACAGCAGCTATTTGAACAAGAGGAAAACATAACGATATGGCATATGCAAATGAAGGAGACAGGAAAGCCGAGAGCATGCAGGCTACTGCAGCTTCAGCACGCAGCTAGGAAGTGTTGTCATCTGCAAGCTGCCGAAGCTTTTGTGCGCGTCCCTCAAGTGGTAATAATGACGTCTTTCAACCTCTCCAGATTAATCAAAGGAGTTAATTAATTTCACTGTTTTGGTGATGGTGAGTAAACGTAGTAAAATAAGGAAAAGATGCACTGAGGCATGTCCCACAATCAACTGTATTAATTATAATAATAATACATTTTATTTGTATAGCAAAATTAAAAACTGTGGTTTAACAGAGGAGCTAATTTGAGACTTATTAAAGATAAACTCTGAGACTTCGATGTCTTGTGCTCAATTCATAATCAGCCCCGACACCAGAAACATACATGGACCCTTCTCACTTCACCTCTGGACACAAATTCCCTACAGATCTCGATTACATTGAAATAAGCATATTTGAGCAACATCAGAGCGTCTTCCCAGAGTGTAACCTCACTGCAGGTGTTACCTGTGTTGGGTTTAGCCCCAAAACTGTCCTGGAAAAACCACCCAACGTGGCACTATAGGGGTTCCCAGAGCTCACGCCACAGTCTTTTGCTGTCTTGAGCTGTGTCCCAATTCAGCGGTCGGATCCTTGGGAGGCTGCATTAGAAGAGCGAATGAGTCACAGCGGCTGTGGCGAGGCTGCCAAATGCCTTTTTTCCAGATTCAGACGATCCTTCATAGCAACTTATCCAAAGATTCATCACATGTCCGTAAAGATTGGATCGTAATCAACATGGCGTCTTATCAGCTTGGGATGCAACAGCTTGAAATATATCACGATGCATATCCTCTATCATTATATCAAATAATGAGAATAAAATATGATATCTGGCTTTAGTTTCCTCCTATGCGTGTTCTTGTTAGCCGCAGCTGGTTGCTAGGCGACGGAAGCAACAAAAGGTCGGGGCGGGAGCAGCTGGTGACACAAACAGGAAATCCTCTGCAGATCAGACCTTTTTCGTGTCAGAAACCGTGACTTGAACCTGAATTGGGACACCAACCACTGACAACAAAAATAAACCTAATTTTTCATGCAAGGGTTCATTTTAGATTTTAGGGTACTTCCATAACATGTCATCATGTTCAGACTTGTGGAAAGAAAACAAATTAACTGAAAATTTGCATAAGACGATGTCTAATTATCATATTTAAACATAAAATGACAGTAAACCTGTAATAAAAAAAATGAATGTAATGTAAGTCATCAATTGTGGATGTTTTCATTAGTTTATTTAGTTATTTTTAAGTGATTGCCCTATTCACTAGTAGTGTCTCCCCTTAAACATATTTCTTTAAGGGTATCAGTGTTTCTAGTGCTTTTACAGAAGAGAGTTATGTTTTTTATATTTTTTGTCCTCTTGTTTTCCTGATTGGATCAGCTTGAGAATGTAAGGACCTCTCTTGTGTGACTAAGCTGACCCATCATTGCATTAAATGCCCACAATGAAGTCCATAAACCCCAGAGAGTGTGCTCTACCCCAAACAGATCAGTCATAAGCATGGCAGTCTTTAGTTCGGTGCTTATAGAACCGATGGTGAAGCACCGCAACGTCCAGATGGCAGGAAACATTTAAATAGACTTTTGACCCTCTTTGTCTCGCTTCATCAACTGCTGTTGAAAGCTTTAGCCTCTCCTTTTGCCACCACTCATGCTGCCTGTCTGCACCATTATGAACTTGGTCCTGGGGTCGCCCAGCTCTGGCAGGTTGCTGTATGTGTGGTCTGTAGAGAACTTTAAATTTAGACTTGTGCAACAATGAGAAGTTTGCTAACACACAAGAGCAGGACTTATTCATCACAACAAACGTTATCTCGGGAACAAGCGTTACGGAGCGACAATGAAAAAACTGCTAACAGATTTGGCTTGAAGCAGACCAGACTCTTGGCTGTAGCAGTAATGACAGCTCCTACTTTGCTGTTGCTCTGATTAGATTTAACTTTAGAGGAGATCACTTTGATTGATCGTGTTGTTATGTCTGTAGTGTGACCAAGTTGTCCATTTGAGTGTACCAAAAAGTTATTCACAGTATGTTTTTCATTTTGAGAGCACAAAGACGGGGTGGATTGCCAGCATCAGTCAATACAGGCACTCATTTTACCTGGATTTCACTGAAAGTTGAGCTTTAAGAGTCTCTGTCTCCCGTATGTCCGAGTGAAACAGGATGAGCAGGTGGGATAAAACGTTGGGAAGATGAGCTCACCACCTTCTGTAGCTCTGTAACTTCCGCTCTATACAGATTGATTGATGGATGAATGGATGATGTAATTGGTTGAAATTGTTTGGTACTACTAGCATGCTCATATTTTGTAGTTCGGGAAGAAAATTTTTTTGGGATTTTGATATAAAAATACAAAGAAATATGTTTTTTTGTAATTTTTTGTCATATATATTTCAACTGGTGCACAAATTGGCCAGGGATGTGATCTTAAAGGGATAAAAGGCATTTTTCATTTCAGCTCGACTTTAAAGGAACGAATAGACTCATTTTGGGCGGTTACACTTGCTGACCACCAGGCCGTTTACTGCTGCCCCTGAGATCACTGCATATTAAAGTGTTTTTTCAAAACGCTCCAGTCATCAGAAGTCGTTCTCTTTGAGCCATTAGCTGTAACCCACAGGGACTCTTTGATTTAGTTGTGAATCACTAACAGATGTCTCGGAGAAGACCTCTCCCTCTCGTCTGGGTTACATAAGGGTTCAGCTGTGCTCCTCTGTCCCCATACGCGCCCTGACCGATTGATACTCAGCATTAGATGGGGTCCTCACCTCCCTAGTTGGCATCCAACAGCGTGCTCTCTCTGCTGCCCCCATGTGGCAGATATCTGCCACACATAACGGCACCGCCTCTGAAGAAAGCTGGGGTAATCAATGTTCACCCATGTTGCCCTACTTCCTCATTCCCTGTTATCCACCACATTGTTTACCACATTTTTGTGCATTTTTTTCCCACCATGATGTAATGTATGAAAACTGCAGTTAATTTCTGTGGACAGAGCAGCTAGTGTGTGTCCACCAAAGGGCTATGTGTGTCTCTGGGGCGTCCACGCTTGGCGCCTGCTCTCGGATTAGTGGGAGTTAAGGAGCTGCTGTCCATCGGAGAAGCTGCCTGCACTGATCTAATCAACTCAACCCGTGCTAAGCTGCTTTGCCACAAGGGCCTCTGCTGTGTGAGGAGTGCGAGTACGAAGAGGAGGAGCAGGGAGTGACGGAGGCAGCCGCAGGAAACCGGGCTAAATCAATTATAACTGTTGATTGGCACCCATTCCCTCGCCACGATGGATTGAGGGACCTGTAGGCTGCTAACGGTTTCTGCTAATATGACCTTTAACACGAAGAGTGACTTAAATCAATGGGGTACGGTGCGTTGCTTTGTGGTTGAGGTTGCTTGGATTGTGGTTTGTGTGAGAGCTCAGGACCACAAATAGTCCCGCCCACACCAGAGGGGAAAACTATGAATGACTCTCCATTGACTTTGTGTTGTGATGGTGCCTCCTTGTCACTTTCGTCTGCTAGCCAACAACAGAAAAATGTTGCGGGGATTCGCTAACAACAGCGTAAAGCATGCAACACTGGTTTTATAAGCTGCTAGACCAAAACAATGAGGATACACACAAGGAAGAATGGGAAACCCCATTAATAATAACTTAAGTTATCGACTTCTACCCTGGGGGAAATAAATATTTTGACATGTTCGCTAGCCAGCTTGGCTAGCTTCCATCCCAAAGTAACGTTTGCATCACAGATGTGTTTTATCCAGCATCATATGTGTAATTCATACGGGCCACAATTTGTACTGGACCAAAAATGTATTTGTCTCTTAGTCAATGCCATACATACCAGTATTCTTTTCCAAAATGAGGTTGGAAGGGGGCGGGACTTAGCCTCTCTATAAGAGCTATTGTCAACCCCTGAGCCGGCCCCCCCACTGGTGGGCATCATCTGTGGAGCTACTGCCAAATTGTTATGCTAAATTTAAAAAATATTTTTTTGGTCATTTACAAAGCTAGTTAGTGTTATATCTAAATGCGGGCAAGAATTCACATGAATGAAAAAAACATCAAAAATAATAAGCATAATTGAATTCCTAATTAAGTTTGAATATCACCATGCCAACCATGACACATAATTAGGTAGACAAAGGTTTTTTTCTATTGTTAACTAACAGTTATAGCAAATGGATTAGTTGTGAATCAGTTTTTGAAATGAAAAAGTGATGTCGGAGACGACCCTGTGCCATAACGTCAAGCTTGTGGTGAGGAAATATGACCCACATAACACTTAATTAGGATTCATAATGGCAGGCAGTGATGGTTGAGTGAAAGCAGAATATGTATTATGAGCAATACAGCCGACAGTGGCATAATCAGAAACAGATTTATTACCAAGAAAGATGTAGCCCAGTTAGGATTTTTTCTCTCTATTTTGTCATTTTATGCTGATTTTTATTCATTTTTTTCTAATTTCTTTGAGAAGGTGGTCCTCAGAAGTGGGCCTTAAGTTAAGGAAGGTTAACCAGGTTCTTCCATGTTCCTTGTACACACCATATTCTGAATATGATCCAAACCAGGACATGGCTCACAGCCAGCATACTGTTGTGAATGTAAATGTGCTCGCTGTAATGCAGCTGTCTAAGCCCTCCATTAGTAGCCTATAGATGCATCCACCAGGCCATATGGTGAGGCTGAAGCAGGGTTAGACAGCCAGCCAAGCAAGAGCTTTATATGTTCTCAGAGCACGTGAACGCCAGCACGACTCTGAACAGCTTTTTATCTGGGCTGAATTATGAACTGGTCTCAGTGACAGGAATGGGTGACTTGGTTGTGTCCTATCGCACCGCCTGGTCTGAGCACTTTTTTTTTTTTTGCGTTTTCCTGTTATTGCAGTGCCTGCTCGTCAGTTTCCCTCTCTGCCTCAGGCTCCTTGTCTGTGTGTTTGTGAGCACCGAGCTTCCTGTTGTTTGGGCTCAGGTACTTTCTCGCTGACTCTTGGAGTCGGGACGACCTCGCCCCACCTCTGCTCGGGCCGAACAGACTGGAAGTGGCGCTGCCGGCTTACTTCAGAGGGAGGCCACCGTACGTGGAAGTTGAGAGTTGCAATGACACGGAGCAGATGAGGATTTCAATTGTGTTTTACTAGAACTGGAACGTGACTTTCCTCTTATTAGTCTACGATCGTCACATCAACTCGTACGCTTTGTGTGTGTGCAGGCATGCAAACAGTACATGTCAGTTTTTGAATGTCAAACCAGTTCTCTTTCTCTTCCCTTTCTTCTAAATCTTTGTCTCTGTTTGTCATTTCTGATAAACTCCCCGCCTCCTCCTTCTAAACTCTTTCTCCTTTCATTTTTTCTTCCTCTTCATTGTTCTTTTTTTCCTCCAGTATTTTCCTATCGCCCCCTCCCCTCTTTGTCCCGTCTTGTGATTAATGCTCTGCCCCTCTTCCCTCCTTGTAGCTGGTTTCACGGGAAGATAACTCGGGAGCAGGCCGAGCGGCTCCTCTACCCTCCGGAGACGGGCTTGTTCCTGGTGAGGGAGAGCACCAACTATCCCGGCGATTACACCCTGTGCGTCAGCTGCGACGGCAAGGTGGAGCACTACCGCATCATCTATCACAATGGCAAGCTCACCATTGACGAGGAAGAGTACTTCGAGAACCTCATGCAGCTGGTTGAGGTGAGGAACAGCAGAGTACACCATCCAAGCTTCTATCTGTTCTAAACTCACTCCATACTAAACACTTGATACCCATAATACACTTGGCGTTCAGTCCAGTGGAGGAACAGGACTGTTGGCCACTCGTTATCAGTGCCGGTTGTCACGTGGTTCAGCCTAACCGTAGAGTATGAAGTTATTTATAAGAGAATGAAACCTTTGGCCATCTGACATTTTCTTCATAAATGTCACTCTTGTTTCATGTTGTTCCAGAAGATACTTCCTCTCTCCTGAATGTCATCGCCACGTACGCACAGGTGTCAAAAGTAGAAGTACAGATACTTACCTGTTTTGCAGTTTGCTGTTGCTGTTTTGAAAGTAAAAAGAGATATTTGTTTTAATATGTAGGGAGTAAAAGTAAAAAGTTGTCAGAAAAAGGAAATACTCAAGTACAGATACCTGAAAATTCTGCTTAAGTACAGTAAAAAAGTATTTGTACTTCGGTACTGTGCTGTACATTTTCAGGCATTTGCAAACTTTATGCTACACCGTAGTTTCTTCGGGAAGACTGTAGAGTTTGATTGGCAGAAAATGACAGCTGTAACTCTTATGATCCTTTATGAATCATTGAAGTCATATTATATCCCCCCCACCCCCCCACCCCATTACAGCTTCTCAGTTGTGAGGATTTTCTGTCTTTGTACCACGTTGTCGTCAACATGCTATTTAAAGAGTCCCATTGAACTCTGGGAGATTGTCATGGCCTTTTTTTACATCATTTTTGACCTTCCCCAGTTATTCCAGGGATTCCCAGATTCATCCTTTATTAAAAGATGCTCATTAGTTACAGCCTTGGAATTAACCCCATATTAAATTGTTAGGAATGATGTTATTATTAATGCCTCGTCAGCTCTTGTTTTATCTTCTGCGTGAAGAAAAATTCAGCAAACATAAGATGCGTCCCCACAAAGTTATCTCATCAACTTTCCATTGTTTCTCACTTTGCTTCGGGTAATGTTTGTGCTGTCAAAATGCTGCCTCTTGGATCAATATTCATTGTCAGAGCAGTGATGAGTCAGCATGGGACGATGGAAAGATTTCATTTCACAATTATCCTGGCAAAACAATAAAAAATATAAAGGATCACTTTATATTTTCAACAACTGAACAACCTTTTTAGTGAATCAAATAATCTTAAATAAGATGAGCATAAATGTATTGTCCTATGTATGTTTATTTATGTATCATACATTTAGATATTGCCCGTGACACTATTTACGATTATCCCAATAATGGAAATTCTCAGATTTCAACTTATTGTGAGTGTTTTTTTTATTGCGAACGGCAATAAAATCCTATATTACCCCATCCCTAGTGATGAGTCCATATCTGTCACAATGTTACAATTGTATGGCAGTAGGAGTGATTCTAAAAATTAAATTGAGGTAAACTGCCATCGATCATGCAGCCATGTGATTACATGAATCTGTAAACACAGATTCAGCCTCCCTTAAAATCAGACTCTCGTTCTTCAAAAAGCTGTGTGATCCTCTCATTGCCTGTTATCTGAGAGCCGGTTCAGAGGAAGGACAGAGTGTGGAGAGGGGAAGACAGGAGACTCGGGGGGAGGAGGAGGAGGAGGGGAGGGTCATCCTCTCTGATAAACCAGAGAAGAGCTGGATTGGCGGCTATCACACTTTTAATTGGACCTCATCTCTTTGCCTCGCGGGGCGTTTGGAAGTGGACGACAGGAATGTGCCAGCTGGCACCGAAACCATTTACATCCCCGGTGCATTGGTGTTATCAGCCTTCCACAATCTATCTCTCTATCCTTCTCTCTCTAGTTCACACCCTCCAGGCTTGGTTCTGCCTCCGCTTCCTTTCTCCACCTCCCTCCCTCGTGTCTACCTGACATATTGCTTGCTTTCCGCTTCTCTTTGTTATCCATCTCAACCTCTTCCTTTGCTTCCCCACCCTACGTTTTTCTCCCTCTCAGTATCACTCTATCTTCATCCTCTCCCCCGTGTCTCCTCTCTCTCTCTCTCTCTCTCTCTCTCTCTCTATAATAAGCTATGAGAGGATGCTTCGCATTCTTGTGTGTTTATCCGGCTCGCTCCCTGTTGCCTTGTTCACCCGTCACAGCAGGCTTCTCTTAGATCTACATATACACACTATGTGCATACTTATATACTGGCACACCCAGGCCTCCTCTCTGTCAATCACAGCATCCACATCTCTCACATTTATGCATCGATGCTGCTGGAGGGGAACAAAGATGGCTCAGTATGTAATTTAATAGGGAATGTTTTTATTTTCAGCACCATTGTGTACTAAAATACATGTTCATGCAATAAGAGACTGGATTTAAGTGTTAAATGAGCAATTATGCAACAGTCGTAGTTGTTTTGAATGTACGTTTTTCCCGTTATCAAAAAGCACTTCACATAAAAGTTGATATAGCTACATTTCTGCTGAAGAACATGTTATTATGTGTAACTGTGTACGGATAGATTCCATATGTGGTTTCATATGTGAGCGTCAGTGGATGTAATGTGGTGGAGCAGACCCCTCCTTCACCATGCTGCCCCCTGCTGGTTGTCACAGTAGCTTACACCCTGTGGTCAATTCGCCGTGCTGCAGTTGTATAACATTAACATACTGACATATAACATTGGTTTGGTTGTTGGAGAGGTAGTTTCTTCTTTTCCTTTGTGTTGTGGTGCACCCAGAGGGGAACATGGGACATCCGCATTCATAATGTCATAGCCTGATTTCATTAGGATAAGCACATGTCGATGTGTTGTTTGGTTGGCTGTGTTTCTGTGGGTGAAAGCTCAGATGCGGTGACCTCTCCCACACCCACACACTCGTCGTCCTCCTCCTGCTGCTGCTGGTTCCCACAATAACCTTCACAGCTCGCAGCAGGGGAGCGACTCCAGTGCCTTCTTCAGATGCACCACGTCAATCTTCAGCCGAGCTGAGACTGATCCGGTGACCTCGATCGATGTGTGATTGCCGTACAGTCGTGCATTGGATTTCAGTTAATGTTTGGATTCATGGTTTTGGAAGAGATAAGTGCCACACTGAAAGAAAACAGATCGAAGAGCTCTAACTACCATCATTAGCTCAAGTTGTGACCTTAGAGTACACGGGCTGAATGCAACTCATCTGTCATTCTAAATGACAAACGCGTTTTTTTTTTTTCATGAAATAAGAACATGAACATATTTTAATGTTTATTAAAAGACGATCCCCTCCCAATAATCCCTCTTGATGCTGATGAGGAGCGGCCCTATAAGAGCTATAATAAGCACTTTCACAGTGACAACACTGGTGACTCGGCTTATCGACTTGGTCATCTCTTCAACCACACATCCAAGTCCTGTTCCAGTCATCGCCGTAGTTAAACCTAAACCTGATTCAAACAACTCTCTTTTCACACATGGTGATAAACTCTATATCCATCCTATTTATATTTATATCCTGATATTACATCTTTTGAGGCAGGGATTTCCTCAAGACAACCATCCTCCTCGTCGATGCGTGTTGATACGTTTTCTCATGCTTTCTCTCTTCGGTGACATCCCTCACCTATTACATCTATGGAGCCCCCCCGCACATCAGCTCTGACCTGATTCTTCAAAAGCTTTTACACGGATTCATTCACGACTGAGATTTAATCTTTCAACATCAGTCCTTGATCATTCAGGTCTAAGATGGCAGAGCGACAGTGACTGCTGTATAATCTGCAGACTGTCAAGTGTTAGATTTATAAAAAAAAAAAAAAAAAAAAGTCAATGCAACGCTTTGTGGAAATGACAATCTGGATTTGTGTTGTACTTTTCCAACTATTGCATACTGCAGTTTGTCTTAAGGTATTGGAAATGCATTAAATTGTTTCTGATTCTGCCCCCAGCATTACACCAAAGATGCCGACGGCCTTTGCACCCGGCTGATTAAACCCAAGTTGATGGAAGGAACAGTGGCAGCACAGGACGAGTTCTCCAGGAGTAAGGACACACTGAGCTCATTACACTTCCTCTACAGGGACACTGAGACATTATTGTGTTTTATATACTGCCACGTTAATCTCACACGCATGCCGTAAAGGCACCACGCACACACGGCCTGCGTCTCCTCCAAGAATCCGCGATCATCCTCGTCCTAATAGCATTCATCAGCAGAGGGTAATTAATCCTTGTGCGTCTGGGGACGACCGCTGGGTTTCACCGGTTCCCAAGGTCGATCCGAGTCTCCCTCCGCCTCAGTCTCGCTTCATGTACCCATCTGACCCGGCGAAGTCTTACACCAGAGAACTGGAGAGAGCTTAATATTCAAATAAACCTAATTTCCTCCCAAAAAAACAGATGAATCGTTGAGAAAGTAGAACTCTGACCAGAAGATGTATCTTTGAGTGAATATTTTAATACATTTTCTGACTAATAATGTAGTTCTGCTTCTTTGATGTCAGCGTTTTACTTAACAATGAAGATGTTGCCTTTGTTAATGCATGCTTTCCTCTGGGAGATTTGCAGTAATATTGGACGTATAGCATGATTGTCTGTGAAGTCCCCTAAGTGTTACCTGTCTTGTTGTGACAGGCGGCTGGGCCTTGAACAGAAAGGAGCTGAAACTCCTGCAGACCATTGGCAAAGGGGAGTTTGGAGGTGAGGAATAGCTTTCACAAGGATCTCTGAGCCTTTATTACGGAGGCCAAGGTCACCTTGCATGTTGTACTCAAACTTCCTGTCTGAATCCTTGTCAGATGTGATGGTAGGAGACTACAGAGGGACCAAGGTGGCGGTCAAGTGCATCAAAAATGACGCTACAGCGCAGGCTTTCATCGCAGAGGCCTCCGTCATGACGTAAGAGCCTCCCGACTGTTGCTCCGTCCTTAACACCACCTGTCAGATATACACATCTCTTTCACATAATATTGTTTTTTTACATTAGCTTGTTCTGCTTCTGCTCTGTACAGGCAACTGAGGCACAACAACCTGGTGCAGTTGCTAGGGGTGATTGTGGAGGAGAGGGGCAGTCTCTACATCGTCACAGAGTACATGGCTAAGGTTTGTGACACAATTTTTTCCTCGTTTCCTTTAAAATTTTGTGATGACCGTTTGACGAATGCTCAGAATTTAAAACTTTATGTGGTTTGTTTAATCCCGACAACAACGGAAGCTGTTTTATGTATTGGGCTATCTCTTGGCATGGAGCAGTTTCGTCTTGTAGTTTCCGCTAGTTGCCTGGCAACTGCACCCTAACAATAAATAGTTTGGCCCCTAAGATAACACAACAGAAACAAACATCATACTCTGTGTTTATTGGTGAGCATCAGAGATACTGGTGTTTTTTTCACAGCCAGGCTAGTTTCCAGTCCTTATGCTAAGCTAAGCTAATCACCTGCTGCCAATAGCTTCTATATATTATATATGAGAGTAATAGCAACCTTGTCATCCAACTCTCCACCAGAAAGAAAATATGCTTTTCTCCCACAAATGTGGAACTATTCCTTTAAGTCAACAAGATAACTATAATTTAAGATAACATTAACAACCGCGAAACAGCAAGAAGTGTTTGAATTTGTAGATTGACTACATTGTGGTTTCATGTTGGTCGGTTGAGGATGCACCAACACTATTGGGGGTCAGAGATCTGTTTTCTATTCATGCTCAAATTGTCCCCGTCCTCCTGAACTGTGTCACAGGGCAGCCTAGTGGACTACCTGCGCTCCCGAGGACGGACCGTGCTCGGCGGAGACTGCTTACTGAAGTTCTCACTGTGAGTCCTCCTCGTCTCCGTTCATCTTCTTACATCTGCAGAAAACACAAAAGTTTAATCAGCGCGGCTCGGGGTCGAGAGCTAAACCGCTGCTCTCTAGCTGTCAGGATTTGAGCTTGAGTTTCAATAGAACGTCGTCACGCTCGTAAAGCGGGGACATAAAAGAGCCCTTTGTTTACCCGAGCAACCATCACGCAGGGTGTTTGCCTTGATAAACGGCTGCTTTATCTGCAAGTCAAGTGCCTTAACGTCTTCATTAGCATTTTCTAATTTAACAGCCGTTTGGCCGATGTAACCCAGCCAGACTTAAAACGAGTGCAGCCATTACATAAGTGTAAACACGCTTCCACAAGGCAATACTTCATGATTCATTTTCAGTGCGGGCCATGTCACCCTGGCATGAACTTGAAGAGGGATTAGATTGTAACTCCGTGAACAGGAAGCAAGTAGAGGAGGGGGAAAAAAATACTTTTTTTATTCAGCCAGTTTGTGTCCTTCACGTTCACCATCAGTTTGCCTTGATTATATTTGCACCTCGGTCGTCATTTGATGTGTCTGGCGAGTCTTAACCACAGCTACGAATACCTCCACATAGATGGAGGAGTAGGGAGTAGCTGCACACCTGTGGGTTGTTGCTATCTCATTCTCGTCATCTCTCCCGTCCCACTGTGTCACCCAGTGATGTGTGCGAAGCCATGGAGTACCTGGAGAACAACAACTTCGTCCACAGAGACCTGGCCGCCCGTAACGTGCTGGTGTCTGACGACAACATCGCCAAGGTCAGCGACTTCGGCCTCACCAAGGAGGCCTCCTCTATACAGGACACTGCCAAGCTGCCCGTCAAATGGACCTCGCCCGAAGCACTAAGAGAAAAGGTGGGAGGCGACGAGGGGAGGACGGGTAGCAGACCTGTGCTAATGTGCTGTTGCTTTTTTTTTCCCACCTACTGTAACTCGTAAGATTTAAAGTAGCAGGATGAAAAAGTGAAAATCTTATGTGCAAAACAATTGTCATGAATACGTGCCAATTAAGAACAGCTTGTTTTTTAAGACACGAGGCCCAGCGTGTTTGTAGAAAAGCTTAGCAATATTGGTCTTGGACTCTCAGAAGAGGCTGCTGCGTCTTCATTTTCTCCTTTAATCTTTCAAACGTGCATGTGCACATGCTCCGTGGAGCCTATGCTGACGTGGAATTCCAACTCACTGAGCACATTTGGCAGGACTTTTGTGTTTATTGTCATACTATTCCTGTTTCCTCACTTGAACCCCTGAAATGGGACTAAAACAAACTAACTGTTTTTATAGATGGGGGAAGCAGGAAATACCCACGCTGCTCTCTGAATGCCTTTGTTTAATGAATGAATATGCGCTTCCCTTTTTTTTTTTTTTTTCTGTCCAACAGAGGTTTTCCACCAAGTCAGACGTCTGGAGTTATGGAATCCTACTTTGGGAGATCTACTCGTTTGGGCGCGTGCCTTACCCTAGAATTGTAAGTACCTGAACACCAGATGTCTGTGGTTTACCAGCAGATGGCAGGCTTCGTTGTTGGGACCAGTGTGTATATCCTATTTTTTTTTTTGTGCAGGATTAGTGAAATTACCTCAAAATAATTAGATTTGTGGCATAAGACTGCTGGAGCAGGTGATGAAAATGTGTCACATTATGTACTGCATTATGAATTTAATTATTTCTGCACGCTTCGCAGCTTGTTAAATTGACATATTTAGTTATTTGTGAGGAATAACCTTTTGCGTGGGATGCTGTGGTGCCAGCTGATATCAATCAACATGTTCCCCCTTGCTCCGTCTCTCAGCCGTTGAAAGAGGTGGTGCCCCGGGTAGAGAAGGGATACAAGATGGACGCCCCCGACGGCTGCCCGCCAGTGGTGTACGACCTGATGAAGCAGTGCTGGACCCTGGACTCTGTCGTGCGGCCCTCCTTCCGCATGCTGAGGGAGAAGCTGCAGCATATCAGAGCCAAGGAGCTCTACCTGTGAAGAGGAGACCCGGAGGGGGCGATGGGGGGGGAGGAGGGGGGCGAGACACAGCTGTAAAGTGGGAGGAGGAGGAGGAGGAGGAGAAAAAGAGGGACCACGGCACCTTCCTCCTGCCTGCACAGCCTGCTGACCTGTGGGACTGCCACACTAAGCCCCCTCCCCCGGCCTCAGGCGTCCGCCGGCCGCCCTCTGCTTCCATACAAGGACTGTTTTCCTGTTTGTGTTGTATAGCTTTTGCCAGACAGTTTCCTCTTCTCTCGATGGGCCACTGCTCTTTCCTCCTTCTATACCTGCCGCTGCTCACTCACTCTCTCTGTCTCTCTTCTCTATGGTCCAAGTTTGTCTTCTTCCTGTACCAGGAAGACCCCTTTGCTTTCTTATGTTTTTTCCTCCCCTCCTCTCCTGAACATGGCATAAACTGGAGGGGAGGCTGGCCTTTTCCTCCACGTTTGTCAGGTGCTCTTTCTTCTCCCCCCTCCATCATTCCTGGATCTCTGCATCAACGTGTTACTCTGCATGAATTCAGCCCAGCTCTCATTCCATCCCTCCCCTCCCTCCTTTCCCTCGGCGTGGTGTCAGGTGTGGGGCCTTCGCTCTGTGCTAAAGTGCCTCCAGTCTACAGAGCTCCAGACTTCCCTCCAACACGTCTTTCAACACGACTGTTGTAGTTACTTTTTTTTTTATTACTTTTTTTATAAAATCTTTTTTTATTGCTTTCTTTTTTTTCAGGGAGGTTATCAAACCACTTCTTCTTTTTTTTTTAGTGCCATCTCCTCCAACTCCATCATCACCCTATCAAACTGGGATTTTTTTCTTCAACGTGTCCATGAAGAGAGCGTGAACAGGAAGAGAGAATATTTGAGGGCCAGTATCGTGTTCGTCCTCCAACCAATACAGGCCGGAGGACTGTTGGGAAGGGAGGGCAACATGGAGGAAAGGCCGTTCTCAAACATGGTTGATTCATCTTACGTGGGCTTGTTTTTATATCAAAAATATATTTAAAGGATTTTAAAAAAAAGAACAAGGAATAAACTGACTGGGCGGAGAATAAAATAGGAGGACTTTCAGAAGCCGGGCGTCGCCTCGGCGTTAGGAATGTTCAGTGTCTCTGTGAACGCTGGGGTCTGGGTGGTGCATGCTGTGTGAGAGGCCTTGGGTTCAACTGTCAGTGCTTTCAATGTTCATTGTTTTGTTATGCTATCATGATTATGAATAAATCATTCCATCTGAACAGTGTGGAGACACCTGCATCATTGTATCAGCGTGTATGTAGTTAGAGAAAGTGTGAGCTTATGGTCTGGAGACATACAAGCACAGCTCCGTGTGTGTGTGTGTGTGTGTGTGTGTGTGTGTGTGTGTGTGTGTGTGTGTGTGTGTGTGTGTGTGTGTGTGTGTGTGTGTGTGTGTGTGTGTGTGTGTGTGTGTGTGTGTGTGTGTGTGTGTGTGTGTGTGTGTGTGTGTGTGTGTGTGTGTGTGTGTGTGAGAGAGAGAGAAAGAAAATTACAGTTTTGCACAAACACTAGATTTTGTGTCCAAATTCTTACAGTGGAGACACTATGAAGGGATTTCATCATGGCCAGCATGACGGGAGGAAGGATCCCAGTGATCAAGAACCCACTCAGTGTACAGACACACGTGAGTATTGGATTAAGAAAAGTCCCTTGCTCAAAGCACCATCCGGGTTTTTAAATGCAGTCCATATGCCAACAGCTCAAACTGCAACATGTTTTTAATCATTAATAGAACAGAACTATTAAAAAAACACTTATTTGAACTAGATTTCCTTTTTTTAGCTGCCTTTTATTAGAAGTTTGTGATGATGGAACATTCGTCACCACTGCATCATATTTTGCGTCTTTTTGTTTTTAAGCTGTGATGATTTTTCTCCATTTTATCCCATTAAACATCCTGAAAAGAGAAAAAAGTTGATGCAACAATCAAGCACTGCATGAAGTGATAAAGTGAGCTGATGCCCTAAAGACGTGTATCTCAAAGCACAGTCTCCTCACGACTATAAATAAATCCTCCAGTGATCTCTTGATAGCAGAAGTGCCGTGAACAGGTGGTGAAGTGTCAGCAGAGCCTTTATAGGTGTGAAGGAGTGTCGGTGTCGTGTCAGCTGAGCGGTTAACACCAAGCCGGGTTCAACTGTGCCGCCTCTGCTCTCTGGAGGATGTCCACTCGCCCACAGTGCGACTTAAAGGGCGGGGTGAGATGAGACCAGCGGTCCTCTAGTCTCACTGGATTTGTCTTCAACTTTGACTCAAACTCTGCATCTTCTGCTGCTGCAAACAAGTGTTTTGGAGCGTTATTCAAAGTGATTCCTATGAATTTTAAGGACAGCGACAGGGTGGCGACAATGGGCTAGTTACGTAAGCAAGGCAGTTTGTGCTCATGGCCAAGACTGTGCTGCTGTCAGGGCGTATCACGCCAGCTCCAGTTTACCATCCTGCTATACGGCAGCACGCGACGGCCTGCTGCAGAGTCCCCTTCCCCCTCCCTTGTCTCCTCGGCTCTTTGGCAAAAAGTACTGCTCATTAGCCGATCGGGGGAACGTTTTTGGACGTCGCCTGACTGCCAAAAGGCACGATACAGTCTGAGTTCCCAAGGGAGCTGAAAAGGAGCAACACGGAGCTTCAATCTCAGTTTAAATTGCATTTGGGAAGGATTTACTGAAGATATCAGACATTAGCATTGTGTTCCTTATTGTATGTTCATTGTAATGTGCTGGATATACTGTATGTTGCATGTGAAGACGGTATGATATATTTTCTTTGGTGACTATAGAGCAAAAGAATCTGTCATAATCTGTGTTCACATTCACTTTTCTCATTGGAGCAAATAGACTCCAGACCTGCTGCTGGTCTCTTCAAGGGGACAGGGCAGTGGAGAAACCCCGTGAAAAGGAAGTCTCCTTGGGGTGTGTGCTCTCTGAACTGTCTCCAGACTACGTCATCATGACATTGTGCTTTGACCCCGCATATATCTGCTGCACAGATTGTGGGTCAGAATGGCCTGAAAAGCATGTTGGCTTGCATCCTGCAAAATGCGACCTCATGAAGTATAGGACATCCGTGTATTTGTGGCATACTGCGTTTGACAGACTCTGTTTTGGGACATACCAAATATTTTCCTGGCCTACTAAATAGTTTGTTAGTATGAATTGGCAGGTGGCAACCTCCGGTTTGTGAAGTGAAGCCAAGGCTGAAGTGCCTCAAATGATTCTCTCTACTGGCCATCAGGGGGCGACTCTGGATGGAAAAAATAGTATAATTGAATGGAAGTCTATGAGAAAACATCTCTACTTCTCACTTGATGATGTTCATTTAGTAAATAGAAGACAAAGCAAGGTGTGTTTTAGGGTGAGACTACCTTGTGATTGGCAACTCGCCACGGCGGCGTCACTATCACGCTATCCATGCCATTAGCTGCTAAAATGACTTACTTAGCTGTAAAGTTGACTTTGAATTATGAAGCTAAGTTTGTTAACAGCTTCACACCAGAAGCCAGATGGATCCAGATCCAGTGAGGTTGCCGCTCGTGGTAAAGCTCTGCTGCTTGTGTTCATCAGATCCACCCGTCTCTCCTCCACAGTCCAAATATGGTCACTTCCTTCACTGGTTGCAAAAAGCCAAAATGCCCAAACTCGAGGTTTTAAAACTGTAGTCCACAAACAAAAGGGACGTAACGATGTCCACTTCTTGTACAGTCCGTGATTAGAAAACAGTAGATTTAGAGATTCTCCTGGGGTCAAAGGTCAGAGGCAGCTGCATCCTTTAATGATCTTCAACGCCTTGTTCAAGGACACTGTGTCAGAGCTGGACACGGTAGTCAGTGTGAAGATTCTCTCTCGCCTCCAGACAATCTGCGTAGGACCATATCATTTCTCCATTCATAATACAGTAAACCCTTGTAATTTTATGAAATATGATGAATTAAAATGATTCATTTTAAAATGTAAAGCCCAACTAGAGGTATCACTGTGATGAGGGATTGTGGTGACAGGAGTGAGCGTTAATACACAGCTCTCACGTCTGGATGCCTCGGTCTTCCCTTCACACTTAAGCGGTCCTGACAACCGCACAGCTCGGCGTTCTTAGTCGGCACAAGCAGGAGGATTGATGTGTTAATCAGCTTTCGATAAGTTATGGATCTGTGACGGTGGCTAGGCAGACTCAACGGCAACAAATTATGTCCTGAATTAATCTGATTACGCCAACACATTTTTTTTTTTTTTTGGTTGTGGGGGGATGCTGAGGGCTGCACATGTTTCCGTGGAGTTAACATGTGCATTGTCGTCTGGACCTGACAGATTTACATGTGTGACAGAATGAGGGTGCGTGGTGGTGGGGGTGTCAGGTCATGTTTTATTTTTTTATTTTTTTTACTTGCAGCCAGTCTTGGCTTCATGTGCTGTTGCTGGGTGTTGCTGCCTGGCTCAAAGGCTGCAGCTGAAATGAGACCTGACGAGTTAAAAGTCATAAATAGATTTCACAAATGACTCAAAATGAACCATGTGAGCAAATGTGCAAGGTCAGTAGTGTACGCATGTGTGGATGTGTGAATATGTCTGAAGCAAATAAAACAGCAGCTGTGTCAACAGATGAGGAGAGAAGGGCGGTCCATGTTCCTGTGGTGAGCTTTTATACTTGGAACCACATCAGGCTCAGGTGTGGCCGCTCAGCTGTTAATGTCCTCGGAGAGGGGAAAGGAGCACAGCGCCCCGCTGGACTGGAGGGGTCCTCACACCGGGTCACATGATGGGAGATGTCTTGGAGGCCCGTGATTCACCAGGAAGAGGCGGGTCTCTGTTTTTTTTTTTTTACCAAGCATCATAGTTTTTGCTTTGTATTTGCACAGATGGACCACTTCCATGTGGAAACCAACCAGTAAAGCCAGTCAGTTAAACTGGGACAGATGGAGATGGCAAAAATGGATCAAGGGCATCTTCGTACATGTTGACAGATGGGAGTCATTTTTTTCCATAACGTGATATACATAATATATATATTTCCGTGTGCAACAGGACATGCATGAGTTTGATTTGATCGTTGAAAAGATTTGATTAGATGGATGTCATGATATTATTGGTTGCTGATGTATTTGTTTTCTAGGGACAAATATATATTGGATTTTTTTTCTGTGTATATTCATAAATCGGCACAATATGAGATGGGATGTGATCTAAAACGTTCATTTCAGTTTGACTTAAACAAAGGTAGTCATGAATTGAGGGTTGTTTGCTTTTCCTGGATTTCAAACTACTCCTTAATGGAGGTTTTACACCTTTTTAGCCATCGTTTAGAAAGAAAAGCAAAGACTAAAGTTGCCGAAAAGGCGTTAAGCAGTTAAATTAAAGACCTGTCAGAGATGCAGGAGATTGCAGGGGGAAGTGTGGCCTCCCCCAAATTACTGACACTGATTGGTTAGTTTCTAAAACCCCAGCACCAGCATTGTGTTTGTGTGGGAGTTCTCTGTTTTTCTGTCTTTTCAGTGACGAGAGGCGGCAGTCGAGCTGACAGGAGATGAAGGAAATGATATTGACATTATCAGGCCAATGTGCAGCTGGCTGTGTCCTCAGTGACGGATCTTTTCACACACTCGCATCACTCGGCCGCGTCACATGCCTTTTTCTGTCTCGGCTCGCCACTTTGCTGAACGGCCTAAAAATATGCAGTTTCCTGTTGCAATTAGCTTCTATTTGAGGACATTTATTTTTGCAGGATGTTAGCCTTTCAGGCGTGGGTGCCACTTTTTGTTTTTGTCTTGCAGGCATTCAGGCCCTTGTGCTCAGCGGGTTAGTGGTGTTGGAGGTCTAAGCAGCCTGAACTCCTCCCATTGGCCACATGCAGCCTATAGAGTCGACATGTTTACAGCATCAGCTTTGTCCGCCACGTCTCGCTTGACGTCACGTTTCTCCTGACTTCTGACTCTCAGCTGCACAAAGGCATGACCTCCATAAATTCATCAGCGCAGCGGCGATCCATAAACTTCCAGACAGAGGGGAGCACGACCTCATACGTAACAGGAGTCGGGGAGAGCATCGGGGCTGCTTTACTCAAGGAACAGATATAAATGTAATGAAGGCATAATGAACTCATGACTTATTCATGCTTGTTTTATGTAAAAAAAATTATATTTTGCATTTGATACATACTGTATAGTACATAGACTTTGAAGTTGAGCCCTCACAGGATCGGTTTACTTATTTCCAATTTATTTAAAAACGATATCCAAGTACACATATGTGCAGTGGAACCGTTTTAGACATTTTAACTTGTGATTTCTCCAAAGAAAAGTGCATCTTATTTCAAGTGTATTTCCATGCTTTTTCTTGCAGAGCTGCACAGGAAGTATTTGTACTGAACACAAAACATACACATTATCAGAGTGGAGGGTGTTATGATATTCATGAAGTAAAAAAAAAAAAAAAAAAAAGTTTGCTCTAGTTCCTGGTTAGCAAAGCCACCAGCGAAGCAAGGTTACATGTTCATCATCCTCACACCATGATCTCCATTTTAACAGCATTCAACAGCACCGGGAGCCCGACTTGATAAAGTTTGAGGTTCTTCTTAAGTCTTGATGGCGTCCTGCTGCTAATCAGAGCTCATGCTGTGAGCCACATAGTGTATGTAGGAGCTCGGTGTTGGAGACAGATAACAGCGCCGGACCGGGCCCGACAGCGGACGTGGAGGATGAGAGCGCAGCAGTGATGTAATGACACGCTAACGTGAGCCAGTATGTGTCTCCTCGGTCAGGCCCACCCTCGTGGAGCCTCACTCTGAGAGTCGGCGATGGCTCACAGACAGAGGGAGACTGGAGGAGGAGGATAACGGCCACAACAAAGGCGAGCCTTGTCCGCTGAGCTGCACGTAAACAGTCCCTGCTGCCTGTGATGTAACACCGGCCTGCTTTCTGAACCTCCTCTTTAAATAACCCAATAGTTGCCCTGCAGTGTTGGCTGACATGTTCATTTGACTTTGTGAAATATCAAGGTTCCACCGAGTCGCAGAGAACATGTTTTCTGCGCCGCTTGTCAACATGGATTTGCATTTTGCTCTTGACATTTCACCTCCCCCCTGCCCCGGGCCCCTGGCCTGCTGGTTGCCAGCGGGGGGGCCACCGTGCCAACACACATCCCAATAAGGAGAGGGTGAAGGGCCCCGCGGCCCCTGGGAGCCACCATTATGATACTACTCCTCTCCGCTTAGTAACCTTCCAACCTACATGTTCGTCCTCGCTGTCTTTAAAAAGCAGACAATGGCAGCAAAATAGAGGAACATTTAACCTGCGACAAAATAACGAGATAAATCTGCATCAGAGAAGAAAATAAAATTACTCAATTTAAATATTACAGGTGCTGAATTTGAAATTCAGAGTGTTAATAAAGCAGCAAACCATGATTTGCTATGTAAAGATAGAGTGGAGTAATGTCTAAAGGGGAAGTCAAGACACCTGAAAATAGAGGGGAGAGGTTTGTAAAAGGAAAGGACATTACAAAATAAAACAGGAAATGAGAACAAGAACACAATAATGAATTAATATAATAACATTATAGGCAAACAAGCTACAATAACTCAAATTTCAAAGCATGCTAGATATAAACCAACTGTAGTGACTAAATAGTGGCACAGAAATAGACCTCCCATCCATCATTATGTCAGGAATCAACATTGAAAAAACCTGATAAAATAGTCCACCGTGAGTCCACCCATCCTGCGGTACACAGCAACACATACTGGTCGGATTGGTAAACATGAACAGGTTTACGAACGTCACTTTTTAGGATCTGAAGGTTTTGAGGTTCAGCCATTTGGAGACGCTCGTGTGCAAAGTTTGTTGGTTCAGCTTGAAAGAATCTCGGCCTCCTGACAGGCCGGCCGGCCGGGCCGGGGCCTGGCACACGATGTGAGCTTCCATGAATCCTCACGTATGAGTCACAGCGACGGTCTGACACCGAAGGCTTGTCATGCTTGCCGTCATTCAGAAGTAGGTGTTTGTTATCACTTGTTATGGATGAGCAGCAGGCTGGGTGGCTGAGCAGACAACGACCTTGTGCGCCATTTTTAGCAGCAGTGCTCAACTTTACAGGACCATGAACCCGTACACAGAAGACCACTAGAAACTAGTGATTACACGCAGGTTTGTTTAAGTAAGGATTAATACTGTGTAGAAACAAAGTTCTGTAAAAACGCAAGCAAACAAGACTTGACTGTAGAGTTACACTGTACAGATTGGCGAACGCTCGGCGTGACAGTCGTAGCGATGGAATGATAAACTGATGAGAAGACGTCTGAACATTTTCTGTGGCAGAAATGAAAATGAGTGTTCCAGTCTCGAGGTTCCCACCCTCACAAACGACCGAGGCTTTGTTTTGGCGACTTAGCGAGCATCCACGGAGGACAGACCATAAACTGTTGTGACACTTGAGGAACTGCAGCCAACCGTGAGTAATGTTAAGGTTCACGAAATGCCTCGGAGACTGCAAATAAAACCGTGCAGTCAAAGGCTTGTCACAACTCTACGTTCTCGGCTCCATTCTTGGATTTTTTTGGGGGGGGGTCGTAGGAGGATGTTCTTAATTTAAAGGTTGCCTTGGGGTCAAAGAGCACATCAACTCACTCCTTCAGCAACATGTGTAAACATGTGTCTGGACTGGATTATTTCAAAGGCTTGTGTGATGTTGATCATGTTTTTTTTCAGACACCAAGATTAACTTTTGAAAAGCTCTGAGCACTCAGAATGCCCACCAAGTGCCCTTGTGCACCAATGGGGAGGTGGGGGGGGGACCACACACACCGTCTGTGCTTCATTCCTGCAGCCTGGCACAGAGGGCAGTGGAGGAGAGACACAGATGAGGGCTGAAAGGCCCGTGCAGGGATGTTAGCCAGAGCCTCCTAGAAACACAGGAGTTAATGGATGCAGCCAGAAGTCAGCAGCTGCAGCTCCACTACCCCACTGAAGCTGCTCTCTGCACAGGAAAATAAAATGAAAAAAAAAAAAAAAGAGGCAGGAATGGCTCACCAAGTACAACAAATGGACTGGGATTTGTCTTGGATATTACAAGGAGAACATTATATCACATATCCAGGCAGGAAAATGTCTCCGAATAGCTACGTGTGTGTTCCTGTGTGAGGCGTGTGATGTAACAGCCTCTCTACCGTGGGCAGGAATGACTCCGGGCTGATCCGAGCACATTCGCATTAATTAAGTTGATGCATCGTGGCAACTCACATGTGAACAGACATGTATAATCACACAGCCGCAGCAAAGCAAGCTGTCGGTGAGCACACATGTTCGCAAACGGAAGGCAAAAACACAAAAATTCATGTATGAAAGCTCGTTGTGGATATGGACGAGTCCGCCGCGTTCTTGAGGGTCTAACGTGAAGAGCACTCAGGGCGACGCATGACCCTTTCACGTTTGTTTCACTTTGCTTCAGCGGCTGATGTGTTCCTGTGCCGATTGGTGGTTTTACTTCAGCGCTGCTTTTTTAGAGGTTGCTTTGTGTGGAAACTGTGATAATGGGATAGATGTTGCATTATTGCATGATTATGGCTATCCTCGTTATTGTGCGGAATATAATGATTGTGATAATCAACTAAACTATAATTATTCTTGAGATTGGTGTCACCAATATCCCTGCTTTGCTTCAGTGCAGATACTCCTTTTCCTTGTTCTCTGCTTGGCTGTTATTTTTGTTACTTTTTCCCTTGTCTCAACACTTTTAAGGAGGTTTCCTGTAGCAGGTAAATTATTAGGAGGATAACTTATGACTCTAACCTGTGCCTTGGACTGCACTTGGCCTCCCTGCTCATCAGAATCGATGAAGGAAACGTGAACGTCACTCTTTGGTTTGTAGACATCAGCATTTTTGGCTGTTGCCATGTTGGACACGAGAGTGACTGGAGAGCAATTGTTATGTACAATCGAACACTGAATAAGACATTTTAGCTGAACAAACAATGAACTTTCATGGAGTCGACTTTCAACTAAAAAACACATCGTGAAAGGGTTAAAGTGCTAAGATGAAAACACGGACAATTCCCATCATGCTGTACTGAAGAAGACTTCAAATTACAGATTGAAACCATAAACTCATGTTTATAATGTTCACTGAGATAATAAATCAAGTGAGAAGTTGAATCATTTTCTCATTGAGTTTTTGCAATAAGAGTTGCCCCCTGATGGACAGCAGGAGTAATGCAAGTTTAAGGCTCTTCAGCTTTAGCTTCTTGAGGTTGCCGCCTGGTGCCAGTGTTACCCAGCTGACTAATTTTCAACTGTGTCATTGTTTTTATTACTGAAGAAGTGCCAGAGGACTGGCTCTGTAAAACCTGTGTATGAAAATAAATATTTCTACCTTTAATCTGTCCTGGGGGATGTAGGCATTTTTTCAGGGCAGATGGCAGATCTGGAGTACTGGTGTACCATTTATGGGACACCCATCAGACAGGACTCAGAGGGCGCACAGTGATGAACAACAGCCACGGCGCCAAGAAGACAAAACATCACAGCTTCAAAGTCAGCGTGTTAAAAACCAGTCAGTCAGTCCTCCCTTCACTCTCAGCCAGTCTCACCCCTTTTGGGATGCACTGATGAAACGCTGGTTAACGCTGGCATTATATCCGTCCCCCATCTCTCGACACATCCTGTCACTGCACACAACTAAACACATTCTGTAACACCAAGTTTGCTGATAACGAAGATGACAAAAAGAGAAAACGGCTCCGCCAGCAAGGTCACTGATAGTTGGTCTCCTCCGTCTCCCCCAAGCTACCCTCTGGGGGATATCTCTAGCCAACTAAGATCGGATATTAGGGAAGTGGATGTGATGTAAATGGATGCCCCAAGGCTGCAGTGCAACGTCTCGAATCACCGCCATTCAAATCAACACAAAGTTCAGTAGCAGTTCAATCCTACTTCTACTGTCTGCAATATGCCTCTTCTTCCTCTTGTTGGGCATGGACCATAGACTATGGACTGTATAAGTGGACACGGTCATCATGATGGCACCCATTGGTTTGTGGACTACGGTTCGAGTTTGGCATTTTGGCCATGGCCATCTTGGATTTTTGCAACTAGTTAACAGCAGTGACTGAAGTTATCTTAGTAGCTAATTGCATTGGTTCATTGGTGGTAGCGATGGTGTGCTAGCTCCGTAGTGATCAGTCAATCATAAGGTAGCCTAAAGCATACTCTGCTTTCTCGTCTATTGGACTCTAAATGGACCATTTAATGAAATGAACATAATGCAATTTTGAAGAAACACAATGTTTACTGAGATAATAAATCAAGTGCGAAAGTAAGGTCATTTTCTCACAGACGTCTGTGCAATCATACTTCTTTTTGCAACCAGGAGTCGCCCCCTGATGGCCAGCAGAGATAATTTAAGTTTAAGGCACTTCAGCGTTGGCTTCACTTTGACAGAAGTTGCTGCCTGGCGGGGACCCACTGGCTCGTACATTGGCCCTCAACCAACTCCCAAAAGCAGGTTTTCAGGTTCCTATTCCTGTTTTGATAAGCAGGAGAAAGTAGTAGCATATATGAATTGTTGTCAGACACAAAATGCTAAATTTAGCTTTATTATCAGGTCTTGTTGAGCACAATTTGACTTCATGTTTATGACTGGCAGATACCAGGGCAGCAGTACCGAGTTCACCCCTCCCAGCAGTTTTATGAGCGAGTGCGAGGAAGGAGGCAGAGTCTTTGTTTAATAACACTAACCAGTGTAGGCAGATGTCTTATGGGAAATTTGCTCCTTTTGAATATGTTGCTTTTCATGTCGAGCTGCATTTCCAAACACCTGCCACCTAAATATAGCGATGGCTGTCTGATGACTTTGCTGAGCTGCTGTCAATCATCTGCATTGCCTTTGACTGTGTAGTTGAGTCTCAGTCAACCATCTTGTGGCTCAGCAGAAGGTTCTTTTCTGTCAATCAAACAAATCCACAAATAGTTAGCTCGGCGGTGGGTTGAGTGACTTGGTTTGGCTGCTATCTGACCCTTGGTACAGCTGACAGTCGTGACCTCAGTCCACTGATACACTTTACGTAAGAATTACACGCAACCTTTGTTGTTCATACGGCCCGGGGCCAGGTTTACGTCACTGCCTTCGTGCTCTTGCAGCCACTCTGCTGCGGAATAAGTCCCTTTGCGTTCAGTCAGGCTATATTAATGAGCCACTATCCTTTAATATTGCATTAAGACACTGAAACCTTGAATGGGATCAAACTCGCTCGTCTCTGCATTAGATGTCATTAACCTGGTCTGTGCTTCAATGTTTCCCCCCCCTCCGCTGAGACTTAGCTTCAAAGGCTCGCCTCCCGCCTCGGCCCATGCTGGATTACTCATCAGCCCCCACACACAGACGTGGGCAGCGGCGTTGTGCATGACTCACGTGGCTCCCAAATATGTTCATTTTGAAATGCACTGACTAGGAGAGACGGGAACATTGTTTGCCGCCACGGTGAAAATGGAAATTAGATGTTTGCGGTACATAAAGGGCTCCTGAGTGGCCCCTTGGAAAAATGTATGCATGTACCTGCCTTCATAGTGAGCCAGTCGGAATGAGCTAAATAGACAGCGCTGTTTTCCATGACCTTGAGCTCATTCATCTGCGATTGTTCTTTACATATTGAGCCGTATTTATTCCCATCCACTGAGAGCTGAATAGCCCACTGGAGCGTTCACGGGGAGTAGTCTTGCTCAAGAGCACCTCAGCATCAGCAGAGACAAGTGAAGGATTTAAAAGTCCACAGATTTAAACCAGCAGTCAAAAGTATATTTTCAGAGATATTAAAGGACTTCAACACCCTCATGCCAACTAATATTTAGTTATTTTCTTCCTTGTCCATCAACCGAGGACGTTTGCTGCGTAGTTCTCTGGCTACAGGCTGAATCACTACTGTGACGGCGACGGTTCGAATGTTCAGCTTTGAGAGGAAAAAGGAAAGAAAAAGAATGACGTCCGTCATCTCAGATAACACGTGAGGAGATGGGGCTGTGAAAGCGCTGCTGTCAATCCATCACAAACAGCAGCTCCGTGGCACGCGGGCTTCTGTGTCTGGTTTCCTTGGGCACACAAAGAGCATGTTAAACATGCAGATATGACGTTGACAAGGTAACATTTCATTGATGAGGATTAACTGAAGACACTCAGACCTTCAAGACCCACCCTGGTTTGCTGCCCTTTACACCTGTGCTTTGTCCATCCATGGCTTTGAAGACTTTTCAAAGAAATACTCAAGCCTTCCCAAATACGTCGTGAATATGCTCTCTTGCGATTCGATTCTTTGTATTGGTCTTGTTGGGATGTTTATATAACTCCTGATGTGTCAGCCAGGTGTGCGGTGCTGGACTGTGACAGGTCGCATGGTTCGCGGGGACAAGCCGTGACGGACACTCTCTCCCAGCTGCGAGGGAAGCATCTACGCGCGGCCGTCTGCGTCACGTGGCCAACAAGGCCATCGCCTTGGCGAGGTCCATGACGCTCAGGAATGCTAATGTCTTCAGGCAGCCTGTCACATAAATCCCACATCCTGTCCAGCCTCCGGAAGTTTGATGGCTCCGGCATCCGTCCCTGACTCCTCAGACGTCGTCGGCCCGAGCTCGGGAGCTCACCTTACCTTCACCTTCAGCCGTGACACGTGCAGAGACGCTCTGATTGAGCCAGAGTTAATTGAATTTGGTGAGCAAAAGGTCTGACAGTGGGGGAAGAGGCAGGAGAGGACGGGACGCTAGCGCTCCAGCAGGGTTGAAGATGATGAGTTTGCCTTTGGGCTGAAGGCTTGATTCAGTAGAGCATATGAGCTGTTTTCAGTGGGTTTCATCCGAGCTGGCCGCATGTTGTTTGGGTTGGGTAGGGGGTAGAACGGTTACCAATACACAGGATCTTATGTAACGACTCCTTGTACTGCACCGGGCGAGTGGCTCAAAGTTTGGATTAGAGGGACGTATTTGTTTTGCTTTTCTGTAGCCAACATTGGGGGAAAACGTCATTTGGCTATAAAAGTAAATGTTCTTATGATGACAACATACATCAGTTGGGCTGGAATTACCAAGCTAGCTATCTTGTCCACTTTCTCCACACCAACACGATGGAGGAAAATTCATTTTACCTTGCAGGGCTGCAGCACAGACCCTTTATTTGAATTTCAAAAGGACCATTTTGTAAAACCCCCAAATACACACATTTCCCCTATTTTACCTTGCTGTGTTTCATTTTGCTAATTTATTTAAACCCAAATCTATACATTATACACCATAAAGTGTAATATCAACTGAAAGGTTTGATTCAATTTATTTCGTATTGAACTAGATCTCATAAGACAGGGCTAGAAGCCACCTTAAGTTAAATTTTTGTTATGCTGCTTACTTTTGCAGAAATGTAGATAGACAGAAGATAAGTCCTACAGAAACTGAAATGATTTGTTACTGTGAAGATTTTTGTTTTGTGCTTTGAGCACAACAAACTGAATGATATGTTCATTGTTAAATCAGAGTTCAATTTAAGGCCAAATAAAAGCAGAACTATTGTATCTGCTTGACTAAATATTATTAGAGGCAATATGTTTCTGTTGTAATTGTGGTGAACTGAGCCTTTGATGAATAACTACAATGTGTCTGTGTCTCCAGATAACAAACTGATTGTTCATGATCATTTCAGCTTGCATCATTGCTCGCTTTGCTATATCTATTCCTTCCTCTCCTGTTGCTGGTGCTAATTACAGAAACGAGGCTTTGCTCTACTGTGGTGTTGCTTGTACATCCGGTGTTTTGACACATCTTAACATAGCAAGGACTTCTTGTGACCATCAGTGAGAGGCGAAGAAAGAGGAGGCCGATACATTTGTCAGTCAGTCTGTAGTCTGCTGTTTGTCTGCTGCAAAGTCGCCACAGAACCTGAGCAGGCAGACAAACAGAGGAAGTGACAGGATGAGGATGAGCCCCACCTCCACCCAACCCCCCCGATACACGTGCACACAGACACACACTGACTCATACTCCCTCCTCACAGGAACAACACAGCCTCCCGCTAAATCACTGTCTGTGTGTGTCTGTGTGTGTGTGTTAATATTTGGTGTTTACAGATATGAGGCCTCTAAGGATAACGGGGATTCAGAAGCAGTGATGTGTGAGGGCTGAGATCAGATGAGGTCATCAGGCAAGGCGAGCTTAGAGGAGTTTGTCCCGAGCTGCAGCTCTGTGAGGAAGCAAGCTGTTTGTGTGTTGTTTTTTTACGATATGGGAGAGGATGCTCTTAGTTACGGCATATGTCAGGGTTTGTCAACATGATTTGTCCAACATTTAACGTAGGAAAAACATCAAATAGATCAATAGATGATCAGATGAATCTGGTAGTTACAGCAGGTGGAGATGGGCGGATTGACAGTACCAAAGTGTATGTGCTTCAAACCATAATGAGTTAGGGTTAAAACACAATTTTCACGGCGGCGTTAACAAGCTCGCCATTTGCATGATTGGAAACAAATGTCGGACACCTATTTATAGCCTAAAAGAATGCCCCCGTTCCGACGTGTCCCGACTCCACAAGGCCTTGGGTTTGCGGTGGTTCAGCTGTTCTCCGATTGGTTGTGTCCGCTGAGACCGTGTAAACATCAGTGCTCAAAAAAAACCTTTCCAGTGAATGGACAGACAGAGAGGCTGCACGCAAAGGCAAACAAACATGCACACGTGGTCAGTGAGGATGTTTTGGCGGGAGTTGGGTCAGTGTGGCAGACAGTTAAGACTTCAGAGGCTGCAGGCGGCGCATCTTTGCCATAAGGGGCTCAGAAATCCAGAAAATTGCTCTCATTCCTGAGGCGAACGCTCTCTTGTCTGCCCTCTTCCCTCTTGTTTGCTTTGAATCCTAGAATTCACCCATTTTTTGGGGAGGAGGCTGGCCACGGCAAAGGCTGGCCAATGTGGAGGTTTTCTGAGGTCGGAGTGTGGGAGTTGGTGCTCATGGTGTAAACACACCGAGACTGTGTTTATTTGAATGTAAATACAAGCCGAGCTCTGCTGTGACTCAACGGCATGTGACTGGGAAGCGTCATCGCTCCAGTGACGGCAAAGCATGTTTGTGTGTGAGGATGTGAGCGTTTGTGTTTGCAGGAGAAACGGGAAAGAGGAGCGTGTTACACACTTGGGGTCATAACTTCTGTCATAACTTCTCATTGTGCTGGTGGGGGATGGGGAGTTATGTAACAAGGAGAAAGGGATGCATGTTGCTGGCATGGGCGTGTGTGTGTGTGGGTGTGTGTGAGAGAGAGAGAGAGAGAGATGAAGCTCTATAACACACAAGAAACAGATGGAGTATGAGGCTTCAGGCAGACCTCAGGGGTCATAACAAGATGACAAGATATATAGAGAAGATACAGCATGCTGCATCATGGGAAATATGAAGTGTGTAATGAGTCAATTGAGAATGGCATTAAACTGAAGGTACAGGACGCCATATGGATTAATTAGCCCAATAGGCTTGATTTAAAAAAAAAAAAAAAAAAAAATCTTTGTGATGAACGTTAATGAGACAAACAATCACATAGGATGTTAATTTGCCAGCTCGAGACAGGGATCTAAAGAGGTCAGATTATTAAGTGCCCAAACAGACGCATCAGTTATGCAAGCTTGTGTAACTGAAGTTAATAGTCAATGCTAAAATGTAGTGTAACAATTGCACAAGTAGAGAAGAGTCGTAGTCATAAAATTGTGTCAGTAAAAGCAGTTCACAGCGATAACTATCTAAAGTTTGGTAACATTAGCTAATTTTAGCCACCATAAGTAATGGTCTTAACAGGCCAAGTAAGGCTGAAGCAGCACAATCCATGAGAGCAGGCCCGCCCGAAGAGCAGGGATGTTTAAAGAGACTTTAATACAGCGTTGGATGCAGGGCCCCATTCACTCCTATGAAAGTTCCTCAGTGAAGTAAGAAATCTTCTTCCACTTCCGTGGGGCCCTGAGAGCTAGTTTCCTTGAAGCCCTCAATCCAGCCTCTGTCTCCTGTCATCCACGTGGACGGAGGAAGGATATTAACTCCTGACCTGGCTGTTTGTGCATTTTACAAGTTTTCGGACCTCGTGATAAGGGCAATTAGTGTTTGTGGTCAGAGCGGTGGTCAATGTTTACAACTTCAATGAGAGGATTAACTATCCACGAAAAGAAAAAACACAATGAGAGTGACTTGCTGGAACAACAATCAGGCAGACATATGTTCTTTCCACTTCAATGACTGGCATTAACCTTAAGTTGTGTGCTAGCTTGCATCTCTCAAGCATGTCTGTCATGCTCACCTAGCTGCTAGCTGCCAGTGTTTTGCTTGCTAGCCTCTTCCAGGGCTGTTCAGTGATGGAGAGTGAAATACAACTTGACCCATATCTGTTATGTTAGGTATCAACGCGTTTATGCATACATTCATGTGCATGTGTTACAATGATTTATTCTATTCTATAACTACTAATACACAGCACATATTTTCTGTGTTTTTCACTCAGTTAAAATGTGTTCAGAGGTTGCTTTTTTTACCACACAGAGCCAAACAACAAACCAGCTCATCCACCACTCAAAGCAAGGCGCTGTCACATTTAAAAATAATTGGTGATGTTTTCCTGGTTTCTGAGAATGTGTCTGTGTGAGACTTGAGAGGCCTGCTGTCTATATTGTTCATACGCATATCTTTATTTATTCTGCTCTAAGCCTGTCTATGCTGCTCACTTTGCACTTTCTGCTTGTTTTTGCACTTCTGGTTAGACACTAAATGCATTGCGTTGTCTCTGTACTTGCACAATGACAATACAGTTGAATCTTATCTAATCTAATCTAATGATGTGGAATGTTTATCTGTGGCATGCTAAAATGTGGTGTAACGTTAGCACAAGTAGATAAGAGTCAAAAGGTGCAAGCATAATAGCTAACATTAGCTAGTTTGTTTTGATTGTTTGTTTTGAGGTGTGAAAGAGAACAATGGTGTTTTTAATTATATAATCTCACTTTTACTGTTTACCAACCCTTACATTAAGGATAGAATTTGTCAAAGATAAGGACATTGTGGACATTTACCATCTAGCTAAACTCTGCTAACTAGCATCCAACCTAATGTGACCGATATATGTCGTTTTTTTCCCCCGATGTCATTAAAGTATAGCTGAAACAAATAATGCCCTTTTAACCCATTTATATCACATCCCTGGTCATATTTTGCACCTATTTAATAATATATGCTGAAAAGATTCCCACCAAATGTATTTTTTTGTATTTTTTATTTATTTATTCATCCTGTAAAACAAAATATGACACATGCTTACATCAGCTAGTAGCAACAAATTTCAACCAATATTATCATCCATCCATCAATCCATCAATCTGCAACTTCGAATGTTTTCTCTCTGAAATAAGTCATGATATGGAGGCTACATACTCTTGAAATGCCATTCCAGCTTAACTTTAACGTTTTTTTTAATAAAACTGCAATGGGGTATAGAAATGAGAGAATGTGGCCTCTGAACTTTAAAAACTCTTGAAAACTCATATAAATTAAAAGTTTAGTAAGAGGAGTGTTATTGAAATTATTTTCAAATAGAGGACCTTTCTCACAAGCATGGGATTATCTTCAATATATTAATAAACTGCAAATGTCACGAAAACAATTTATTGTAAAAAGGCTGTTGGAATTAAAACCCTTCATCATTCTCTGTTGCTCCCTCTCCACTGACCTTCACCCCATCTCCAGCCAGCTCGGCGGCCATTTTTCTCCATCCCTGTCTCACTATGCTTACTCTCCGGCTTGCTTTATCTCATCCTCCTGTCATCCGTTCACCCTCACACTGCCGATTGTTTGCACCTATTCATAAAAGGGAATTTTCCGGTTTTCTCATTCCATTTAAGCTCAGCCAGCACGAACCCATTGTGCTCTGATGTTCCTCTCAGGCAAGAGGTCTAAATGAGGCAGGGGAGACGGGGGAGGGATGGAAGGATGGAGGGAGAGAGGCTGGAGAGATGGAAGGATGGAGGGAGGGAGCATGGTGGGGATTTCAAGGGAGGAAGGAAGGAGGGCTGGGGGTGAGGAAGAAGGGGGAGAATGGAAAAGAAGGAAGGGTTAGAAGTGGAGGAAAGGCATAGTAAAGCAAATGTGTGAGCGCAGTGAGGGAGAGGTGTAAAAGAAGTACAAGGGGAAAGAAAAGCTAAATGAGCAGAGACATTAAAGCGCCTGAGCGGACTGAGCAGCCAGCCATATGCTCATTATGTGGACTCAGATCCCACCCATGACCTTTCCTGCTTGCCATCTCCTGCCCCTCTTCCCTGTCTCCTGAACATAAAACTGACTCTTGTCAAATTAAAATGTTCCTTATATAACATACTGACATCTCTCTCTCATTACTGTCACTACATTTCACTTTCGGCCGTAGTTGCTTGTAATTCTCCTGCTGGTTAACAGCTGCAACTAAGTGTCATAACCACTTAATTAAATGTGGATAAAAATCCACTTGTCATTCGACGTCCGACACACAGATGATATCGCAGACTGTCTCGCTGTGCAGCGACTGAGCCCACTTTAGCCCCGGCGGATACAGCCTTGCAATAAAGCTGCAATAAGGTTTAAACCTACTGGAGCTACTTAACGCTAATACAGGTTCACGCAGTTGAATGCACAGAATTGGAGCATGCTGATATTAATACTAGTCTGCACATACATGGAGATGGGAGCTGCACACGACGTAGGTTTTTTTAAGTGACTTTAGCAGGTTGGCAGCAGTTTTACAGAAAACTTGCTTAAGTGTGCAGTATGTGTGGATTAGACAACACTAGTCAAAGCATGTGTGGAGAGATATGGACAGGTGTGTGTGTGTGTGTGTGTGTGTGTGTGTGTGTGTGTGTGTGTGTGTGTGTGTGTGTGTGTGTGTGTGTGTGTGTGTGTGTGTGTGTGTGTGTGTGTGTGTGTGTGTGTGTGTGTGTGTGTGTGTGTGTGTGTGTGTGTGTAAATGGAACTTTTAACAGCACTGCCCCTTGCAAGAAGTGTAGTCGTATTGGATTGTGGTAAAATACACTATTGCCCAAAGTAACGAGGCAAGCAAACGCTGCACACATTTTGGATTTATGAACATCTCCTTCCAGACACATGTATGTTTATATGCTATTATATCCGCCTCGGCTTTTTGGAACCTGAATGCAGATTTTTGCCCTTATTCTATCGTGTCTTGATGAGGCTTCTCCACATGCTGGTGGTGTCCCCTCTGGTGTGTTTTGCTGTTTCAGCGCAGCAGCTATCAGCTATATCTCTGTAATCAGCTTCATGGAAAAGGTGATTATACCATTTTGCATGTTTCAACCTTTATTAAAACACTGTTCAGGGAGTATGCTAAGGACATACTGCAGTGGTGTTGTGGCAGAGTTCGTCTCTCGGCAGCTCCATTTATTTCAGTGAGCTGTTCCACAATGTTTCTGACCATTTGGGGTCTTTTTTTCCTCTTCACACTTAATTTCACAACCTAGTTCTGCCAATTCTCGCAACATTTGTGTTTCATCCTTCTCACTCTTGATCTGCACATTCTTCAGCTGTGAATTCTGTCACTCGTGCGTCTCTTGGCAACAGCTTTTCACACGTTCAACCTTGCCAATGTGTCATTTGAATCGTACGCTCGGCTCCTGATTTCAGTTCCTAAATGCATGCTTCTATACTGTAATAAGAAAAAATATGAATAAGAAGAACAATAATAACATGAACCCTCAAATAAGGTAGAAACTGTATAGGACAATTTGAGAGCATGAGGAATGAAGGAACGCTCGTTTCTTTTGGGCACATCCTGCGCCGACGAAGCGAGTGAGTTGCCTCGAGGCTGAAGACAACTGTTTTGAGTTTGTTGGTGAGGGTGCACAGGGTGACTCATCACGCCTTTCACTGAGTGATGGAGAAGAAGATAATCCCCTACCCTCTTCAAGCCCACTGCTATGACTTCTTATGACATACTATATTGTATATTTTTCATGATATTTGTATTCAAATTTGACACGGCAGGATAAAAACATGTTTTAAATCCTGAAATGTGTGACATAATGAGCAAAAACATGACAAGGAGAGATCTAATCTCAGTCGCTCACCACCATATTTTCATATTAGCATTCATATCTTGTTCGTTGCTGCCAGATTGTTGAGGAATAATAAAAATGTAAACACCGAAAAGGATAAATAGACTGTTTATTGTATCTTTTAGACTGTATTTGCTGAGCACATGCCCCATAAAATACAGTATTAATATAAACAGCTGTACTTAAGGGAAAACAAAAGGTGTTAAATCTGTGGTAACAAATCTCAAGAGAAGTTTCAGATCCAGTTGGATGCAGCTTTAAATGTCAACTCCAAATCTTCCAATGGTCTTCTTTTGCTGTGTCGCAGGGCGATAATAATCAGCTCATGGGGAAGTAGTTGATGTTCGCTGGGGGGACAGTTGCCATGCTGACATGCGGTGTAGTTCAACACCTCCTAGAAAGCCTGTGGGGCATCAAACCACCGCTGCTGGGGTGACTCGCTCCCCGCCATATGGTGCCGAGCTGCCGTGACCCCACCTGTCTGTTCGATCTCTGGTCAGGAGCTGATGCAGGGAGGGACAAATCCCAGAAAAACACCAGCCTGTCCAACTGGCCTCAGATGCTTTCTTGAATTTGTCATCGAGTACACAGAGCATTTTTCACTTCTAATGGGATTAGTGTGATATTTTGTCATCTCGCGAGGAGGGCGCCACTCAAACACTGCTTTCCTTAAGTCAGGCATCCCAGTGAGTTGCTAATGGCGCCGTGCCTTTGTCCCCGCCCGTGTGAATTAAAAAAACTCCCTGAACGTGCATATTGTTTGCTGCAGGGCACATGTGTTTGATGAGTCTAATCCCTCGAGTAAAGAAATAAGGGTGTAACATTCGGCTGCTGATGATAGGCGAGTGTTGGTGTGTGACGGTGTACATAAATCCATCTCCCAATCCCACACAGGCTCCTAATCCGAGAAGATCCAGTGTAACCAGGCTGGAAGTGTGACTGGGCGGGAGCCAGCATGATGCTTTCAGTTATGTTGACTCACAGTGTGATCCCTCCTGCCTCACAACAAACACAGTATGTCATACTTCTGTAAACATTCTTCTCATTTTTAGGAGGGCCAAATGTCCTTCTCTGTATTTTTCATCAGCATTCTACGTCCGCATCGTTTTTCCTACATTATTCCAGACGTATTTGAAAAAGACTCAATGCAGATGTGCATGCAGTAAGGGAAAGTAACGTGTCAGGTCTGTGTGCAGCCATGCATGGCTTTTGCAGTAAACATCTGTGTGAAGGCTTTGCATGCACTTAGCTTCATATACGCGTAACACGGAACTGTTAATTGTCACAGTACTGTAGGCAGTAAAACGAAGCAGAAGCAGGAGCCAGGGAGCAGTGTCATGAGCCTATTTCTAAATCAGGTGCTGTAAGCGCTGCTGTTTTTTCTCTGTATTTGACTGAAGGTCTAATTATCCTGCCACATGCCCCTTTTTAACAAAAGCATGTATATAAGAAGTGGCAATGAGTCAGCATGACGTCACCCATTGGTTTGTGGACGTTCTGAAGCCTAAAGTTTGGTATTTTAGCTGTCGTCACCACCAGAGTGACATGAGTGGGTGAAGTTAAGTTCAACCGAATGCTGAATAAGACATTCTGTTAGGCTACGATTATCTTTAATGAACTAAAAACACACGATGAAAGAGTTAAATATGTAAGACGAAAACACGGATAATGCTGTGTGAGTGATCTGTCAATCACAAAGTAGCCCCACCCTAAAGCATACCCTGCTTTATAGTCTATTTTACTCTTAGCGTTATGGTTTGTAGCAGATTTAATAATAAATATCATGATATCGATTATGAAGCCGAAACCCATCCCATCCCATCATTTCATGAGATTAAATAAAGGATTCAACCCAATTTTAGAAAATAATTTCTGGTTTACAGTCACTTATTGTTACATATACACTCATCAAGTGATCAATTATCAAAAAAAAAAAATTTCTTGATCTAATAACTACACACTAAACACACTAAACTTGTGTGAGTTTACACAATGAGACTGTGAAGGCCGACGAGTCGCCCTGATGAAGTTTTGTAGTCTCAATAAGGAACCGCCTTTTTTAAATAGGGAAAGCCTTAAAAATTCACGAGATAGTTTTTTACTTATTTGATATAGAATATAGATTTGAAATATCTTGATTTATGTTAACATCGGTCCTTATTTTAGGCATCTACCCAAAAACCCATTCAAGAAACCCATTGACTTTGAGACGAGGGAACTTGAAGTGCAAAAATGCTGACTCATTCCCAGGGTTTAAGACTAATTCCTGCAGCACACTATAGCTGTGTCCCAATTCAGCATCCGCATCCTTCAGATGCTGCATTCAAAGACCGAATGCGTCACAGCGGCTGCGACAAGGTTGTCCCGTTTCAACAACTTCAAATGCAGCCGAGAAATGTGGCCTTCTTTTACCGGATCCAGAGGGTTCCAACTGACGGATCCCTTATGGTCCAATTTATCCCAAGATTCATCGCGCGTCTGTGAAAATTTGATTTTTGATTTTTTTTAAATAAAAAAGAATTAATATGATCTCTGGCTCCATTTTTATCACATAACGTTACTTGCCTCGCAGCTGGTTTCTAGGCAACGGGGGCATCAAAAGGTGGGGGGAGGGAACAGCTGGTGATGCAAAAAGGAAATCCTCTGTAGACCAGACCGTCTCATTTCTCCATGTGGTCTTCAAAGGACGTGGTCGTCGTAGGCCGCAAAGACCACTGAATTGGGGCACAACAAACAGAATTTAAAGTCGAGTTGACATGATTGTGCACCAATATATGCCACAAAAATGTTTTATATCAAAATACAAACTCTTTTACATCCTTTAATACTAAATATGATGTGTGCTTACATCAGCTGGTACCAACCAATATCAATAACATCCATTAATCAATATGCAACTATAGCTAGAAAAGGTTGTGAGCTCATCTTTTGAACGGTCAAATCAAATCCCTCCCTATGTTTTGTCCCGCCTAACGATACTGCATCCACCACTTAGTCCGTTCACATCTCAGCTGATGACAGAGGTGACAGTGTATCACAGGAAGGAGGTTAATGCATTTCTTACAGAAAGGGAGTCTGCTCTGACTTTTAATGCCAACGTGATTTTTCTTTGAGGCTCAGCTGCCAGAACATGTCATCGTGTGACGACTGTAGTCGTGTGTGTAATTTACATCATCTTGGATTCAGACCTCCTGCTGGAGCACCTGTAGTCAAGGATCAGTCATAATCCATGAAGGGGGGGGAAATGAGTGAGACCTGCTGGAAACAGATCCCATGGATGTGAAAATCAAAAAGCGAAAAGATATAATGTGATGTAGAAACATGCTGGTTAGGCAAATTCTTTCTTATTATTAAATTTCACAGAGATTACAGTTTTGATCTTATTCACTGCGTTACGTTTCAATCTATTCTCCGGAGGCAGCTTTGAAGTTGGGGAGAGATTTAAAAAGCCAGGCAGGTATAGGCTAACAGGGCCTCTCTAAGCCTGTGACAAAAAGACACTGAGATGCTCTCTGTCTCTCCTGATCCACAGGGAACGGGGGAAAGTAGGCCAGGCTGGGTGTCAGACCGCTGCCAGGATCAGGACGCAGAAGTTGTTGACTTGTAATCAAAGTTCCTTTTCACACTTTGGATGTCAAGAATCTCACACACAGAGAGAGAGAGAGAATGATTTAAAATATTCCTCACACACACACACACACACACACACGCAGGTCATATTTTTAGAAGTGAGGCTTTCCAGCTGAACACTGCGTCACACAGTGTCATCCAGAATCACCCAGCCTTTAATAAATCATCTTTTCTGGTGATGGAAGTTGAACTGTTCCCCATCCAACGCACACAATCACACGAGAAGAAGTAGCACAGAAAGTCCTATAGGAGGCTTAATAAGCATACGACACTAATATTATAAACGGTACTACAGATACATGAGTCACTACAGGAGTATTATGGTGATGCAACTGGAGACAGATTTCTAATTATAGCAGCCCCGGCTCCTGAATGTTGGGGGTGTTGGGGATGTTTATTTACATTTAATGGAGGATGCGCTCAGACTGAACGGCGCATTTACTCGCGCACACGATTCCAGTAGAAATGAGCAAGCTCTGGGGAAGACAGCGACTCATCCTTTCCAAGCGATTATGCCAATAAACCGAACGCATGCCGTGGGTTAATTCGACTAATTTGCAATTAGGAAGCTCTTGACATCGCGGATGACCCTGGGAGAGACACGGAGCACCAACACAGCCAGGAGAAAAAAGCGAGGCTCGTCACGTGCTGTTTGTCCCCCCCGGAGTCCTGCCCGTCTCCACCGGGAGTATAGCATCAGACGGCGAATCACGGGAGCAGCCCACGATGCCGGCGCGCGCCATGCGAGCGCACACACAGTCCGGCGGTGCCTGGGATTGGGTGGAGGGAGTGGTGGCTGCGGACGGAGTCACAGGATTGGTAGAGTTCACCGCCAAACTTGTTGACTCATAACTGAGCAGCTCCTCTCCATCCTTCACGGCGCGGAGCTGTCCAGGGCCAGTGGTGCTGAAGCTGCCAGCTTCCTGGAGTCGATTCCCCCCCAACCACACACACACACGTTTGATTCCGAAAGTTTAAGCGTCACCTGACGGATATTTCTCCACCGTCAACGCTCTATCCAAGAGCGCATCCGAACCATCAGCCTCTCCGCCGACCACACAGAGGAGTCTCCAAAGCGCAGCCATGGCTTTCATGGTAAAACACATGGTGGGAGGACAGCTGAAGAACCTGACAGGCGGACTGACGGAGGAGAAACCCGAAGCGGAGAAATCAGACGCCGCCGCGCAGGGGATGACCCAAGAGGAATTTGAACAATATCAGCAACAGTTAGAGGAGGAAAAGTAAGGCACTGATTGCAGCTTTTGTGGTTGTGAAGTTGTGATGAAAACCCTACAGTATGTGTCGGAGGAGCGTGGCATATTTAAACGGTGCAGCTTTGTGTGTAAATAGCAGCGAGCTCCCAGTGCGCCTTTTTACGCATCATTGCAATAACAGCGCACAGCTGCTCGTCTCCGGCTCTCCGCTTCGGCAAATTGTGTAGTGCCGTTGTTAATTTGGGATTCCTGGAATTATTATTCCACGGAAAATGTCTACAGGGATTCGTGCCTGAGGCGAAACATGTTTCTCTGCGTGCGGCTGGATAATGAGTCCGACCGTGTGGCAAATAAAGTGGGGAGAGTAAAAACTCAAACAGCCATCATTATAAACTCATTTTCATCTCATCATTCATATATAAGTTACTGCTCAGGATTCATGTATATTTGATGTATTGCAGCCTTAAAAGGTGGCTGTTCAAACTGCTTTGGCCTCTGTTATATCTATAGGTTATTATAGTTTATACATCTTAATATTCACTGCTGTGATTCCAGCTGTGCAGCGTTTAATTCTTTCGTCATGCTTGCTGTTATCGTTCAAATCTTTGCTCTCACTTGCAAAAAGTGATTTTTTTTTTAAGTACATGTTGATGTTGCCCTAATTTACATCCTTGTTCTGGGGTTTATCTCCCAGAGGACAATATAAGGTAAAAAAAACAAGGTCACTTAACAAACAGAGTTCACCCAGCAGACAGCAACTCACTATTGATTAGCGTGATGCTTCCCTTAGAGCAGGGCTCCACGTCACATATCCACTGGTCACTGTCCTGGTCTTGAAATAAATCACCTGATGTTAATAACGTGGAATGAAGAACTCAGACCAGACTTTTCAAAAAACAAATTTCAGATTCTCATTATATATTTGAGCCGTTGGGCATCTAAAGCAGCAGTGCATGCTCTCTGCTGCAGGGCGCATGTTCTAAAGACACTGATTTATTTATTTAGTTTCCAATCCTCATTCCCATAAAAACACGTCTGATGAACACTTTTATCCAAAGTGGCTCACTGTGGGTTTTAAGCACGAGTGGGAGGTGAAGTCCTAACAGTATTAACACTCGGCTCAGCCCACCGAGCTCCACAGGAGGCGCGGCGAGATGCTTAACGCTCTGCCGTCATAATGTGACCTTCAGTGGAAGTGAGTTATTAGTCAGAGGTGCTAAACATGGAGCATATATCACAGAGAAACCCATCCTGCTCAGATTAAACTAGGGTTGGGGTTGGGGAGGGGGAGGAGGGGTCACACTGGCATGTCACATGTAGACATTTTATCACCCTCGGCACACGGGCCACAGTGACAGCCCTGGTCATCTGATGCCCTTGAGAGGGGAAGACACAAAGCTCTGCCCATTGGCTGCAAGTGAGCACTGCGTGGGCCATTCGGTGTTCGGCCCACTCATGTTAATAGAAAGTGAGCTCAGGCTCACACGAACAGCACCACGAATGCTTGCATCTCCAGATAAAACGACCTTCCCCTGACACATCGGGTACAAACACTTTGCAAACCGTGCCCATGGTCCTCCAGCATCCCCCTGCCTCTAAATTGTGATGCTGATGTATGTGCAACGCCACCTCTGCCACTTTGAAGAATGTCATCTTTATGTGTTTATTTTGTCACGAGCACCTTCACTGACTAAATAAAATGTGGTCCTTCGTTACTGTATTTGTGCTATGTTTGGCCCCAGGCCATATGAGCAACTTTGCTAATCATTATGTCATGTTGTTGACTCATGATGTTAGAGGCATTTCAGCAAATTTTGGCAAATTACGAGGGACAATTATGAACGACACTGAAGCCATAAATATTCCAGTGACGTTGAGGAGTGCCAGCAGCCTAAAGTCTGCCCTCTGCTGGAAGCATCACATACTGCAGGATGGATTGTTTACAGTGAGTTTTAAAAGAGAAATGTCAGCAGGCAGATTCATATCAGACAACATTTGGTTTCTCCAGGACAGATGCGTATAATTTTACCAGGCATTTAAGTGCAGCTAGGAAGGCAGACCATGGTGCTGCACAGCTAAAGCGAGGTAACAGGATATGTAGGATGAGTAGACAGCTGAAAGTGGGGGAGGGCAGATAGGTTACCTCTAGGGGTCTACATCCCAAGAGGACTAAAACCCTCAGAGGGCTGACAGGTTGCTGCATCTGGGGCTTCTCAACATCAGCAGAACATCTCTTCCTGTTTTTCCCCTCACAGCATCATTACTGCTTTAGTTAGAGTTAAGAGGAGACGATGGCAGAGGCCTCCAAGGTCCAAATCCAGCAGGAGCCTTACAATGCTCTTAAAACAGCACATAGCAGTAACTATGTGTGGTTTGTTTGTAACATCGTGGGGATGTTAATTGGACGTGCGCTTCTTTAGCGTTGCTTTTGCAGAGCTTCTCAAAGGTGAAATGTGCACAAACATTTTCGAGCAGACTGTGTTTTGGTTTTTGGATCTAAATATGTATGTTCAGTGAAATTTTGCCCTTCCAAAAAAATCCTTTTCCTCCTTTCTGGCAGACAAGAACGAGAAGCTAATTTTGCCCAGAAGAAAGCTGAGAGGGCCACAGTCAGAAGTCATTTCCGGGACAAGTATAGACTTCCAAAGGTAAACGAATCCAGCTCTGCTTTTGTAACGATTGAAGGGCAGATCATATCAGGACACACATACAAACGTCTCCAACGGGATCACTGCATTTGTAACAAACCCACACATTCTCGCAGCCAATAACCACATTTCTGTAAAGTACAGCGGGATATAAAAGCTTTCTGTTCTAAATGTGTTGTCTCTTGTTTCCCCCCCGTCCTCAGAACGAGACCGATGAGACCCAGATCCAGCAGGCAGGGGATGACGTAGTGTTGCCCACAGAGCTGGCTAAGATGATCGCTGAGGACAACCAGGAGGAAACGCACAAGCAGTCCGTGCTGGGCCAGCTGTCCAACATCCAGAACGTGGACATGGACCAGCTGAAAGACAAGGCCCAGGCCACGCTGGAAGACCTCAAAAAGCAGACGGAGAATTGCAGCCTCATGTGATCTGGCCAACTCTAAGTCCCAGAAGATTAGAGTTGTACTTGTACAAATATTTTCCAAAGGCAGAGCTACTCTGGAGGTAGACATATTCTTATTGCTTTAGTGGAATGTCAGTTGGCAGAGCCACATAATAACAGTTTTTCTAGACAGAGGCCCTGCGCAAAAGCAAGTAAAAGAAGAGGAAGCTGAAATCTGGAACTCGTTTTACTAATTTGGGGGGAAAAAAAAGATTTCTTTCCACAGAGGTTAGCTCGTTCAGTTAGCTTCCCTGTCGACCTTCAGATATCCCAAAAAATCATGAATGTCAACCATATAGTTTCTTTTTATTGAAATTAGCTTACTTGCACTCTGAAAGATTTATTTGGCTCTTCCCATTGAGATTTAACCAATGAGATTATTTCTGCCTTTAGAGCAACTCCTCCTCTGAGGAATATTAATCTATTAAATCCTTTACTCCCCTCATTCTCTAATTCCCCCTCCCTGTACCTCACGTGTCCAGTGATAACACAGTAGGATTCTGCAGCAGAGGTTTCAGGTGTGTGTGTGTGTGTGTGTGTGTGTGTGTGTGTGTGTGTGTGTGTGTGTGTGTGTGTGTGTGTGTGTGTGTGTGTGTGTGTGTGTGTGTGTGTGTGTGTGTGTGTGTGTGTGTGTGTGTGTGTGTGTGTGTGTCACACTGTGAGGAGGCCACATGTGTGTTGTGTTGAATTTGGGAAATTTGGCCATTTATTTAAGAAACAAATCAAATGAAGAAGCCATTTTGTGGGGTTGTTTATATTCCACACACAAAAGCACAAAATAATTTTCGAGCAACAAATGAGGCTGATTTTTGTCATAAGTAGCTTACTAATGTTGGCCCCCTGCTGCCCCGATTAAAGCTCCCTGTGAGCTGCATAAATGTTATTTTTAATCTTTCCCCGAGTCATATTGTAAAGGCTTTTTAAAAAAAAAAAGCTTTTTTCCGTACTTCAGCGTGCCTTGGACGTCCGTACAAGGTTGTCTTCTTTAGAGCTCCAACATCTGTAAGCTACTTTTTTTTTACGAAGACGGGCCTTCTGGTTGGTTTGTTTCTGCAGCAGATTTCTTGTTTTAAGTTTTATTAAAAGCAACAAATGGTTTGTGAGCAGGCAGAAATGATGCGCTGCATTTTGTAGGTTGTAAGATGTCACAGATAATGTGTGCATGATAACCGCTTCCACAATTTAACCTAGCATCAACTACAAGGGGAGGTTAAAGGGACAGTTCACCCCAAAAATAGACATTTTTCCTCTTACCTGTAGCGTGTTGTCTGTTGATTGTTTGAAATGGAATTTATTTGTTATTTTTATTTGTGTGTAATAACTTACACCAAAACAATATGGCTTGATAAATAGCACTACTATTTTTGATTTTGGCATGGACTGTCCCTTTAAAAAACAATGAAAGCTGCTCAGATGAGAGACATGTAAATGCTTGAGAGGTTATAATGCAAAGCTTTGTTGAAACATTTGACCGACATGAAGGGAAATCGCACAAATATGTCAAGCTGTGTTAACTGTGGTGTGAGTATAAATCCACGTACAAATATTTATGTTGTGTAAGATGTCAACGTATCTGCTGTGTGCCTATACCGTCAACAGCGGGTCGTTCTTCGCTCTGTTTTTATCAACTCGCTGGGTCTCGTAGTGTGGTCACGTGACCTTTGACCTGCCCTCTGTCCCGTTGAGCCCCCCGCGTCTCCGTGGTTTCGTGCTGGTGGATTCGTGTCGTTTAGCCGATGTGATGCGTTTCGTGGTGTGTTTGCAACAAAAAGAAAAACTGGTCCTGTGGCTGAGAGTGCTGGCCCGGAGTGTCAGACAGCACACAGTCGCCGTGGGCTTTACTGCGTAACTCAGTATTCTGTGTTGTTTTCTAGCCAAACGTACAGTAAGTGAAGGCGTGGGCGACTCAGGAGGGGATGCCGTTGATGTTGTGTTCCATCCATATACACAAGTGTTTGGTTTTATGTAGCAGTGGTGTCGAGGGTGATGTCAGCGTTGATCTCATGTCCGTCCTTGCTTTTCTTTGGGATTATAAAAGAGTAAATATTTTACTTTAAAGTGAATATGGGCACAAAAAAAGTTTTTTTCTCTAAGAGGAGTGGACTACTGCTGAATGAAAGCAACACTTAATCATTTCAGTACAGTAGTTGTTTTCATATGATAGACGAATAATATATTCATAATATTTCAGTGATATAAAGCAGAGCAAAAGTTGCAATAAGTCCTTTTATAATAGAACTGCTAGGATCTGTCATGTTTGATCAAGAGATATCAATAGGTGGAACAGAAGCCATAAAGTAAACTGTTTGCTTTGTATGAGTGTGTGTGACTTGAAATAATAGTTCAATAACTCAATTATAATAATAATAATATACAAATGTCATTTTTTTTGTGTTGTCATCTGTGGAAATGATGTTTCAGGACATGGCTGCCATGACACGCAGTTTCTTCTTGTTCTTTGTTTGACAGTATCTCTATCATTCTGTCTCTGAGATTATTTCAGTGATTTTTTGAGTTTTAACTGCAATAAACTGATTTTTAGAATAACAAACATTCTTTCTGTTTTTTTGTGATGTACGTATATATTTTTTGGTTGTGGCAAGTTGTCTTCAATTAGCAGTAACCACAGTTTGTAGTCATTTTATTGCTCTATTATATATATTTTAGTATTGAGGCTGTGCTGTATTATACTATATTAAGAATCAGAATCATCTTTATTGACATACAAGGAATGACTCTGTTTGTCTCCAACAGACACAACAAAGCTGGACAAATACAACTGAAGAATACACAGGACTGTTGTGTACATATTTTTAAATTTTAATTAAATTTTTTTTAATATAAATTAAATCTAAAAAACACACCTATGACCAACAGGAAATTAAGTAAAGTTGTAAATAGTGCTACTACGAAATAAACAGTAAATATTTGTACGTATACAAATATTTACTGTTTATTTCGTATATGATTATGCACGTTTTACTGCACAGTCGGGGAGAATATTGATAGAGACAGATTATATGTACGTATTTCTAACTGTAGAATTATTGACAGTGTGGCTGATTCGTGTGGTTGTTTTGGCACACAGTGTTCTGCAGCGCCCCCAGTGGGGAGACACTGAAACAGGTTGTGTCGTGATGTTTTGCCCTCAGACTGAACATGAGAAACTTTGCAGAGGTCGAATTGAAGGTGGAATGTTTGTATTGCAACAGCTATAAAACCCCCTAACGAGACTGGTATCCTTGAATTAGACCCAACTGTGTGTTTCCTACAGATATTTTCTGTTATTCTGAGAATGTACACACATGCAGGTCTAACGCTGAGCATGTGTCAGATACTGACCTGCTGCTACCTGTCATATTGTAGCCTGGAACAGATCTCAGGCTGGCCATCCATCTGGTTTAGTGGAGCTTGTGCAACACTGGCACAGACCCTCTCAGTGGGGGCAGACCTGAAGCTGCAGAAGGAGAAGGAATCAAGTTAGTTACCATGTGAATGGCAGAAAGGCCCTGGGATGTTGGTAGTTCTCAAGTGTGGTGTGAAAGGGGGGTAGCTGTAAAATATATTGATGCTGAAACCCCTTTCTATTGAACGGCCGCAATGCGTGGACAATCTTCAGCCCCGGGGAGACACTGGCCCACTGCATGGCCAGTCGGACACAATTGGGGTGAAGCGGTCCAGAAAATACTATTCTCTCCCATTCTCTTCTGTCAATCGGGGCTTAAAAAAACCCTGCAGAATGAGAGGCAGGGCTGGGGGGTTGGGGGGTTGGAGGGGGGGCAATTAGCGAGAAGCTTTGAGTGAAAACTCTCAGCGGCAGGGGCAGTTATCGCGGAGGTTTTCCCTCCTGCCCCTGTTTGCGGCTAAAAAGGAACAGATTTGTTTTTCCGCGCTGAAAAAACCGGAGCAGCAAAGTTGCAGATGTGAGCTTCTTGCAAAGGAATGCGTTTTGCAAGCCCCCCCACCCCCCACCCCCCCTCCTCTTCTTCTTCTTTCACTTGTGTTATTACAAGAGGAGCGGGGACCACACAGGTCCTGGGTTTAATGCAAGGAATATCGTAAACATTCTTTTTTATCCAGCCTATCTGGTCCTGTAGTGGGGAGGATTTGTGCTGCTGGAGGCCTGGAAATGGGTCCCACGGCTGACTCCTCAATGACGACCAATCGGTGGCCAGGGTTGTAAATGAGAGAGAGAGAGAGAGGGAGAGAGAGAGAGAGAGGGAGAGGGGGGGTGAAAACTTTTCTTTCTGTTTTTCGACAGGAGGAGGGGTGTAGAGGGCAAATGCTCGGCGGACCGTGAAGCGTAGCAGCGAGGAGCGGGACAAAGACGCACGTAGCGGGACAGAATGCGACAGACAGAAACCTCGTCCGGCTAAGAAAAAAAAACAACAACAACAGGAATGCGTGGATGGACGTTAAGAGTGGCCGAGCTGCGGCGGAGAGAGGAGTCGCAACCCGACACACGGCACGAAAACGATGAGTTCAAGTGTACAAACTTGAGTTGTGGACCATAATAACTGCGGAGTCGGAGTGCGCGTCCACGTCGGAGAGAGATAGCGCCGCGGCGCGTTTGTTCGGTGTCCGACCTCAGATCTGCGCCGGTGGCATGGAGCGCACACGGGCTGCAGCTCGGACTGCGGTTGCCCACTTTTGAATGGACATGCTTCCCGGAATGACTCTTCTCCTTCTCTCCGCTTTGCAGCCGCGCGTGGTGATTTCCCTGAGTCAGGTCCGGACTTCCACTGCTGGAAAGCTCGCGAGGGGGAGGCGGACTTAACGCGCGTGCAAGTTCGGCGACACTTTCCAAAAGGACCGAGTGTGTTTTCTTCGGGTGAGTTGGGAACGCATTTGGACGTATGGAATAGCTCTGGACTCCGGTGTGTGAGATCCAGCGTGACGCTTACACCCTGATCCGAATGTGCTGGTGGAGAAAGTGCACGTCACCGAGCTAGAACTCCATCCAAGCATGAAATGCTGGTGCAGCGCCCTGGCACTTCTCCCATGGGTGCTGGTGGCCTTAGATGCCCAGCTCATCTGCTGGCAGGCGCTCCTTCGGTGCCACGAGGAGCCCGAGTGCGATCTCGCGTACGGCCAATACTTGGCGGCGTGTGAGGGGAACATCAGGGGGACGAGGAGGCAGTGTCCGAGCCACTGCATCAACGCGCTGATCCGGCTCAACCACACCCGCAGCGGGCCAGACCTGGAGACCTGCGACTGCGCACAGGACCTGGAGTGCCTGGGCGCCAAGCGCGCCATCGAGCCGTGCCTCCCCCGCAGACACCCGAGCGACGCCGGGGGGATAGGGTGCATGGAGGCCCGGCAGCGCTGCGAGGAGGACAGCAACTGCCACACCTCCCTCACGGCCTACTTGTCATACTGCGGGCAGCTGTTCAACGGCAGGAAGTGCTCCTCCAAGTGTAAAGCCACCATTCAGCAGATGTTGTTCATCCCTAATGGCATGCTGCTGAACCGCTGTGTTTGTGATGGGGTGGAGAGGCCTTTCTGTGAAGTGGTGAAGGAGAACATGAGCAAACTTTGCTCCATAGGAGACCACTTAGTTATATCAGACCAGCCTGATGTGGATGACATCTATGAGGACGAGGACTATGATCACAGAGACAGAGACGAGGTGTACACCGATCATTCCTCTGCTTCCCAGAGGCTGTCCGGCGGCGTGACGCTCCTGTTTCTCCCTCTAGCACGGATATTGTACTGAGACAATGGCTACTTGAAACATTTGTTTTTTCAAATTGCAGTATTGAGGGGGAGAAAGACCCCTCAGGGGAGCCAGGAGTCCAGCTGGAGTTGGAGCTGGCCTCCCCTGCCATTTCATTTCAGTTGCAGGGCGGCGAGGGAGCACAGTAGTGATTTGTGTACGCTTTCCACAACCGTACATTTGGCATATTAACCCTCCTTTCGAGCACATCTCACTCAGGATTTGTCACTCAAATCTGTCCACCGATGGCCTTACGGTGCTCGCTTGGCTAAAATCCTTCCAGGTGATGACGGGAGGAAGTGAACCACGCCAGACTTTGTTGCCAAGTTGAGCGCCTTTAAACAGCTCCTGTTTGTTTGGTTTCAATGGTACTTGGGAGTGTGGCTTTATTAAGACCTTAGACAAACATTGGACCCATCCAGTCTCTGTTTGCTCTGCTCTCCATTTCAGGGGCCTCCGCATTGTTGCAGCGACCACACTTCAAATATTTGTGGGCACAGTCAAAGGACAGGCAAGGGTGTGGGATCAAGTACTGAAATTAACTGAAGTGCCTCTCCAGCACTCTGTCTGGGACCCCTCCCCCCATGTGAGATTGTTTTATTGAACTTTTCCTGAGACCCCACCGGCCCACCCCCCTCTTCCTCCTCTGCCTACCCCCTTTCACGCCTTTAAAAAGACCCCCGTCTTTATTACTGCTCTCGCACTCAAAGCTGCGAGCCAGGAAGGAAAAGGTGTCTACATATCATACCTGGAGTTTATCCTCCACACCGCTTTGTTATGTGTCGGGCATTTCAAACAAGCCGATCGGGGCGGAGGTTGCTGCAACACGTAATCTTGAGCTCACCGCACAGCTAAGTACATTTTGTGTGGACTGCAAACGGCAGGTCGTCCTCTCTGCCTTGTTGAATCTCCAACAGCACAATATTGACAGCTGTCACTGCAGATCACGAGCAGGAGGCGAACACGTGAATGTATGTTCATTGTTTTTGTGTTTAAGGAGCGTAAGAGTGTCGCAAACTAAACAAAAGCTACATGTAGAGCGCTTTTTAACATGCAGGATAGTCACTAAGTGCTTTTAAAGAAATACAGATGAAGTAATTTAGACAGAGGTTGAGTTCAGTTCACAAATCCCCTGTTTCAGAACAATCCATCACATAAATGTGCTAATAGGGCTGATGTTACCCTATTAGCCAGAGATTCGAACCAGCATTCTTTCAGTCTCACTCATTCCACATTGAGCTGTTTAGAAAGAAAAAAAAGGGAAAGTAAAACAACGATTTGTGTTAGTATTGATCACCTGTAATGAAGCTGACAATTTGCCACTTGAAATTGTGTGAAAACTAATCTTTTTGTTGTTGTGTTATCAAGTTTTGAAGAATGTTGCTAAATGTTAAATTATGAAGCTAGAATATGAAGAATGTGTATATATATATTTTACAATTATATGCAGTAAAATAAGCCGGTGTCTGCCCACGGTCACTTGTACGCATTCGAGACAATACAACACACACACACACACACACACACGTAGCTCAGATTTTGTGCACACACACACACACACACAACCTGACGTGATTTAGACTTTTTTCATCTCATCTTGTGGGAACATAGGCAGTAAACACCTCAGAGCAGTGTCTTCCATGTGGGATGGTGAGTTTTATAATAAAATGTTTATGAGCTACAGTTGTGTTATGATGTGTTCGGTCCACAGAGTGTTGAAGAAAGAAAGTAAAAAAAGATCTGTTACGTTTTTGAAGACTGGTTTTCCTCTGAGTACGGTTACACTTCCCCATGTAATACTTTGTACTACTTTGTCAGGTGTGATATACAGTATCTAAAAAAAACCCAAAACTGAGGTTACGGTTTGCAAATATCATTCTCAAGTCAGCCAAGTGAGCCCTAAATGTGGCCTTCTTAACGGTCTAATATTTAAGGGATTAGGTCAGTGTAACCAAAACCTGGTGAGGAATTTTAAGTGTCTAGTCGCTGAGCAAGCCGTCCTCATTGGAGCAAAAACACAGGAAGTAGGAATCTACTTACAATTTAAGCTCAAGTAATTACACTGCCGTCATTTCTAGAAGAGAAAGGCAGAGAGACAGTAAATTAAGAAGTGATTCAGCTGAGTCAGTATCAGAAGGACCTTTCAGTACATTCACAACCCTTGCTAATGACCAAAACTCTAGCGTACCAACTGTTCCGGAGCAAGCGGCCATTTGGGGCTTGTTCCACACTTACTTTGGTATTTACAAGTCATTAACAAACTGTAAAAGAGTAATTTAACATTTAGGTGTGATGTGTACTCCTGCTTTGGAAATGTAACTTCAGTCGCGTCCAAAAGGTACAAAAGCGTAACGGCAAAAGTTAACGAACTGAGAGAAAAAGCTGCCTTCCACCTTTTTCCTCAAGCTCTTTTCTGTTCCTTGCCTCACAAGAAAAACACGACTGTCACGTAGTTGATTTAACAGACGGCCTGATCGAGTCAGAGGTGTATCATTTGTACACATCAGCTGCTGCCACTTAAAAAAATATGCGTGTCTATGAGCCATGTTTGTCAGGATGTCCCCAGGATCATGTGACAAAATAGACCTCCCTGTGATGAGTAATTACAAGTTTGTTACTTGAGTTACAGGTGGCAAATTTTAAGACGTCGGAGCCTGGAGATGACTACTGCACAGCCTCTCCTGAGTCTTTTTTTTGCTAACCACGGGAATGCTCAACACTTCCCGTCTATTGTGTCTTAAGAACAGCAAGAGAGAGAAATAAAGTGCCCCCCCACTACAGTATAGCATGACTCCCTCTCGTTTAGTTAGATTGTCTGTGGTCCAATGTGTCTCAACCATTGCCATGCATCTTAAAAGTCCTCCAACATAACCACCCCGCCCCCTTCAAACACACCCCCACCCCCCCGATTCTGGGAGCAAAATCAAAACAAACATAAGCCGAGCAGCCTTGGGGAGTTGAGTGTGTGCGGAGGGAACAGGGGCATACAGAGGCAGCACTGTGCTGGAGCCCATTTTCTAAATTATCTTTATTCAACATTTCTCTAACAAACCCCCTCCGACCCCCGCTCTCGCTTCAGCGCTCCAAAGTGGGAGTGACCCTGGGATTTGGGAGGCTCTTGTCTCTCTCGTAGGTACAATGTTCCATTCATGATAGCCAGGATCGAGGCTCAGTGAATGGCTGACCTGCTCTCTGTTTTCAGTGCAGGGGGTGCTGGAGTCAAGGGTGCCCAGTTCCTCCAGGTCTAGAACATAGAAAGCCCTCTTCATGGGCGACATTGATGCCAATGTGACTCGACCGCTGTCCCATCGACAGTAGCCAGAGAGAGAGACAGAGGGTGGGAGCCTAGCAGGGGAAAGGGCAATCAGTAGTATTGGACTGGAGCTGCAGCAAAATGGAGTCCAATCACAGCCACAATGCCGTAGGTTGCGGTTAGGGAGAGGAGATTGTTGGGGGGGTTAGGTTTAGGTTTCCATTTCACAATCTCCTTTTCTTTGTTGCATTACTGTTTACGATATTCTATGCACTTTCGGGGGGCAGTATAAGTTGGCAGAACTCCCAGAATCAAGCAGCATAACAAGCACCAGGGTCAAAATTGCATTCAAAGTTTTCCTGGCAGCAACATGCTCATGTCATGATTAAAGCAATGAAGCTGAGCCAAAACTATGGGCACTGTGAGCCAATTAGAGCCCCCTCCACGGCACGAACGCAGTGCCCTGTTGCTCCAGGACTCGGGGCTATGCTGCTCTAACCATACAGTATGGGAGTGATTTGCACCTGGCATGCCAGGTGAATGTGATTAACCAGCTGGTAGGGCAGAAAACAAACATTACTGTGAGTCCTGGGCACATCTGAAAACCACTTGTTAAACCTCAGGCACCAACATTAACATGCTGCATTTCACTGCTTGTAGGAAAACTAGACATACTCTTTCAGCAATATTTCTTAGCTATTCGTTGATTCTTTTCCTCAAGATTTTAGTGTTGTTTGAGTCACTGTTTTGCAAAAAAAGCCTCCAAAAAGGGTTAGTACTGCACTTCTATAAAGTTCAGTGACTCACAAGAAACGGAAGGGGAATGGTGAAAATCAAAGCAGCAGAAGCAGAGCTATCCTGATGTCTAGTGTGGGTCAAGCTCCAAAAACACAGGCTCCTACATTTCCCATAAAGCAACTACATTTCATGTTTCAGTACAGCCCCGACCTGGTTACCACCCACGTCTGTCCAACTCCTTCAGTTTGCAACTGAGGCTTCTGTTAAAGTTTCTATATAAAGGGAGTTCAGAGGCCTTAGATTCACCTTATGCTTTGGCCCCAAATAACGCATTTTGCAATTTACTCTGATGTTTTTGGAACTGTTAGTTGAGATCAAGCCGATCTGCCGGGATCCATATACACAGGTCCACATTGCATGTTTAACCATGAAGTATTACAAAAGAAAAAATAAAATAAAATCAGGGAACCATCAATTTGGCAATAGCTAGTAAGCCAGCTAGCGTACTAGTCACTAGCTAGTAAGCTAGCTAGACAGAGACAGCGGTTTAAATGATTAACTAGGCTGATACTGATACATTTCAACTCTCTCTCTCTTTATCTGCTTAGTCCAAACAACAAGTGTATTGTTGTTTGTGTAACACATTTGCTTTTAGTGCATGCTAGTTTATGTGAGCGTGCCCCACTGGTTAGCACCGTTAGCTGCAAGCCGCCACTTCAGCCGTTCACCATGTTGTGAGCCATAATGCATGCTTCCATTTCCATATTTAGCTCCTTTAAATACATAATAATACTGGATTATTTTCTTTTCTGTATTTACACAGGGAACCTTCTAATTGTTTTCACAGGTTGAGTAAGATCAGGCATGACAAGTCAACTGATCATGTTGTGTTAAATTGGTGGAGTACACCTTTAAATCCAAACATTGGTCTTGGTGACTCTAATCCAGTGTTGCTCCATCTTTCTATAATGGTTAATTTGGTTTTGGTCTTCAGAAACCGCACCATTATCGGCTAATTATGAGCAACCAGTAGTAAGTGCAACTGGCGTAGTAGTCAAAATAATGTTGAAGAGACGGGGCCAATACAAGGACAAAAGATTATATACTGGAAGTAAAACTTTTATGTAATTTCCATAGTTCTTGAGATCTGCAGATTTTCAGTAGTGTTCCAGACCTCCACATGAATCATATAATTATCAAATGTCCTTACTTTGCCTGTCTCCTCCCCTTGTGGACATGAGCCAGCTGTTTCTGCAGAGCTGCCTTCCAGATGATGGTGATGGCGAGAGACCAGCACTGCTGCTCCCACGGCAGCACATAAATCTTTCCATAGGTTCTGAAAGACGAGCGTTGGCCGTGACAGAACGCCGCCAAAAAAGTTACACAGCCGAGAGAGAGGTTTCAGAGATTGCCGTTTTTATTTTCCCGTTGATTTTAATTTAATAAATACATACAATATAAAACCACAGCTGTATAAACATTCAAATACAAAATAAAACAACACAGCAGTGTGGACTTGTTTATGGGTTTCTCCTTTGACTCTTTTTTTTCACATATTTCATCCAGTAGCTTCAGAACAATTATACTCATAAAGTAAAGCTCCTTTTTGGATATACAAGCACTTTACGTGACTGAAATGGAAAACAGCATGTGAAGACCTACAACAGCGAGCGTTTCATCCGACTGTTAAGCGTTTTCACTGTTTCACAGAGGCCTAGTTATGAAGGCTTTTCTACTCACTGTATCCCTCAAATACCCAGCCGGTGCCAAACCTAAGAAAATGTAGTCTAGTGTAAATAAGGCAGAGGCCGCACCTCTCCAGTTTTCCCCTCATAGTGGTGGAGAGGGCTCCATCAGTGGGGAGAGCATGGTGAGCCTGTGGTTCACCCACAGTAAAGGCAGTGGCAAAGGGAGGGTGAGGGAGTATGTGCATGTTTGCAGAGGCTTCGATATTATATTCTTAATGCTACAGTCCCAAACTGATGTGATACTTCTTAAAGTCGCAGTTCCCATGTGAGTGTATTTTCGGGTTCTTCACAGTTTTGAGGTGTGCTGCGAATACCGCCGAATGTTTTGGCGCCACAATAAATGCAACCGTCTCCGTTTAACTCGTTTACCATGACAGTGTGCTATTGTCACACAAGCTGTCCAGCATTTACATATCAATGGGGCGTCGGGGAGGAGGGGTTTGAGGTCGAGCAGTGCAACAACAGCGTGTAAAAAGCAGGGAACCAACTTTCACATTCACCAGTGTGCAAATCCAAAATCCAACAGCTACTTTCAGTATTTTCCTCCCCTTGAAAAAAAAAAAAAGAATAAACACAAGCTCTCAACTTGCCAAATCTTCAACTTTCCAGTATAAAGCAAAACACTGACATTTGGCTGGCAACCGTAATATCCCACCCGCACAGCGCTCGGAGTTGGTTAGGGTGAGGTGTGATGCAGCTTTGACTTGGCCCCAACAGAAACCTGGTCAGGTGAAGGCTCTGTGTGCAACGTGAACGCTGACAGGCAGTCTGACGCTCCGCAGCGCTTCCAAGCCGAGTCCACGCGATGGCCGTCCAGCTCACTGCAAACAGCAAGCTGAGAAAACAGAAATGATTGATGTGTGTTAGGATTACAACACAGTTCCAATTCAAATGTACCACGGCATTTTAGTACTAAAGCTGTGACAACTCTGTGGGATCAGTAACCACATCAGTCATCGACCAAAGTGACCTGTATGTTGCTGCCATCAGGATTATATCATAGACGTGGACGTAGTCGTGGCGGCCATTGGTTTGTTGGCTTCTGCTCTAAAGCCTGGAGTTTGGTCTTTGGCTGTCTTTTTGCAACCAGAGGTGACATGAGAGGGTGGGGCTAGGTGAATATGACATACCCTTTGACTCTAAATGGACCATAATTTACCAAATGAACATCAAGTTGTATTGAAGAAGACTTGAAGTTAGCTATTGAGACCATAAACTCACGTTTACTTAGATAAAAAAATCTATTATTTCTGCAACCAGAGGAGTTGCCCCCTGTTGGCCAGTAGAGATAATGCAAGTTTGAGGCACTTAAGCCTTGGCTTCACTTCACAGACCCGGAGGTTACACACAGGAACATTTTCCAAGTCTGTTTTGGACTAAATGTGGTCAACATTGTTAAATAACAGTCATTCATGATCATTTCCAGCTTCATTGTCTATGTGATAAAATGTTTTTTATTGACCTTTTCCTCATCCTCCTGTCTCTCAACCTATCCTGTCTACTTCTACTTTAATCACCAAGTTGAGTATAAGCATTACACTTTACTAGCCATGGATATACCTAGAATTCTGATACCTCAGGCCCTTAAAATGTCCTGTGAGTGTTCAGGGGGACATTGTAAATGTATGCATCGTAACAGCTCACATTGTCTGAGGGGTACAGTGGTATGGTTCTCAGCAAAAATGTGCCGCTTGTTTTTGGTGTAGTCTAAGGTCACCAGCCAGACTTGGGCGTTGCTGCGACCCTCTGTAGTACAGCTGCCTTTGGCTCAGCGCCAGCTAGTACGGCTGACTGTGGTGTGGTTTTTATTAAAATAACAGCAGCAGAATAAGATGCCACGTTATTCATGAAACTTGGCCAGACGGATTGGTGCCCTTCCCCCACCCCCATTTTTTTTTAAATTCATAATTCCCCAGGAATGTCTTACTGAGAACAGGATATTGTCAGGGCTTTTAGTATCCACTACCCATCCAGGAAGATCCCATCCAGAAAATACGGGGAATTAGGCTGTGTATAGGTTACAGCTTTAGAAGTTCACGTAAACGTAACTTATATCAAAGATTCGTTGCTTTAAACGGATATCGATAGCAGTTTGTTCCTAAGGGTTCGGACATGAAATGTTGCAATGTTTGTTTTATATTGTTAACGTTTTTAAATGTTACATTGTTTGTATTTGTATTGAATGAACACTAACATACATATAAAGCAAATCTGCATGCGAGTCTGTGAAAGGAGTGAAGCGTTCATGCGTGCCGTGCTTTCTGGTGTGTGCTCGGATAGTAACTCTTGCCAGCACTTTCACAAGGTAGGCTTTACAAGAGGGCAGAGGACAGAGCAGCCCAGGGCTGCACTGAAATGAAATCAAAGAGCCAGACAGTCTGCGGGGTGGCCAGCACAGCAAGAGAATGGCTCATATTTTACTACTGGAAAAACCTTCAATGAAAGGACGTTCTCTTGCAACGATAGGTGGCCATTCCTCCCCTGACCACCACCTCACCATACCAAAACCTCCATATAGTCACTCATCAGCAGCTCATCCAACACAGGAGTGAAACTCACAGGTTCTGACAGAGTCGGCGAGAGGTTCTCGATCCAGAGACACGTCGCTCTGAGTCTCCTGCATCTGATAAGTGAACACATAATCAGCCAACACTCATAAACCAAAGACAACCAACCATTAAACACAGGTATAGCTGGATCCAAAAATCTCAATCTCTGTTTAAAATCAACCATATTGTGTGCTGATTTATTAATACAGTCTGAATATATCAAAAGGAGTTCATGCTTACCTTGATATGCTTTTTAAGGTACTCAGCTCTGGTCATGAGGTTTTTAATCTGGTGAGAGACATAACGTTCCAATTAATATCGCAGGAGTTCACTCATGCTTTCATATATATTGGTAATATGTGTCCTACTGATGATATTTGGCTCTAGTGATGGATCTCAACAACTATTGGATGGATTGTCATAACATAATGCAGACATTCATGATAAATCCTTCAAATCCAATAAAATTTCTCTGGCACTTCCAGCAGGTGACACTTTTTTTGTTTTTAGGCTGTTTCTTAAAGGTAGAGTGGGTCATTTGAAACGCATTTGCGCACCGAATAAAGTCCCGCCCCTGTTCAAAGCCACTCCCCCAGAACGCTAAACGAGTGATCAAGAGATTGGCAGAAGCATTAACAGACAGACAGTCCGTCCAATTATTTTCTCTGGCCTACTTTTTCGATTGGACAGGGTTTTTACGGTCCTGCCACGGCCACAGAGGACATTTTATAAATGTTTTTATGTCAGAGCATTTCATTTATTGATGGCTATCGTTATGTTAAGAGGATTTCAAGTAATATGTTTATTATAGTATAATAGTATAATAATAGTTTCTGAATAGAATCACCTACTCAAACTTTAAGTGAAATGTCTCAATTGGAAGAATTGTGGTAAAATTTGTTTTTTCATCTAGAGCCATCAAGTCGATTTTAATTTGCTCCTATGTCTGATGGGAATGTCATTAATTTTGCAGGTGTTTGCTCATTAACGTTTAACGTTGTAAGAAAGTACCAATTAGCAACTCTAACGTAGGATGATGAACAGGGTAAAGCTTGAATCTGCTAAGCATCAGCATGTTGTCATTGTGAGCATGTTAGCATGCTGACATTAGCATTTAGATCAAAGTACAGCTGTGCCCGCGTGCAGCTGCATAGAGCCGCTAGTGGCTGTACACTCTCTCTTTTTTCATTTTGGCATGGTCATTTGATGTATAGTATAGTCAGATGATGATTCCATATAAAAAAAAAACTCTATCTTTTTGATTACCAGATACATTTTTGGAGCTGTGCTCGTTTACCATCATCGGCAGCAGCGCGGTGCAGCAGGAAACACAACTTTAAGATGCATGGGGACATAAACAGCATGTCAAATGCATATTTAAGTGATCAGCGCTGCTTCGTGTTCTGTTATTTTTTTTAAACCATTTCATATGGGACACATATGCGAGTAGTAATTGCCGTCGTCATATGCTTGAGGGTGCTCTTTACTGTGGTAATCGGTCCTCTGGTGATCACGGAGGACCTTGGCTGCACCTCATACCTAGCTCCATCACCACTATGTCACAGTATAAGGAAAGCCCCGCTGGGTAGTGCAGTCACATCTAAGGGCCACGATCACAGGGACCTAAACTGATCCATAATGTCCCTTTAAAACACCAATCTGTTGCGGTAAATAATCATTCCGACCACAGGTTTTTGGTACTCAGCCCTGACCCCAACCTTATGTAGCCACAGCACTTTAATCACAATCCCTTTAATCACCAAGTACAATAAATGTGGAGAACATCTACTTGGGATTGCGGATAGTCCAGGGGACAAACTGATAACTTGCAGAAATGTAAGGTCCATCTGCTAAAACACAGGCCACAGAACAACAAGACCTCACGTATGTTGAGCCATTATGACGCTATGTCAACATACACTGTATAGATCAAAGCTATGGCTCTCATATGAGAATTTGGGATATTGAACTCCAGCTTTGAAAGGCTAAAGTGTGCTCGACAGTAGATAGGAATGCACACGGAGGCCAGTCATGGCAGCATGTGCTGCTTCTTTTGGGTTCTCACATAACACACGTGCTTTCTATTCAATCCCCCCGCCCGCGCCTCCCTGATGCTGTGTTAGATTATCACACCCGCATCTGAATTTACTTAAGAAAAGCACCCATAAAACTTCAAATAGGGAGATCTATGAGGCCCACTCAAACCCCCATCACCCATCTGGGGGTTGCTGGTGAAATACTGGTGTCTGTTGTTGTCTCAGTTACTGCCTAAACAATGCACAAAAACACAGGGCTTTGGGAGGATTAATGGCACACATGCACAAGTCTGTGTTTGTCGAACTATGATATTAATGCTACAGCTCATGGTTTTGATTCCTGACAGTTAAAGCCAGGAAAACTACTGGACCACCAACATTTAGAGTTTTCAAGCATGTGTAGGTTGGTGTGTGTAGGTCGTTTGTGTAGCCTACAGTAAAGGTCTTTTTATTGCTGAAAAAAACAAATGGCGTTTTGCTTTTTAATTAAAATGGATAATTATAACTATCATTTATTTAATTCACTGAGTGGAACACTAAAGCCAATTTGCTATCCAAACAAACAAAAAATAATTTACTCCTCAACTTTTATTAAATTAGGATGATTATTAAAGATGGTGACAATTAGCAAGCATCTTGCATGTTTTTGGCCACTTGGGGGCAGAAGAAACAAGCTGTAAACGCAACGCTGACATAATATTACCTTATATGGTAAACCTGTTAGCAAAGAGTTGCTTATTTGCACATCCAGCAGATACAGAGCAACATTAGGACTCATTTGGAGTTGCATTTCTAGTCTGATGAATGTAATATTCAGCTGCTCCCTCTCTTTTCAGCTCTTTTTCTTGGTTTCCACCAACGCCTGAGGGAAATATCTTAGCTAACTACCAGCTCGTCGGTAACTTTGTCGCTGTTTGCTGCTGGGCAGGTAGAGTATGGTTGCTTGGTAGAGCCATTTCGCTGATAAAATCTGCCTGTTGCGGCCAAACACAACGATAATGAAAGCAGCAACCAAAAACAGTAAAGTTGTGGGTCGTAAAAACCAAACCAGTGAGCTGATAAACATTATAAAACTTTGTAGAGTCGAGGGGAACTGCAGAGTTGGGTGATAACAGTCTTGGTTTCCACACATTTTTTGTGGTCAAAGAAATGATTGTAGCTGCATTAAGTGTCCAATTATCAAGCGGACAGTGATGTGTATGTGTACGTAGCATAAAATGACAATATCGACGACGGATTACAGGAATTGGCCTTTACCACAAGAAAACATGCACATGTGACTCATGGGTCATGTAATGGAGCGTCTCCTGTGCTAGGGGATCAGCCGAGGGCTCGATGACGGCAGTTGTTCCTACCGTGAGCTCTCAACCAGAAGCCGCTGCTCTCCTACTCACCTCGCTGTGGAGCAGCTCTCTCCGGCGGCCCTGGGGCTCGGCTAGCTCCCCGAGAGAGGAGGAGGAAAAAAAGATAGAGAGAATGAGGAGAGAATGAGAAGATTTCGGTAGCGTGTAGACAAGAGGCTCAGAGGTGGATTCTAATGTGAGCTGGTGTTTTCACACTCAGTCCTCCTGGAGGGGAGAGTGACAGAGAGAGGGGAGAACTCGCTGGTGGCAAGGCATGTTGGGAAGCTGCTCAACAAAGAGCTCTTAGCCAAACAAAGAACCCACAATCCCCCCTGGTGGTATCTGCTGGGCCAAACAACAAGGCTCCCTGACGCTGGTAAGGATGGCATGGGATTAGTCTCATATCATCTATTACTGATCCACTGACGAGACAAGGTCGTAGCACTGACAAGGTTATCAACTCAAGTCCTGAAGTCTTGATGAACCTCCAATAGCTAGAAGACAAAGAAATGAAGTGTGCTGCCTGAATGGGAAGCAGATGGCAGGGCTCATATACCACACACAGGGTGCTGGCACCGGGTCTCATCCCAGCTCAAAGCCACATCTGGATCACTCTATTCCACCTCTTCCATTAGGCCGATCTTCCAGATGAGCTCATGAGCCCCGGCCTAATGGACGCCAGGCCACAGCGAGAGAGTCTCTGTCTGTCGCCTATTAAGCGTCCCCGTCTCTCTCCAAGTCTATAGCTTCACTCGGCCTCTTGTCCCCCCTCTCTGTCAGTTTGTCTTTTACACTTTCTAAATCATGTCCTCCTCCAAGTTATTTTCCATCTCAAACACTTTCTGGATCCATCTCTGTTAAAAGTCTCTCCGTTTGTCTCACTCTCTCCGTTTCCAGTTAAGCATCTCTACGTCTTTAATGTCTCTCCAAGTTGTTTTTGTCTCTCTTTTCCAGCCATTCAGTATCACTTTCTTTGTTCCAGCCACTTCTTGACTCTTAAATTCATTTCCCTCATAGTCTGCTCATGCACTCTCCATCACTTTAGGTGCCTATCTGCCTTTGAAAAGGACTCCAAGTCTCTCTTACTCTGTTCCTCTAATAACAAACGTGTGCCACGACGTCTCTGAACGCAGAAGAAGTATCAGATGTGGCACCGCCATGTGGTTTCGATTTGTTTCTCGTCATCAACTGCTGCTAAAGTGTCCTCGAGCAAGGCACTTACATCTTGGCTCCATTGGAGTGGCTTAGTGGCCAACAGCAGTAATTGTGGGGGGAAAACAACCCCAATCTTGTTTAGAAATAAAGGAGTTTATGTACCTGCTAGCGCCAACAGTAGTTCTCCTAAACACTGTTGGTACACGTCCAGGGTCTCGTGAGCATCCGATCCACTCTCCTCCTAGGATGGAACATTGAAAATTAGGGGAAAATTCATAGACGCTTGGGCCACCCTGGTACTGGCACAGTTCAGCTATTTCAGTTTGTTACCACTGCAACATTTGTTTATACATTATTGTCCACTTTGAATGAAAATAGGCAGTAAACGGCTGAGACACACGTAAAAAAAAATAAAAAAAAATAACACAATGTCAGCAAAACAGAGGTTTTTGGTTTGCCAGGGATCCTAATAGATGTGGTTTGGAAAGCAATCTGTAAAAGGGGAGTGGCTTAGGTTTTTTTTTGTGGTTGTATTGCTTCACCCTGCCTTTGTGTGTATCTCTACAGCATCATCCTGCACCACCTCCTTCTAACCTGAGCAATGGCAGCAGATGCCCTCTCCAGAGCAGCCAGCAGTCGCGGTTTGTCTCGAGACATTTCTGGAGTAAAAAGAAAACACTTTTGAGTCCGAGCGTACATCGGTCTAAACACACTATCACTGCTTTCTGATAGAAAATATGCAACACTTTGTAATCAGCATGCCTCTGCAGAATCTTTAGACTCCAGCATTGTGGACTTTGATTTCTTTAAAGATTTCATAAGAATGATTTTGGGGCATTCTGTAGGTGACCCTGACCTATGACCTCTGGGCAGGGTAAAAGACGATTTAAATTTTCCTCGCAGCACTAATCAAATAATCATTAGAAAAGGTCAAACATCTTCGTTATCCAGCAGTTTTAATGTAATATAGCACATTTTTTAAAGATGCCTCGGCACTGAGATGTGTGCGTTACCTCGGAGGACATCCCTGGAGGTCCGGGCCTCCTCAAAGCTCAGTCTGTTGTCTGAGGCCACCAGGGCTTTCAGCTCCTCGGCTCTGGACACATACTGGCTGACCTGCAGGAAGTCCTCTTACATTGACTCAACTTAATAGACACCATATGGTATTTATAGAAGAGAATGGGTTCCAAGTGAAAGTCACTGGAGTGTAGAAAAATAAAACACCAATTGAAAATAGAAAGTAATCAAAATGTGAATGCTGGGGGGTGTTTTCAGGCCTACCTTCTGCCTGAGGGCATCTTTACGTTGGCGGTCTGTCTCGTCTAGGGGGGGGGGAACGTAGAGATGAGATGTTTAGGTTTTATATTCAGTGCATTTACTTTGCTGCTTTATTGTGGTGGAACAAAGGTGGTGCGTTGTTGACGCTGTTGCTTACAGTGAATAGAGGGGACAAAGTGCTCGAGGGCACTGCAGTACAGAGAGAGAGCAGCGGACCTCTCCCCCTCCTGGTCCTTCTGAACGGCCTGCAGGACCAGCTTTTTCTGAAAAGAGGAAATAGGAACTGGCGTCACCGCCACGACCCTCCACTGCTTATGCATGCATGCATGAAGAGTCATGCGTGACGGCACATGTGGGACAGGCATGAGTGCAATCCTACGTGCACATGTGCTCGCTCATTTACACACATTATTCACGGTCATCTAGAGCAGACATACACATGCCAGCATGTAGTTCCCTTTCTTCGCATTCCCTCACCGCTTTCACCAGGCTCTCTGCACTCGGCATGTGCTCCATATCCACGAATGGGTGGGTGAAGAACTCCGCGAAGGTGATCCGGGTGTCCGGATTTCTCTCCAGCAGCCGTAGCAGAAGGTCTCTGCAGTCCTTGGATACCCTGGCCCCCGGAGGGAGCTGATGCACAAAACATGACCTTATTATTTTGTACTCAATCCTCAGGACAATCCCAGGGAAAAGGACAGCAGATTGTTGCCAGAGACCTTCTCGTCTCACATGGCCGTTTTTTTTTTGTGGGTTTTTCTTTTATCAAAAGATGACCTTAAAACTTTATGTGAATCCCTGGGTAATGGGCCATGCCAATGCACCCATTAAGCTCAAGCCTAACGTCTGACACAAGAGTTGAAGTCTTTTGAAAGCCCTTCATCATTAAAAGTACAGTAATTTTTCACAATGGTAATTAACATTTGGTTTATTTGTGCTGGTAAATCTGCAAAGACCTAATAATCGCCAGGAAAAGGTTATGTTTTAATTTTAAAAAAATGTCCCCTAAAAAGCATTTTCAAACATTAACAGGTGTTTTTTTACACATATAAGATTAATTAAATTTTTAGATAAAACACCAGAATGTTGTGGTTTTAAGCGGTTCATAATTGAAAATATTCTATAGGCCTTTTTTTTTTACAAACAAAATAAGTTTCTTCACTTGCATCTCAGGTTGGACATGAGTCTTTGTTTCAGCTGCTAGTCCTCTGGAGCAGGGTGAACGTGTGCCATCTAGTGGTTCAACGGTGGAACTTCACAAATGCAGTGAGAAAACAAACTAATGAGGGAAAATGTGTTTTTAAAATTGGATTAATAATATAAATAAACCTAGCACTTGAATCAAAATGTAATTTCATGGATGAAATACTAACAGATGTGACTTCAGCCATTAAAAGACTACTTCATGTTTTTTTTTTTAGTTCCCTAATTCCAAGGTGATGTCCTGGTTTGGATCATTTGATTTCTATAAAAACAGCCAGTTAGACCCCAACAGAGTTACTGTAACTTGAAAATAAATATATACAGGACATTGTGCACTGACTTTTGATATATTTTAAAAAACAGAAGGTTAGAGTAGGGTTAGCATTGTTTGATATGAATGAGCTGAACATACTATGGACTGAGAATCACTGTTCAAACCTATTCAGTCTAACCAGTTCCCCCCCCCCCCCCCCCACATATTAAAGCAGGATTGATGAGTGTCTCAGTCAAGCAAAGCACTGATTAGAAACTCATTTATTGCCCCAAACTTGCCTCAATAGGTTGGTTACTCCGGATCTTCTCCTCCAATTCGGCGTATGACCGTGATGCAAATGGTGCTCGCCCAAACAGTGCCTCTGTTGACACAAAACCAATGTTGAGTGGACTGTTCCAATAAAATAATCTGCAGGTCATCTGAATATATACCGGTAATGACACAGCATTACAATTAACAGATTCTCTGAAGCGGTGTGCGATTCATTTTTAAGTGTATTCCTAATGCGAAAAGAGACAAAACGGTGAACCACAGCACTCACCATAGAGAATAACCCCGACTGACCAGAGGTCCACCCTGGAGTCGTACTGGCGTCGGCACACCATCTCAGGAGCCATGTAAAGAGGAGAACCTCTCAGGACGCTCTGCTCGTCCCACGGAGACATGTACTGGGCAAAACCAAAATCTGAGAGCACATCGGTGTGTTAGTGGGACAAGTTCCAGTGGATAAAAGCCCCCTTCAACTGCAGTATTTGTTATGCAAAATACACAAAGGGGTCAAAGCAAAGTTAAAATTGATGATAAAATCCTATATCGTCCCGTCCTTAGATTCCAACTCTTCTGGTGTCTGGCACATTACTGAGATTTATCTCAATCTCCTGTGAATCAAATTGTGTTTACTTGATTATTTGCCTGTGTGAGTGGGCATGAGATCACCTGCTAGTTTTAGGACCGAGCCGCACAGCAGAATGTTCTGAGGTTTCAAGTCCAGGTGTGAGATGTTACGCTCATGAAGAAACTGGAGGGCACAGGCTGTTCACACACGCACACGCACACACACACACACAATCATAACGGTTGCTTAAAGAAGCTGTTGACATGGAACCAACACTGGTGTGATCTGTTAAAAACGTACGACCCACCTATCTGTTGCAGGAAGCGCCGGGCCACCCTCTCAGGTAAAATCCTGCGACTGCGTATGAAGCGGGACAGATCCCCACCGGAGCACCACTCCATGATCAGATAAATATTGTCAGCATCCCACTGGTGAAAGAAGAATTCAACCAGGGAAAGATGTCAATGGTAAAGATTCGTATTTCTTTGGACGCTCAATTTGAAACCATCTCCACTGGGAGAGTGATATCTTACTGCGGTGCTTTCTAATGATTCTAAGTCAACATTCAGCTTGCATGGATAGATGACAATCATTGTTTAAATAACCAGACAATAGCTCTTATGAACTGACTTTAAAATAAATCCCACTGGATCCCTTGAACGAGCTAAAAACACAAATGATTTTACCTGAAAGTCTTTAAGCTGGACTATGTGAGGGTGACTCATCGTCTTGAGGATTTCAATCTCTGTGAGCAGGTTTTCTGTAGATGCCCTGTTTAGAGTCTTCTTCCCGACCACCTTCACTGCCACCACCTCTCGACTGTCCCCCTGCAACGTCACAGTCGAGGACGAAGCTTCACATTCACATTTAACATGAAAAACCAGCCTGGCCTTCAAATATAGGTGCCGTCCAGTGGTGCCACATGACTTTTAGCCAGTAGATAGTATTTTGGGAACGATTTTCCCTCCTGACTCCTCCACAAACTCACCTTTCTGTAGGCTTTGTAGACTGTAGCATAGGTACCGCTGCCCAGCCGCTCTGTGAGGATGAACCCGGACAGTTTTGGAGGAGCGAAGCTGGAGGCTGAGGAGGCCATGCTGACGACAGTCGCATCAGATTTCCCAATGGTCTGGGCTGAAACGTAAGATCAATATATGTATTTATATATTTATGATGGTCACCCTTCTACAAGGACAGCTGCAGAATAGTTATGCTAGCCTTTGACCAGGGGGACAAGGATGAGATGCTTTATAACAGGAGGAAATGGAGAATTCCTAGTTAATAATAGAAGTACACTCATAGCTAGATTTTTTTTCAGTTTTCTTCCTTTATTTTTCTTATTTTCTTAGTGATATCCATGTATAAGGGTGGATATTATGAATGTTATATCTTAAGGAGGTGTGACTTGTTTAAAATAGATTACTTGACTTGTAATATACAGTGTGTCATTTCCTAAACCATTCAAATTTAAAACGGTTAAGAATACAAGTTAATCATTTCACCAATGGGTTTGTCAATAATTCACAGAGTTGAACTGTATCATGTTTTACATGTTTAGTACAAAGTTTACTGAACTGGTTTACAGGTTACTTTCACTTCATGTATCCCGAACACACGCCGAATTTCGTCGTGCGTGTGTCTTCCTAACAGTGAGGAAACTGTCAACAGACAGCCGGCTGAAGTGAATTTGGTGGACATCAGTTTGGGAGTTCTAGCTAGCTGCTCTGCTAGCAATGGACAGTTAGCAAACGTCTAGCTAACGATATACAGCTAGTGCATACGCAGAAGTCCACTGTTAGCCCATAACCAAGCTGAAGCAGGTTGTTAAAACATATATGCTAGTAGCTGACACTTACCTGTAACAGATCCGCATCACATAAATGGAAAGTCTGTTTACGTTGCTGACCGGTTTGGTCAAACGGTGTACTGCAGCGATCAGCCGAGATCAGTGTAGAGTACACGTTACTGCCCCCTAGCGTTGGTACTCCATTACTGCAAAATTAAACGCTTCAGGCGAAATCTATTCCAGAGATTTAACCAAAAAATAAATAAATCTTAGCTCCAAACGCAGAATGCAAATATGAGTAGCTATGCTTATATTCAGAAGCAATATATAAATTCATGGGTGACCGATGTCTCGTATGGCTACTTGCTTGGAGATGACCTGGGCGGCTTTATTTTTTAAAGCCCTCACCGGAAGTTAGCTAGGTGGTCGTCACTGTGGTTATGGTGATCAGTTAAAGATGGCGGAGTGCTTGGCTGCACGTTTGTTTGCCCAGGAGGAGCAGATTCGGCTCCTGTCAAAGGAAATCTGCGCTCTGCGGGACGGATTGAGCCGAGGTCCGGAAGCCGTCGGGCTCGCGGGGGTCTCCCCGCAGCTGGAGAACCTGCGGACCGAGAATGAAAAGCTCCAGTACCGGCTTCTGCACCTCCGGAGGGGTCTGCGGGCGGAGCTGGACCTGGAGGAGGCACGGGACAAGAAACGACCTGTCAAATGTGGCAATGCCCCGGAGAAAAACAGCAGCAAACAGCAGCAGACAAACAACCGAGCTGATAAAAAGGTGAAGGAACATAATATTACCCAGTTAAAATGTGTAAAATGACCAGGGGCTGAGCAGTCATAGTAGTAGTAGTAGTAGCCCACCTACTGGGCCTCGGTCCAGTGAAGCCAAATGACAAACTACACCACCTCATTTCCAGAAATAGCTGCCCACTAAATGTGTGTGTGTGAGATGATGTGACTCAGACAGAAATAGTGGTAAAAGCTTATTGATGGTAGTCCAAACACACACACTAAGCCATCTCTTTGTTTGTGGACAGGTGCAGGTCGCAACCCCTGATACCAAACCAGCTGACAAGAAGGAGAAGAAGGAGAAGAAGCTGGATAAGGGACAAGGGAAAGAGGTGATTATTAGAAGAAGCATCGCTCCATGAAGTTACCCTGCTTCCCCATTCATGGTTTCTATGACAAAACATTCATGGTTTCTATGATCTTGTGCAGAGGTCGTTGCCTGCATACGTTGGGGATCGCCTCGGCCTCTATGAGGAGCTGAAGAGGGAGAGTGATGCCCTGCTGGCCAAGAAAGCTGCAGACAGTAAGCCCATTACCGTGGCGCTGCCAGACGGGCGAAAGGTGGCAGGCAAAGCGTGGGTCAGCACTCCGTACCAGTTGGCTTGTGATATCAGGTGAGTACTGAAACACCTGCCCACGACTCTGAAATGTTTCGTCAGAAAGTTAAAGGACCGGGACCCGGACATTTCCCCTGACCCACTCGACCCCTTTCTGTCCTCATGAATTTACACCTTTTTGTCTTTTTCTAATTTGTGTTAATTGGGTACCATTTGTGACATACACTCCAGGTATTACACATATTTTTCTTCGAAAACATAATCGATATCTGCTGCTCACCCTGGACACCTGTTTATGTTTTAAAAGTCTGCATCCAGAATGGTTTGTTGCCAGAAAGTTTCTGAGCAACAGATACTGAAAGCGTGCATGTAACCATAGTAACGCACTCCGACTCCTGCATGCGTGTGCACAGTGCAAGGCGAGAGGTCGACACGCTGACTGAGATTACTCTCATCCGCATGAATTAATTCCAATATAATAGATTACTTGCTGCTGCTCTGCCTTGTCTGTGTCAAAATCTTCTATATCTATAGACATATATATATATATTTAATCCACAGTGTTATCAGTTATGAATTTGTTTTCACTGTGTGAAAATAGGCAGGATTTATTGTGGCAAAATGTCTGCTTGACATGCGACTTTTTCTCCAATATTGTTCTCGATCGTTCTTTTCGTTATGAAGGCAGAAATCACTCTGAATCACTCACTGAGGCGACTTTCTTGCACTTGATCTGTCAGCCAGGGCCTGGCTGACAATGCTGTGATTTCTCGGGTGAACGGGGAGCTTTGGGACCTGGACAGACCCCTCGAGCAGGACTGCTCTCTGGAGATCTTACGCTTTGACAATGAGGATGCTCAGGCTGTGAGTGCACTGAACTCATCTTCACCTACAGCAGTATCTGGGATCTGTTTTACATTGGCAAGTGCCATGATTGACTAAAAGCTGTTAGTGGTGGGAATCATCAGTCACCTCACAATTTGATTCGATTAAGATTCAGAGGATCACTATTTGATTATTAAACGATGCAAATCTATTTTGGCTCTAAATATGATGAGAATATGTCCTTCAGATCTTTCAAACCAATTCCTATTTGTATGATATAAATAGCAGTCGATGTGCTACATTACTTATATAAAAAGTTATTTTTCTCCATGATTATCAGTGCTTGCGAATGCAGACTATGAAGCCGTTGCATTATGTTATACCTTTTTAATGTCTGATGTGTAAGCCCCAGTGCCTAAATAACATCTTACCTTGATTTGACTAAACAGTTTGTTTTAGATAATAGAGGCAGTATAAACATGTTCATCTTGTGTCCTAGGTGTATTGGCACTCCAGTGCTCACATCCTGGGGGAGGCCATGGAGCAGTTTTATGGTGGTTGTTTGTGCTACGGCCCCCCCATTGAGAATGGTTTCTACTACGACATGTTCCTGGATGGACAGAAGTGAGCAAGTCTTTTCTTTACCAGTGTTCAGACATGACTTCTCGTCTAATATGTCTACACATTCTTAAAGAGCTATTATACGTTTCTGCTTTTCCCTGTTCCTTTAGTGTGTTATATAGTGTTACTCTCCCCCACAGAAGCAGCACAGCCCAGATAGGAAAAATAAAGAACATTAAAGCATATAAACATGTTTTTGTAGTACCCTGAAATACAAGTATGCACCAGAAAAGGAGCAGAACACGTCCTCTTTAATACATTCAGTCTTAATCATGTATTTCACTGCTTTCCAAATCAACTGTTGATTTTTTTTTTGCTCTGTCGGGGCAAAACAAGTGTTTACAGCAGAAAAGAGAATGTATTTTCCTTTAAAACTTACTAAGCTGAAACACAGGATGTCCAACACTGCTGGGTGAAACGTCATGAGTACGTGTCAGAGCAGCACTGAACTGAACACGTTTGCTTGCTTCCAGGGGAGTGTCCAGCGCTGAGTTTGGGGATCTGGAGACTATGTGTAAGGCTGTGGTGAAGGAAAAACAGCCCTTCGAGAGGCTCGAAATCAGCAAGGAGACGCTGTTGAAGATGTTTAAGGTGAAAGAAGCTGTTCCACAAACAAACAATCTCCTCAAGCCACCAACTCACATAGCCTTCTCATTATTATTGTTGTTGGTTTGCAAAAAAAAACTCCTTCCATCCAGGATAATATAAAACTAACTATTAACTGTTTGCATTTTACAGTACAACAAATTCAAGTGCCGAATTCTGAATGAGAAAGTCAACACCCCGACTACTACAGTCTACAGGTACGTCATAAGATAACTGGAACCATTTCATTTAAAGAGGATGTGAGAGTTCTTCCACTTATCTGTTGTGTAATTTATGAATCTGGTTAGATGTGGGCCCTTGATCGACTTGTGTAGAGGTCCCCATGTCAGGCATACAGGCAAGATCAAGGCCATGAAGATCTACAAGGTATGTGGAAATCCAGTGTCCAAAGTCCACAAGCCCCAAACCAATTCATGCTGTTCTCAGATGAGTTATTACGTATCAGCATTAGTTGCAGTAATATTTCTCTTTTCTCCCTCTCTGCCATCAGAACTCGTCAACCTACTGGGAGGGCCGCTCCGACATGGAGACTCTACAGAGGATCTATGGGATTTCCTTCCCAGACTCAAAGATGCTGAAGGAGTGGGAACGTTTTCAAGAGGAGGCCAAGAATAGAGACCATCGCAAGATTGGCAAAGTGAGTCACCGTAGGCAGCCATGTCCAAGGTTAGGCCGCCCAGCTGGCTGAGGCCTAAAGCCAGGGATTGAAACTCGGTATAAAATGATTTTCACATCGTAATTGTATAATGTGACAGCTGAAGCATGACTTATGAGGTCTTTTGTCGGAGTGTTTCCTCGCGAGAGTCTCGGTTTGTGGTTTTATGGATGTGGTGAAACCTGCATCACAGCTCCCAGGAAAACACGAACCGTAAAGATACATTCAACATATCAGCAAAATCAAACATTAGGCAGAGGGTAGGAAGGGTTAAGTCCTGCTTTTCAATCTCCCCCAGTGATCAAGTGTAGTTTGCAAATGTTGTAAACCTATTCTGTTTTGCATTAACTCGCCTGTTGCTGCTCGTGACCAGCTGAGGGCGCTGTGTTTCTTCACATGGGCACATTCGGCACCGCTGTGAGTCATCTGAGCATCCCAGCTGCTTTCTCAGCATGGGAGACGCAGACGGCAGCACCTCGATCAGCCCCGATAACAACACAGTTCCATATTAAACCCGACCGCGAAGACGAGGCTGTCAAAGCCAACTGAAGGAAGTGACAGAAGAGCCATGTTGTTTTAAAGATGGTGCTCGGTGACTCGATCCCACGCTGACTCCGATGCATCACAAAAGCACTGCATTTTGGGTCGATGCAGTCCCAATTGCATTAAAAGCATTAAAGATATATAAACAAATCCCATCAGCTGCACCGACAGGGATCCGTCTGTCCATCTGGCAGATCAATTCAATTAATTGATTGTGTTATGGTCAATAATTGATCATAAAATAATCCCACAGCAGGGAAATTTACAGGATTACAACAGCAAAGAGGATAGCACAACAAAACAAATATAATAAATACGTAAAGGTATTATAAAGTTGAGTTAAGTTCACATTATTGCACACATGAAATAGAATTAGTGAAATGTTATATTGCAAAGAACATTTCTATTATTGTTATTGCGCATGAATGAGTGAATTATTGACACTTATTGATATGTCTGCTCTACTGGATGCAGTGTTTATTGTCTGACAGCAGCAGGAAGCACAATAAACACGGCATCATCTTATTTAAGATTATTTGATTTTTTTTCCACTTAAACGGATGTTCACTGAAACAAATGACTTGTCACAAATATTTGTTTCTGAACAAAATGTAGTTAAAAGGTTTAAAGAATATGTTGATGATTATTGGGATAATACCATGACTCACTTTTATTTTGGCAGGATAATGACATGTTCATATTGTCACATGCTTGTTTAGGGTGCAGTGTTATGAAGTAGTATGTGCATGCATCAGTACTTTGTGAGGGCAGCTGCAGCATCTACTGAAAGCACAAAGGAAAAGTATGCGATTTTGAAATCAGTGTTGGCTTCATGTCAGGATGAACTATGTTCCAATGAATCTGTCAGACGCTGCACGGAGCTCATCCGTCAGTTTGCAGGTCAAGGCAGGTTTTCATAAGCCCTGCTTTTCTGAGACTCCCAAAATGTCTAATCCCACACTTTCATTTTCAATCAAGGGTATTCTTTTTTTTTTTTTTTTTTTTTTTTTACATTTCAGTTCCAAAAGCCTAATTTGTTTTGTTCCAAATGAAAGTGACTTTGGCAACACAGTATCATGATTATAGTGTTTTTTCTGTTGGATTTGTTTCCGTAATCAGCTGCTGTCACTAGAAAGAGGGAGAGGTCAGGTGGGGGCTTGAATTAAAAACTCAAGCACAAGGAGAAAACGTTCAATGCTCTTAAATGGTAGTTACAGAAATCACTGGTTCTGTGGACACTGTGCTTTTTTTAAGGCAGAAATGAATAAGAAGCTTTCCAGCTACCAGGTCAAATCAAACCCATCTCTCTCTCTTCTTTTCCTCCACTCTTGAATCCACTGAGTTTTTTATTTGTGCAGCCAGCCGCTGAGCGATGGCCTGCTGTGTGAAGATTGGACACCTCCCTGCTGTGAATGCTGGTGTTTAATCCTGGTTGTACCTGCAGATAGCGAGGCTATGTGATGTCATTAACAGCCTTCTTAATGTGCTTCGTAGGATCAGGAGCTGTTCTTCTTCCACGATCTCAGCCCTGGAAGTTGCTTCTTCATGCCACGTGGAGCCTACATCTACAACACTCTCACCGAGTTCATCAGGGTAAACTGACCGTCTGTGCCTCTCATTAACAGTATGCTTGCCTGTTTCATCTTTTAAAGTCTTTGTTTTGTTGTTTTCATTTGCATATATTACCATGTCCTCATAGAGCCACAATGAGTCAGCGCAGCTCCAGAGATGTGAATGAGGACTTGGATCACTGAAGGTGGTTTGGGGTTATTTAATGAGTGTATACTTGAATGTTCCCACTCCAATGGAAGATGGAAGGAAGATGGAGAGGAAATGTATTAATAACAAAAACATTTTTCTTTTTATCATAGAAAAGTGTAGTTTATTCCAGGATCTCCATTGAGGAGATTTCGTACAATTACAAAAATAAAAATAAAAAGTACTGCAGAGATGATAATCCATTTCAGAGTGAAAGCGGGCAGGCAGGCGGGAGGTAACGTTGGAAGGAATTTGATTTGATTGTTCTATGCAGAGTGGAAGCTGCTGGAATTTAGTTTTACAGGCAGAAAAAGAGATTGGATTTTGCAGATATATGAAGAAATGGGTTTTGATTTATTTTTTCTGCATATTGTGTTTAATAAGTGCAAAATTATGACCGGGGATGTGATCTAAAAGAGTTTAATTTCAGCTCGACCTTTTAAAGCACTCTCAGTCCACGAGGCTCAGGATTTGCTTAACATTTCCAGTGAACTTGTAGTGATTGCCAGCTCATTGATCTACAGACCACTAACCCTTAACTTCTGCACATTATGCGAACTCCAAGGAGCTCAAAGATGAGCTGTGAGCGTTATAGTGACCTGAATTTTTTAGTTCAGCTCAGTCGACTCAAATTCTACTCAGAGCCCAAGAAAAGCTCAGGCCAGTTCTGACTGCTGTATGAAGTCTGAATGAATCCTGAGTGCTTCAAGGGGTTTCATAGTCAAGCAGCAGTAGAGTGTCATTGGCCCAATAGAGACAAAAAGCCTACAAATGTCCACATTTTGGAAACTGCAGTCTTGTCCAACGTTGAGCAAACTTTAGCGTGACTGTACAGGAGCTGGTCTGTGTAATTTATGTGACATCTTGAAGACTTTCACAGCACACACCAACACATCAAACCAAGCCAACGAGACATACATCGCCCAGAAACGGTGCAAGATCATTATCGTGTCACTTCAGTCTGTTATGAATGTGTGAAAGAAAAAAAAAAAAAGCCAGCATGCTATGCATTTCCCTTCTGTGACATATTGCGAAACAATTTTTTACCTCTCCAAACATTTCCACATCACGACTGCAAAGGAAGAGATGCGATCAGTCATCGCGATTTTGTATCACTCTTCCACTAAATTTGACTTATTTGGGAGAAGCTGCTGATCATGCATCTTTTTTAAGCTCCTCACAGTCCCACACATTCACAGTGGAAATCGTTCCAATAACTGTAGTCTTCTGCTGTTGCTCAACTGAACATTAAAATGTTTTGCTTAACACAAAAAAAAACAGATAATTACAACCTACGGGATCTGCTTTCCATTACAGTAGCTCGAGATTCGTGCCAGAAGTCACGATTCAGCTCGGCTCAATAAAGGAAGTTGTCTGGTTGAGCTTGTTTGTGTGGTTTTGTTGTTTTTTTCTAGGATGAGTACTGGAGAAGAGGCTTTCAGGAAGTAGCCTCCCCCAACATCTATAACAGCAAACTGTGGGAGACCTCTGGCCATTGGCAACACTACAGCGAAAACATCTTCTCCTTCCCCGTGGAGGATGACATCTTTGCACTGAAGCCAATGAACTGCCCCGGTCACTGGTAACTTGAGCTCAATTGAAGGGTTTCCCAAACGCTGTTAATCAAACGGTTCATACGGTATTTAAAGTGTGTGACAGTGTGTTGATTTCCCACTCTGGTCGTCCTGCAGTCTGATGTTCAGCCACAGGCCTCGCTCGTGGAGGGAGCTTCCTCTGAGGCTGGCAGATTTCGGGGTCCTCCACAGAAATGAGCTGTCAGGAACGCTGACCGGGCTGACCAGGGTGCGGCGTTTCCAGCAGGATGACGCTCACATTTTCTGCACGATGGATCAGGTGACCACATGAGTAGTTTTCAGCTTTTTCAAGGGTTCCTATACATGCAGGAGCATTTTAGGTCTTTTTGAACAAGTGAAAAACAAGAAAGCAACTTATTATGAGTCACTTCCTAAATTCTGTGCCATTTCTTTTTTTTTTTTTTTACAGATAGAATCCGAAATGAAAGGCTGTCTGGACTTCCTCCGCTGTGTCTACGATGTGTTCGGATTCTCCTTCCAGCTTCACCTCTCCACTCGTCCAGAGAAGTATCTGGGTGACATCGCTGTGTGGAACCAGGCTGAGAAGGTAAACTGCAACATGCATCTAGTGATGATTTATGGTCGAAATTACCATGATAGCGAGAGTCAAAAATAGAGCCTGGTTTTATAGTTTATTTATTATAGTATTTATTATTATTATTTATTTTTTTATATATATATTTTTAAAGCATCACAACAGAGGAGACTCTTTTTTTTAATGAACATCTTTTTTTAGTGAAAAACGGATCAAATCATCTTATGTCAGAAATCATAAGGGCTCCCTGTATAAATAAACGATAAATACATTTCTAAATTTTTTCTAAAAAAATCATTTTTATACCATGAAGGTGATCTACACCAGTGAGTCTCTTTCAATTCACTCATTTATGATTATTATGGAAATTCATCACAATCAACTTCTGTGATAAAACCCTTCATCATCCCACCCGTAATCGAGAATCGTTTATTCCGGTGAGGATAATCATGACGTGAAATTTTCATATAGTCTCATGCCTAGACGGAGCACAATAGTAGGTTTAAGATGAAGATGCAGTATAATAATATCATAACTGTGATCCATCGACATGCTTGTAATGTAGGTGGTGTGTTGTCAATAAAAGACATTGCAAGAGGGAATTGGTTAAAACGGATATATTGAATAGCATTAGTGCAGACCGCACATTCTGTACTTAATTGAGGACTGCAGTATAATTTGGCCTGCCTCACAGTTATTGCTTTTCAATGAGATTAAAGTATACGTTCACTATGCCTTCTGATTGGCAGCAACTGGAGAACAGCCTGAATGAATTCGGGGAGCCATGGAAACTCAACCCAGGAGACGGTGCTTTTTATGGACCGAAGGTGAGAATTGATGATATTTCCTGCAGAGACGCGAAATAATTTAAATTCTCTGAGGTTTGAAAGTCCCGTCGCACCTTCTATGCTGTTACAGATTGACATTAAGATCAAAGATGCAATTGGGCGCTACCACCAGTGTGCAACCATTCAGCTGGACTTCCAGCTGCCTATCCGCTTCAACCTGACCTTTGTAGGGTGAGTCACCTAATACTAACATTGAAACACTCCTGAGTCTGTGTGCTTTGACCCTATTTGCATTCATACTGGCACATTTCACAGGAAGCCATAATATTCTCTCTGACGGTATTCTCTTCCAGGAAGGACGGCGATGACAAAGGCAGACCAGTCATCATCCATCGTGCCATCTTGGGCTCAGTGGAGAGGATGATTGCTATTCTCACAGAGAACTATGCTGGGAAATGGTGAAGACTTACTGGCTGCTCTCACATATTTTAACTACCACCAGTATATCGCTGTGAAAATCATTTCATAACTATTTGTCTTTAATCCCAACAGGCCTCTGTGGCTCTCTCCACGTCAGGTGATGTTAGTGCCTGTGAACCCCTCCTGTGAGGATTACGCCAAGAGGGTATGTCTTCCTCTTAACCACGTTTTAGTACAATCATAAGAGTGATTTTCGATTCATATTTGCTTTGATGCTGTACTAAACATGTTTTTTTTTTAGGTGTGTAAGCAGTTTACAGAAGCTGGTTTCATGGCAGATGCTGACCTGGACTCCAGCTGTCTCCTAAACAAGAAAATCCGCAACGCTCAGTTGGCGCAATATAACTTCATTCTCGGTGAGAAAACGTGGTGGTATATGTACATTTGGGAGCACTGACTGATTCAGGAACATTTTCACACCACATTGTTTGTTGCTCCCAGGGTGCTCTCACAACAATTCCACCTCTTTTCAAGACAGTATTATTGTATCTTTTTGTTGTTTCCCTTGAATGCTGATTGGGAAACCTAAGAAGTCAATTTTAGCTGCTAGAAGACACTACAATAAAGAGATAGGAAGTATATTTGGCAGAACATTTAAAGGAGCAAATCATACCAAAACTTAAACCGCATCGATGACAATTAGGTAACTACAACAAGTTTAAGACAGACTGTACTCATTTATTTAGTTTTATCAGTTACATTACTGTTGTTTCAGAAGAACTGCTGGCTTTTAAAATCCCTCTGCAGTTACAATCTTAAAAAGGCTTTTAAAAATCAACAGAAAGAACATATGTGATATGCAGAAAATGAGCTAAAACGTGAAAGAAAGAGAGTGTTTAACCGTGGAGTTGTCTGTGAACTTGCCATTAGTATGATAATGAGTAAAAATAATAATTAATGGGGTGACTATTAAGCCTCCAAGCTGGCTAACCACCCACAGTTGTTGGTTTCAGCGGGGAGTGTGTTAGGGTATCTGTGTGCCTGCGTATATGTTGTGACTTGGCCCATATCAAGCTGTTGTGTCTCCTTGTGTCTTGGCAGTGGTCGGAGAGAAGGAGAAGATGACAAACGGCGTCAACGTGCGCACGCGGGACAACAAAGTCCACGGAGAGCTGTCGGTGTCCGAGGTGCTGGCTCGCCTGACCCTGCTCAAACAGTGCCGCTGTCCTAACGCAGAGGAAGAGTTCTGATCAGGAGCAATCGCAATACCTCAACTATAGTCAGATGAGCAGTGAAGGGACAAGTGATGGCACATGGAATGCTGGTGCAGTGAAAGTGTAGTGAATAGAGCAGAAATCGGACTGATGAGCTAATTTTCTGTCGGTAAATGTGATGAATGGAGCTACAGAATAATTTTTAAATGCCCGCTCATCATGTGTGAAGGGTAGAGAAGGACAAGTTTGTGAATGTGGTGTGGGTATTAATTTATGTTGAAGTAATGTAAGTTAATCTGAAGGGAGGTTACTTGATAATTTAAGGAAACAATGCAATCATATGACGGTTATGGATCAGTTCTGTCTCTGTGGGAAATAAAATCTGAGACATGCAGCCTTACAGGAATTTGTCATGCTTGATTGGTGTATTCCAGGCGACAACCTAGTAAAGTGAAGCCAAATCCAAAGTGCCTTGATCTTGCTTTCTCTCTACTGGCCATCAGGGGGTGACGAATCTGGATGCTAAAAGAAGTCTGATTGCATGGAAGTATGAGAAAATTACCCTACTATTCACTTGATTTATTGTTTTAGTAATCTAAGTAATACTGGTTGCAAAAAATCCAGGTGGTAACAGCCAAAATGCTGAATTTGAGGCTTCAACATTGTAGTCCACAAACCAATGAGTGACATCATGATCTACATCCACTTCTTCTGTGTTGTATTAATTTGAAAATGAGCAGTTGTTTTAGCCAGTTTTAGCATAGGTTTACAGTTGTCAACAATGGAACTACTGTTAATCGTAGCAATGATCATTTTCACCTTTTGAGCAATACAGAAGTCCTACCCTACAAAAAACAAATTCAAAGTAACATAATTTGTTCACCGTCAAGGGAAAGATAGCAGAAACTATTTCCCATTATTTTTCTCTTGGCCTTTCCACACTTCAACTCAGGGTTTTTAACAATAATGTTGATGCCACCAGTACTACATTAAAAATGTAAAAGCAAAGATTTGGCAATGATAGTAATTGAAGTTTAGACAAAAGATGATATAATCAAAATGGAATATGCATATACTGCAGGAGTGCTGCTGTCAGGAAAAAAAGAGAAACTTTCTCAAAATAATGACTTAGTATCTCAGAATAATGACATGCTACACTAGGTCATTATTTTGAGATACCATGTCATTATTTTGAGATAAGTCATTATTTTGATACATGTTTAACTATATTGAGATACTAAGTTATTATTTTGATAAAATCTCTTTTTTCTGACAGTGGCAGAAATACATATCATAGATCTATGTGATGTCCTACAGAGAAATTCTGGTGGAAAGCTAATTTTTGTTTCAATATATTAGGGGATAATTTATATATTTGTAATTCTTTAATTAAAATCCCGATCCACACTCCATACCAGTTAGTGGCGGTCATGCACCATGACGTTGTTTGCCAACTGCCGTAAAAAAAAAACCAGTAGAAGAAGAAAAAGGAGGAAGAAGCATTAAATCTGCAGCAACAATGGCCACTAACTGTAAGATATGGAGACCGGACCGAGGACGGTGTTTCAAAACCTACGCGGTTGTTATCGTTTTGTTCATGGACCTGGTCTTCCAGTGTGTTAACGGTACGTGTGTGCGGACAGTTACAGCTTTTAACCATCTTGACTCGCGTATATGGCTAGCTTGCATTTGTCGTTAGCATATAACGTTAGCTTCCTCCCACTGAGTTAGCATTAACGTTAGCCAGCGAGCTAACTGCTTGTGCATCTAGCTAGTTGGCAATGGAAACAGTGGATGTAGTGAGTAGCGCCAGTTGAACAGTTGTGTGTCAATACAACAGACATGTTAATGGTTAATTATATAGTGTTAGGCTTGTGTTTAATGTTAAAGGGCCCTGCTAATTTGAGAGAACTGTAAACAAACGAGCGTTTAACGTCAAGTTAAAGTTAGGCGGTAATGTTGGCTAGCTAAGCTTAAATGTAAAAATGTTTTACGTTATCGGTGTGTCTTTTTCGTAACACGCCAGTGCAGTAAACCTAAGTGAGCATTCACGCTTCTTTACACTCTGTTATGGATTTAGGTTTTATATCTTTTTCACTGGTTGCTTGTCAGGGTACCTGAGCTCTCCTCACGTTGGCCAGGAGCCTCCCTACAGCAGAGATGCCCAGCATGGACCTGTCATCACCAGCCCAGTGGTCCCTGCTGCAGCCTCAGGTAAACACACGCGTGCTACAGTTTAGAAAAAGATGTCCTCCTTTGTAGCCTGAGATTATTAACTATAAATCTGTGCATATCGATATTTTCTAGTTATGTTACCCCTGTAATGTAATACAGAAATCTTGAACCAAAGCTTTGTAACATTATGTTGATAGTTCTGGCTGGAAATGGAAAAACGTCTGTAACTAAATGTTTTCCGTTTTCCAGCGTCTCCTGCGGATGAGGAGAGCTACACTACCAAGTGTCCGAGTGGGGGTTCATGCAGTCGCCTGCCTGCTGACTGCATGCACTGCAATTACCAACACAACTGCACCTACATGAAACCTGCTTCCTTCATTTGTACACCCAAAAAAGGAGTTCACTGTATAGTGAGTAGCAGTTTGTTAACTTGTGATAGATCTATGGTGCATAAAGGTAGAGTAAAGGTGGAAGATTTACAGAATTCTATACCGTATTTAGCTCATTGATAAGAAAGGAATTGAAGCATAAAATGTTCTGGTTAAAAAAAACGTGAAACTGATATTCCCTCTTACAATATTTGAGATGTCCTGATGTTTTTTTTTTTTTTTTTGTATTTGTAGGGAGAATCAGGACAGCAACCAACCAACTTCTCTCTCTCCATCACCTGTCAGTTCTGCTGGCAGCTGGACCCGTCCCAGTACCGCTGTTCAAACTCTACCAACTGTATGACAGTGTCCTGCCCACGCAAGCGCTACAACGCCACCTGTGACGTGTTAGACCATGTACATTGTTTAGGTATGAAAAGGGCTCTGCTGTAAAGCGTGCTTGGTTTCTTTACCCTAACTGTCCGCTCAGTCAGGCACTAACAAAGTGTTTTGAGAAGTGAGAGTTTTACAGATTTTCTCACCTGGTTAAAATGTATAAATATTTTTACCTAAAAAGGTGATTTGATATCCATTCATGGCTGCCCTTAAACAAATACTTAACCCCCCAAATGATCACTTGTATATCAAACTCACCTTGTGTCACCTTGAAGAAAAATTCACATGATCCACACAGAAGCAAAACAATAGAGCTAAGTCTTCATGAATTTAAGTAAATGGGGCGGAAATGATAAAAACATCCATTAACAATTTCCTTGACCTTTTGCAGTGTAATCCATGTCTCATTTATCAAGTCGTAGTTTATTTTGGGTTCATACTGCTGTAGTAAACCAGCCAATGTATACAGCATCACTTCTGAAGTTGTGATGTTATGAACTCACTCAGTCATGCTCTTTTATTTTACTTTTTGTTTGGGAGCAGCAGGACCACTGTCGTTAAAATCTAATTTTTCTTCCATAGGTAACAGACATTTTCAGAAACGTTTATTTTGTAACTGGACTGGTGGATACAAATGGTCGACGGCATTAGCACTCAGGTAATCCTACCACTAGTTATGACCAGCTGAGATGCTGGAATCATTCTACAAAAATCAGTTAAAATCATATGTGCTCTCATAGCATCTTTGACTGTGTTCTGTGTTTTCTCTTGTGTCTTTCTGCAGCATTACGCTTGGTGGTTTTGGCGCTGACCGGTTTTACCTGGGCCAGTGGAGAGAGGGTCTGGGCAAACTGTTCAGCTTTGGCGGCCTGGGCATTTGGACTTTGATAGATGTTCTTCTGATTGGTGTTGGGTACGTGGGACCTGCTGATGGTTCTCTGTACATCTGAAGCAAAGCTCGGAGGACATGGCAGGATAGTTTGTGCCCTCTTCCCCTTCACACTGCTTCACTCTCAAAGATTAAACATCTGAGATGCTGTCTTCTTGGCACGTTTGCCTGCCTGAGCTCGCTGTGCAACACGTCCTCTTCCCATCTGCTAACAAGCAGGAAGTGTTATCCTCATTACACAAATGATGACACTACCCACACAACCATCAGATCAATCCCAATCATTCTGCGTCCATCTCCCATTGAGATTGTGCAGATGGATGTGTGCGCGGGGATGAGGAGCCAGTCATTACGTCTATCTGCCTGGTTTCTTATCTGGGGGTTTGGTTTCCTGTGGAGTGGTGCTTTCACAGACATCCTGTCACCTTAGAGCCACATGTTGCTCCTCCCTTATTGCCAGGTCAGTGCATCAGTGGGGGGGGGTGGTCCAATGGTAACCATGGCTACAGAGGGTAATATTCAGAAGGGAATTTGTTGAGGTATCTTTATTGACAACTGACGATTTGTCAGGTCTTGTGGATGAGTTTAACCGTTATTTTACATGTTCTTTATTTTTTTACCGCGACATTGAGTCAGGCCACAACTCTAACAACATCGCCTCAAGGGCTAGATAAGTGATATCATTCATTCATAAACTCAAATCAAATGTTGGAAATAGAAGGTTTTTAGATAAAGTTAAGATATTGAAAAAACTGGAACTGGTAGAGAACCAGAAAGGAGTGCAGGGTAAAAACTCATCACTTGTGGCAACATTTAATCAGACTTTTAGGTAATGCAGAGATGATAATGTCAAAAGTGTAATATTGAAACACCACAAATGTGTTGCATTTGCACACTGCAGTTTTTTGTGATTTCCCTGCTTTGGGGATATGGATATGTGCATTCAGCTGGTATTTTCCCATAATTCTTCACTCTGTAAAAATATTTCTGTGTACTACTAACACTGTAAGACCTTTTGCTTGAGACTGCGTGGCACAACTGGGCTCACCTGTCACTTCATGTAAATATGTTTTCTGTTTTCAATGCCAGGTCATCTGTTTCGAACACTGTAAATGACATTTTTAAGTTATATAAATAAATTGTGAAATATGTGTGTATATATAATTGTAGTTTCAGTACTAACAGGTAGCTTGTTATTGTAGCAGTTCAATGGACAACAGTGGTCAGCTGCATGGTTTGGTCAGGTGTTACAGAAAGAGAGCTGATTTTGAAGCCATTAGAAAGGGTGAACAAGCCATCAGCTGGATAGGCTGAGCTCAGTTTTGACTTCTATGTTGAAAATCAACATACGGAGCAAGGCATTGGATTGCCAAACACAATTGTTAAACATTAACTGAGAGTGACGGTTATTTCAGTGAATCAGCGGCACTATTTCACTGTTACTTCTGCTCATGTTCCATGATGTGAAGGTTTAAAAAAAAAAGGGAATCTCAGTCAACATAATTTCTTTTCTAGTAAGTTTTTGTGTGTGTCCACTTCCAATTGGCTGCTTTGTTGAGACTGTTTTTAATTCACTCAAATATCCAGTTCCTCAAATTTGTCACCGCCCACTCACAGCCACCGAGGCTCCCTCCCACAGACTGATGCAAGCGTGTCATATACTCTGAATTGAGGAGATGTGAAATGCTCTCCTATATTATGCAAGTAGACCATTATTTTATCACTTTTTTAGAAACGTCATTTAAACACTGACAGAACGCTTCACACTCCTTGCGGCTGTTGCTGCTGACTGCCTCAGCAGTTTATCTGAATCACACTGTGTGGTTGTATACCTGCCACAGAGAGTGTGTGTGTGTGTGTATATATATATATATATATACACATGTACATATGAGGAAATTATATGATAAACATATTCAAAGTTCTGTGGTAATTTTATGTCAGACTTAGAATAACACGAAGCTGTCGTGAAATAACTGCTAACCCTGATCTCAAACAATGCTGGAAGGTTCTTTAACACATAATTATATCTGAAATCAAATTTGTACTAAATAGCTGAAGCACTGCACTAAATATAATTGAATTCATACATCAATGGCTGCTGGCCAATTACAAATAATGGCCAGAGTAGTATTAGGCATTGCTATTATCTCTCTTTATGATATTCCCATCTTAAATGGTAATTATATTGTCTCATGAATAATGGTTTAATTTTGGAGGTACTTATCCAAAACAGTAATTCTTCACACAGAATGACGAGTCACTGGGAGTTGAGCTGAAACATTGTCTGTTTAAGGCAGACGAGGTCAGGACTTCCTGATTTTGAGTCGCTGTGAGAGGAGAAAAAAAAAAAAAATTCATTCATTCCTCTTACGCAATCTAACTCAGTCCCATTGCAGCTCTGAATGTTGTTCTGACCCCCTGTAACAGACTGTGGCCTCCCTTTATGTTCACTCCTACAGCAGATAACATCTTTCAGGGGGAAAAGTGGATAAACGGAATTCTGAAACCACATGAATTCACAAAGTAACGACTCTGCAAGCATCAGACTCTGTGCTCCCTTCTCTCACACTTGGACGGTTGCTAAAGAGCATTTCAAAACTGGGCCATGATTCAATGAATTCACCCCAATGGACTTTTGTTCCTCCCCCTCTCCCCTATTTTGTTTTGTAACATTGAATCAGAATAGTGTAATTAATTTGCTTGCCAATAATCAGCATTGAGGGCCATTTAATGACAATGAGCGCTACAATGACCTAAATTAGGAACAAATATGAAACTAAATTATTGAGCTGCCTACATGCTCACGCCCACATGCAAATAAGCACTAGCGCAGCCAATAATGTTTTTAAAAAGGCACATTATTAGTTGAGTGGAGATCCCCCTGTGTAATCGATAAATGACGAGCAATTTCAGGATCAATACGCCTGTATCTGAAAAATTCAATAGGTTGTTAAAAAAATACAAATTCCAAAAGGAACATTGCAAACAAGACTAAATATCCCTCAAACGCCACTTTAAAAATAGAAAAAAACTAATGTCACCATGCACACAGAATCCTATGCAAGTCAAACAGTCAACACAAGCAGAAACCCTCCATCCCCAGCATGAAGCCTCAGGTGCAGCATCATGCTCCTCTGCTGCAGGGCCCCAGAAGGAAGGCCTATGAAAGGAAAGGTTAACATAAACTCAGCAAAAATACAGACAAATCACCCAGGAGCATCTGCTGCAGTCTGTGGGGAATTGCTCATTTTCCAGCAAGACAACAACTCCAAACATAAAGCCAAAGCCCGGCAGGAATGTTCCCTCTTCAAAACAACAATGACACTCCCCAATTCAGAATCCAAAACCTCAATCCACTAAGGAATCTGTGGCGAGACACGAAAATTGCCGTTCACCCAGCCTCCATGCAACGTGACAGACCTCGGACAATGGATGAACGGGGACGTCCACATGCCCACCTGCCCACTTAGACTCAAAGCTGCTTGTTGTTAAAGTGCCTCTGCTACATATTGAATAGAGGAGGTAAAGCAACTGCATGGTTATATTGCGATGTATAATTTAGATTCAATCTTGTGTATGTATTTATGACATGTTTTCCTGTTGATCTGTGTCAAAAAAAATCTTATTGTAAAACATGAAGGGTGGTAAATACCATTTTTTGGCATTGCATATAGAATACAGGCAATTTGACTACACTACTTGTGCAACTGGCCTCATGTTTGTAGAGGGTTGATATAGCTTATAATCCATCATCTCCCTTATCCTCCCATCTGTGCAATCGGTTAAAAACAAACCAACAAACCCTGCAACAGTGTGCCAACTCTGCTATCCAAGTGTTGAATCGCTTCTACAACGATCTCTCACTTACACATTGAAATGAAAACAAGATTGGATCATGGTTGTTTCTGACTACGCAGACCACAAAACAAGAGAGAAAGTCAGGCCAAATTGCAATTTTAAGTGATTTATTGTACAACAGGAATCGAACTGTACAAATACCCCCAGCTCAGATGCAAAGGCAAGAACATAAGAGCATTTTCTTCCTGCCCGACCTGAACATCCCTCAAAACCTCACCGTGAGCTCAGACTGATGGAAACAGATTCCAGGAAAAATAAAAAAGAAATAAAGCTAAAAAAATAAATAGAGCAGCTACCTGCCAAACAAATAATTTACAGGGCGAGAAAAACCCGACCCAACTAAGTGCCAAAGCGTACTGAAAATACGGAAATTAAAAAAGTCAAAATAAAAACAAATAAAATAAAAATAATCATCATCATGTCCAGATGTAACTGTCCAACCGTTATGGCAGTGGAGCGATTATGGCCTCAGTTTTAACAGCATGTAAAAAAAAGAAAATATGAAACTCACAGTAAACAAATACATAAAAGGCATATGGTGATATCTCTATCAAGTCCATGTGCCTATGCCACTTACACAGTTATACCATCCACAGAAAATGTTGTGAGCTTTTACATACAAGACGGGGACACTTTTCCAATTAAAAAAAAAAAAAACAACCAAAACAAAACAGTTCCCTCTCCGACCTCCCCCATGTAGACCAAGTTGACAGCAGGGGTGACATGGTCCATTATAAAGCAATACCAACTAACGTTCACTCAAATTCCCCATTAGTAAATCACTAATGTTGCCATGGTAACTCAAAACGTATAAAAATATAACCGAATAGACTGAAAACTGATGCACTCAACAAAAATATATCTAGACAGTCTCAAAAGTGGGGGTTGGGGACCGAGCGCCATGGCCAAGAACAGCTCACATTTCCAATATATCACTTTATTTCTGGGGGGGGAGAAGGAATGCTTAAAGGGATGGATGCTCCACATATCAAGTCTGAGTAGAAGCAGTCTTTCCCCTCTCAGCAACAGAGACACAGTGAAAACCGCGGGTACCGTCGGGACCCCTTGGCAGCCTCATCACGCCTGGCGGCAGGCCATCGGCGTTCTGGATCTTTCTAGCCAGCATGGGGCTGCCCACCGGACTGCTCTCCTGAGACGCCACCTGCTTGCGCCTCTGAACCCACGGACTCCCTGAAGGGGTGAGGCTACTGTCCGAGGAGTAGTCTGCCCAGCGGCGCCCGGGCTCGGGGCTCAGCCTGCCCTCGCTGGCTAAGGGGAACTTGTGGGAATGTGGAGATTTGCGCTGAGGGCAGGGGCTGGCACGGGGGCTAGACCAGGGACTGTTACGCGGGGACATACCAGGACTAAGGTGATTGTTCTGAAAGTTGACACCTGCAGTGGTCGGGCTGAGCTTGTTGCAGGACACGGACTTTCTGGCCAGCCTCGGGGACGTGGGGTTGCTCTCGGTATCGGAGGAGCTGCAGGCCGAGTCCTCCCCGTGGTACTGAAGCTCTCGTACTCTGCTGTTGAGCGAGCGACTTTTGCGCATCCCTCCTTCCTCGCGTGGGCGGTCTTTGGGTACCTTCTTCTTGGGCGGCTTGGTGCCAATCAGGACGACCTTCAACCCCAGCGACCCGGCCCCTCCATCCTCGCCCCCCACGGCTTCATTGGCTTTAACAGCAGCCTCCACCTCCTCAAACTCCACAATGGCACATTCCTCAGCGGAGAGCTGAGTGTAGCGGCCGCTCAGCCTCTTCAGGTCGGCCGGCAGGTCCTTCCCGGGCTTCAGGACCCTGACGGAGGCGATGGTGCCATACGCGCCGAACTCCTTCAACAGCAGCTTCATCAGCTGCTCCTGCTGGGTGGCTCCTCCCTCGCTGCCTCCGTTATCATTTGAGAGAGCTGCCAGCTCCGGCCACCTCTGCAAATCACTTAACAGCAGCATGCGGCTCGGCAACGACTCGCTGGCAAAGACGGGCACTGCGGATTTGCGCCGCACCTTCCGCCCCTCCTCGTTCAGCTCAAGCATCTTGGAGTGCCTCAGAGCATGAGCAGTTGTTCTCCAGTCACGGGTCAAGTGTTTCACCTGCGAAAAGACAATGCTTGCGTTACAAGAGTGAGATGCTAAGTACATGAAGAGGGCCCGCTCTTAACCACTGGGTCACGTATCGATTGCTTCTCTTTGGGGTTTTTTTTTTTTAAATGGCTAAAACAACTTAAGACTGTCAGCAAGATCAATCAGTAGCGTGTACCATCTTCCTTTCAGTCATACTTCCTGAATCAATATCTGCACCAAACATCCTGGCTTCACTGCGTTACTCAACTCACCACGGTTATATATGCTTTAAATGAGTCACCTCGCAGCATCAAGGTCATGTGTGAATCCTTGTTTAGATTAAAAACTAAGCATGTGTGTGGAGACCGAGAACACTTGTGGTATAAACAGGGTTTTTCTCTAAACAAACCCCCAACAAATCTGCATGCATGGGCTTAAGGAAGCAGCAGCTGGTGTGAATCCATGTGAGAAAATCATTGCAGCCCAGCAGCCAATCAAGTTGACATAACAGCTTCTTTTCAGCCTGGCTTTAAATTTAAGCTGGATATTTTAGTCAAGCTTCAATCAATTGTACAGGAATATATAGCATGGAAAGGCACATAATGAGCACCTCCATGCTAACTTCTACCTTTATAGCATGTCAACACTGTAATTTAGGCCGTAATGGCAAAGGCTGCGTGTGTGCGTTCTAGCTTTCATCTGGACAGGGAATTACAATTATTTCCCGTTGTGTTTCCAGACTATACCAAAGAGCTTTGCAACCATGGTTACCTTTTTGAAAGAAGTGAGCAACTTGACACTGACAAATCCCAGTTTGTTGCGTCTGACATGTTTAAGCAGGAAGGCGTCGTGCTCCAGGTTCTCATCGGACAGGTAGTACTCGATCTGGGAGACCAGCTTCTGGACGAGCTCTGGATCTGGGGGCTGCCAGCTCTCCTCGTCCAGCTCCCCACCACTGGTCCCGGCACCGCTGTGTGTGTGTGGAAGACAACAGGCGTCGTGGTCAGCAGAGATACATCACTGGCGACAGCAGTTACACATTTCACTTTTATTAATACAAAGTAATTTAGCAGGAATGCATCCTCATCCTGAAATTCCCCCCTCTGCAGTTTCCCCTTGCAGCAGTCGAGTCCTCCGTTACAGTCACTACGCCTCGGTGCCAGACCTCGACATCAGCGCCCCGCCGATCGTCAAACTGCCAAGGGCAGAGAGTCACAGGCTTTCCCTCCCACACAGAATATGGTGGATCACCAAATCAAAAGTTCACCGTTTTTGGGGGGAAAAACTGGTACCAACGCTGCATAGCCGAGGCTTTTTAGGCACATTTTGATCTGAAGCCTTGTAGCAGCGCAGTCAGGTAGCCTTGCAGATTATAGAGTGAGGGTCTGATGAAATTTTGTGGATGACTCATCACCTCCTCCCCCCTCCTTTTCCTCCAGTGCACACCCTCAGTCAACAGCTTTCCAGCCCGCTGACCACACAGCTGGCACGAGCCAGCAGCTTCCCCGGGACTTCAGATAAAAGACAACCACGAGCAAGGGAATCATGTCACTCAAGAAACACAAAAGATCATTGATGTGAATTAAAGAACACTGAAATGTTAGTACTCTTTTACATAGTTGGACTACAGGGATTTCTATAGTTTTCATCTACAATATTGCTGTTGCAAACAGCTCCAAACATGCTTCCCATCAGAGGTTCGGTGATCTTAAAATACACTGTGTGGGGAAAACAAATATGCCAAGAAGCACCAGCCTGTAGGCTACAGGTGTGAAGCCCTTTTAAGTCAGAGAAGTCATTAAGGTGTGACCTGCAGGGCCAACTGAAAGGCTTGCTACGGACGGAGCGATTTATTTTCCCATTTGACCTTTCAATCACTGACTCACTCTTTACGCACGTAGACGAGAAAGCAACTTATAGGCCGGAGGATAAAAATAGCAGGCCATGACGCAGGGGGATTAGATTAAAGTGAAGGTGGCATCCTTCATCTCTCAGGTGTCTGGTTTTACCGGCGCTGCCTACAGGTGGTTCAACACTTCTTCACTGTCTTTTTTGGAGCTAGAACATCCCTACACGTATGTGTGTGGGCGTCCATTGTCCTCCGCGCACGTTGTGATGTTGCCTTTTGTTGTCGCCGTCACACACCTGTCAGGATTATGGCATCCTTCAAAGCGCCTGGCATTCTTTCAGTGAGTCGGATCAGTCCCGGATGTACTGCTCATGTGCAGGCAGTTCACCCGCCGAACTCACGGGCAAATACAGTAAAAACTATCCCACGCAGAAACGCACCGCTTCAAATAACCTTGACACAGAAACGTTTCATTCACCCTCGCAAACCCGCTGAACCCAGTCTGCCTGGAGGCTGTGGAAGGAGAGCAGGTCGTGTTTACTACAACGATGATACTCGACTTTACAAACAAGCATCACAGACGGAGAAGAAGCATGAAAGAGAGAATCAAACCCTTCAAACCTTGACTTGTCATGTCTCCCGAGCTCGTCCTCGCTGCAGCTGCCTCCGAGGAAGTCGATGTGATTCGATGACACTTCCTCGGGCTCCTCGTCCTCCTCCGCCGCTTGAATGGCCACCGTTATCGTCACCGTCCCCATCTCCTGCGTGTGCTGATCCACGGTGATTACCTCATCGATGCCGCGCTCCGCTGACGCATCGAAGACGCACTCCGCCGGGTTCGGGTCGGGGCTCCCCACGGACCCGCTCATGATCCTCGAACAAGTCAAGGTGCCTCCACCCGCTCCCTTCCCCGCCACGGTTGTAGTGGTTGTAGCAGCAGCAGCAGCAGCAGCGCCTCCCCGGCAGCTTCTAATCTTGCTCGACTCGAAGGCACACACAGGATACGGGGCGCGTAAAGCTGCCTGCCGCTTCTTCGGACACCAGTGGTCGTGCAGGAGGACCCAGGGGGCTCCGAAGACGCGCTCCACGGCTCGCCAGAGACCCCCAATCCAGATCCGACCCGACGCAGGGCCCTGAGTAGCAGAGGGGCTTGTAGCAGCCGGCGAGACGCAGCCTGGAGCTGGTGAGACCGACGGGCTGGAGGAGCCTCCTTGGGCTTCTACCGCTGCCGCTGCTAGTGCCGCTACTTCCTCATATGTAAGAGGCTTTCTGCTTTTGAAACGAGCTCTGGGATTGGGCCGTGGCCGCGTCTCTTCGCACTCATTCCCAGCCCACAAGCAAAAGCTGACACAAAGCCAAGAGGGAGGCAAGAGGAAGGAGAGGCAGCGCATGAAGGCGTTCACCAAAGCGTGCATGTTCCTCGTTCTCTCTCTCTCTTTTTTTTTTTCCACACAGATTTTTTTTACACACAATGTGTTTTCTTTTGCCGCGAAGACACGAGTGATCCGTTAGCATGGCTCTAAGTAGGGGAGCGAATTCACGTGTTCCTCTCTAATTGAGCAATTGGCGTGACAAGGACGACCCCCGTCTCTAATGCCGCTAATTGGATAATTGGCTCCGGTGTTTGGAGTCTAGTGGTTGCACGCACGAGGCGTGTAGTAGGCTAGCCTACCTAAAGGCAGCAGGAAACACATGGCTCGGTGATAGTAGATACACGGAAGTCAAATCAGCAAGCCATTACTGGGTAGAGATCGAGGTGATTTGGTACAAAAGTGTTGGCCATAAGCATAATTTTTAAAATATTTAAATAATTCCCTCAGTGTCCCTCCCTCCCCCCTTTAAAAATAGGGGAAAAAATGTTGTTTATGCCACATTTAATATTGTTCATCATGTTTCCCTGCCAAGTTAATCTAATATAAATGGTGAATTGTTCAGTATTTTTTATTATTTTACTATAAAACTTGGAAATTTAAGAATCAGAGTCAATAGGCCTTCTGAGGACATGCGCTTAGTGTTCTCCCAAAATTAAAGCATTAGTATTTTTTATTAATTAGAGACACTGCAACCTCAAAGAGTGGATGTGGGAGTTAATTTCTGGAGTCACTGGTTTCATTGATGTCTATTCGGAGCACCAGAGTGCCATATGTAGGTGTTTGGTGAAGGCATTATTATTCCAGTCTAAAGGATATGCCTCATACCTCCAGTCCAATTTTTGGAGCTTGTGGTTGGCCTCCATCCTAATAGCCCTGTAAATCACCCACACCGATGTTGTTGGCTGTTGCCTGCCCTGCACGAAACATCTTTACTCCTCCCTACTGGCAAGCCAGGCTCACAGCTGGTGGGCAGTCTGACTCATTCTCTGCACCACACGCCATACAACACTCCCGCTTGTACAATGCAACATGGGGGGGACTAGTAAGCGGAGGCATTTAGTTTCTTATTGAGGACTGATATTTTCAGAAGAAGCTCTGCAAGTGTGGTTATTGCAACAGTTTTTCAATGTACTTGTTTAATAACATTTACACCGTTTCTAGAAAGTTGCTGAACCAATAGAATTGAGGTGAAAGTGAAAACGTCTCCAGGAAGTGATGTCACTGTGATCATGTGTAAGTGGCTTTACCGCTTCCTCCTTTCAGGCATGGTTGTCCCTGTTTGATGCAGATGGCCTCGCGTGGCCTCTTTCAACCATCTGTTCACAATAGTGGTGAAGACCCGCCCCTTCCACTAGACTCCCATGGGACCTCTGAGATCAAATGTATGGGTCTCAATGCAGATAATACAATTATTTGCTGGTCCCAGTCGTTATATGCACCAAATTGGAAATATGTTGTTTTTGGATTTAAATTAAAATTTTTCACATATAGAGTTTGACTGTTCTTCTTATAAATTGTAGGCCGATCTAACATGATCTAACACGAAAATGTAGGAGTGTGGAGGATAGATGTCTAAGGACAGCTTTGTTAGATGAACTGATATATAATTACTGGCAGTAAAAAATTTAAATTGTTATATTTTAATTGGTCCAATTTGATTCATGAACAAATAAATGAAAAAACAATGATCAGCCTTAGCTGTACTTTGTGTTTAATTTTAATTAGCGTATGTTAGCATGCCAACAAACTAAAATGGGGAACATAGTAAATCTATAAGTCAGCATGCTGATGTTAGCATTTATTTGTGACTATCGCTCCAGGTTTACAGAGCTGCTAGCATGGCTGCAGATTAGGTGGTGTCCAAAAATCATTCACTCATTCACTTCCATGGAGTCTAGAGGAAGATATAGTGACAGTAGGTCATTTTCCACTTCTGTCGCACTGTTAAAACGTGCCAGATCCACAGTGGCTAGTGGGCCATCAATAATATGAATACATATTGTAAGGTAATTTGTTGTGATTTAAGTTCCATTGGTAAGCAGTGATGCTGCGTATATGTCTCTGGCTTTTATTGTGAAAGGAAAGAACGAAAGCTGTTGTCAATGTGGGGGATGACAAGAAGATGAAGACAATGAAGCCTACTCTGTGACCGTCTGTGTTGTGATGCTCCACTCACATTAAACATTTGCATGGATTTGACTCACTGCTGCTCTCTCTACTTTCAGCCATCTATTTTAGTGCATTAGTGCGTGTCCCACTGGCTAGCTCACGGCCGCCATTCTGTTCATGGTGATATGGCTGATAACACCATCCTGACCCACCCACCGCCCCTCCTCACATAAACACTGTTAGCACCGTTAGCTGCAAGCTCAAATGTTGAGAGCAATGTGGGGGCAAAAGATGTATTCTGAATTTCAATGTTAGCACCTTTAAAACCTGCCCTTACACTTTGCATTCGTTTTGTTGTGAGCAGGAAGTACAGTAAGTCAACATCGGGAGAATTTGCTGACATATTCCATTCCATTTTATCTTGGGGGGTGTAGCATGGGTGTATGTGTGTGTGTTACATGAATGAGGGTGCGGGGAGTAGGGATGTTAAAAGGGTTTGTTTTATTTTATTTTATTTTATTTTAATGTAAAGCACTTTGGGCTACATTTTTATATGTATGGAAGGTGCTATATTTTTTTTTATTTTACCTTTATTTTACCAGGAAAGTCCCATTGAGATTAAAAAAACTATTTTTCAAGGGAGTCCTGGCCAAGAGGCAGCAAAAGTTACAAAGTTACAATATACAGACAACAAATAGAATTATAAAAAACAGTTACAAGTAAAGGAGGTCGTCTCGAGTGCTCTCAGCCTGGATTTAAAAGCATTCAAAAGGTATCAATTCAGTTAATTTCCAGTCTTTTTGCAGCATGTTCCAGGTAGAAGGAGCAGAGTAGACGAAAGCCTCTTTTCCCAGTTCTGTGCGGGCAAATGGAACAGACAACATATAAATAAAGATGACTTGACTTGACTTGACATGAGGCCCACAGTGCGAACTTTTAATTTGTTAGAGTGCTGAAAACAATCTTTATTTATTTCCACTCACAGAAGCCCTCCTCTCTTTGTCTTTGAAGCTTGGTATTATTATCGTGCAACATGGCAGATGGAAGTAGCCGTGGCAACCAATCTGTTTTCCCCCTTTGTGTCTGTTTCGCACTTCCTTGTTTGAAGAATACTGCAAAAAAAAATCAAATAAATAAAAATGGGGGAGGGTTGTCAAGCTGTGAGGAAATGTTTGCCACCCCCATCTCTTGCAGCCATCACAGCAAACAGAGGGACGTGGATTTGTAATAAGCACAGATGTCATCGAGATCTCTCAAATCAGGTTTACAGGGGAAGTGGGTTATTGTGTGGACCATGTTAGCGCGTCAGTTTAGCTGTACCTGGACCTGTTATTCTTTTCATGATGTGAATGTTGCATTTTAAAACCATCTTGATTTCTCCAAAGGTCTAAAGGGTGTTATAATAGTAATGACTGAAGCTTGAAATCATGAACCCGTAGTAATCAGCTTGAACCGCATACATCTTTTCACCCCCCCCCCCCACACACACACACACACACACACACACACCACTCCCAGATGATTGAAGGCAGCAGATTGTGATTCTAATTTATTTTTTTAAAACATGAAAATATGTTTACATGAACTACTTCAACATCTACAAGCCCTCTTACAGTGAAAGCAGGAGTCATGCTGTGCTTATGCCAGCCAATCAGCACTGCCGGTACAGTTTATTTTTGCAACTCCTATGATAAAAAAAATATATAATTGTAGTTGTGCTGTATATCACACTGAATGTGTAGTTTTCTGCAGTCCACATGCCCTTTGATCTCATTTTACCTCTTGCGTGTATCCAAAGTGGTGCTTGAATATGACATCTGTAGCAACGCTTTATATGTATACTGTGCATGGTACTTTTTCCAAATGGCCTGTCATACAAACTGTTGATGCTCACCTCCTATAATGTGTCAGCCTGTGTGTCATGAATAGAGTGTGACAGGCATTGTGTGGGATGTCCCTTTCATGAATCTGGACTTGTGTTCTCTGAGCAACAGCTAATTACTGGCAGAGCAAAAAGGCTGAAAATACATTAACACATTTGGTGTTCTGTGGTGTTTCTGACTGATAAAATGGTTAGTCGCCTAATGCATATTGGAAATAGAAATAACAAAGCATCAAAACTGTGGATATAGACAGGGTCCCAAATGTTATCTGAGAGTATCCACATGACGGGGAATTCAAACGTTTGAATTTACAGCAACATAACAAAGAGGCTAATGCTTATAATGAATCAGAATAATTCCAAGATTTCGGGGAAATGCAAGTGATTCTGCTATGACCTCACACACCTTGGAACAGAGCCACTATTTGTGTTATTTGTTTCCCCCTGTGCCTTTTCCTGTGATCACAAAATGTTCTCTAGGAAAAGTGTGTTGTCAATGTTCTTGTGGTTATTATCATAGCCAATCTCTTGCCTTAACATGACATCCATTTTAATTTTACTACAAAATAAGAGCAGAGAACAGGCCAAAATGAAATGTTCCCTGGTGCAGGTACAACTGATTGCTTGCATTTTGTGGTGTGTCATTTTAATTTTGTTACTATTACGCGTAATTTGCATCTTTACAAATAAAGTACTTTGTTTTCACACAGCTAACATCAATGTTTCATGGGGTTACCTGGTGGGTTATACTTGCCTTATCATATTCAGACATTTTTTCTTTACTATTCTGACTTTATCAGGATTAGGATTTGAATCTATTTTTTCACTGAATAGTTGCATAAAACACCAACATTTTGCTCACATGCCTTATGTATTGTTAATTTGATGTGCCCGTTCTAGTTCATCTATGTTGCTATAAAGATAAATGTAACTGACTGTAGCAGATGCTACTAATGCTTATTTAGGCTACTGTGTACAGCACACTCTTTTTTTCTGTAGAAGGTGTATACTTGGAGGGCTGTGCGATTGGCTGACGGGCCTTTTCTTTACCGTTGACCTGTTAAACTGAGAATTATCTTCACTGTGATGTCAAATGTCAACAAGACTTAAGGCTTAATAAACATGGGCAGCTTATCCCGGCAGGGGGCCCTGGTGTTATGAGCTGCAGGCCCCTCCTGACCCCTGTTCTGCCCCCTCTATGTACATTATGCAAGCACTCTGTCAGATAGAGTACAACAGACGACATAATTATGGCAGCTTAGAACCAGAAAATGACAAGTGTTCCATAAGGTATACTACCCATCCTCGCTATATTAAATACAGGCCTTTGAAAATAGATTTTGACACAGGTCTCTCCTACAAGGCAAAGTCACAGTATTCAGCAATAATAACTGATAACCAATTAAGAAACAAACCAAACTAAGCACAGTTTAGCTGAAGAAACCATTTCAGGACTAGTTTCCTGACGGACACTTTTTTAGTGACACGGGAAGTGGGTGTAACCAAGCAACGCCGTCGTTGCCGTGGGAACAAGGCTTGTCTCCGGGGAAGTTCGTTGTGCTTAAAGTAAAGATGAATATCGCTTTCGGAAAAACAACCCTTAACTCAAGATATTCCGTCATGTAGTAAACGCTTACGAGTTCGCTTATTTTCTAGTTAATACTCGTGAAGGTGGGGCCGTTACTGACATAGAGCAGTTTTCCTTGTTTTGAACTTTAGCAAACATTAACATCAGCTAACGCAAGTAGAGCGGCAACGCGATGCGATCTCAGAAACACAACAATGTCAACGATAGATGGATGTTTCTCACCCCCATGGTAAATTCCACTTTTAATAGACTTTCACCATTGGTTCACATGATAATGCGACATAGGCTAACCATTAAAAGTGTAACCCTCAGGCGGAGTTAGTTGAAGTTAGTAGCCTAGCTTAACGAGCTAACTACATGCTAATGTTCGAATAAGGGGCCTATTAACTATGTTTGCAGGTCAACGGCTGCAAGTTGCACGTCACAACTGGCAACCCACTTGTACAGGAAGGAGCTCAGAGGACGGTGAGTCATGACAAAGAACACACTGAAGAAGCTTAGTGGTTAGCGCGTTTTTCTCAATTAATATCATGTTTTACCATTTTACAGACTGACACACAAGACCTCGTAAAAGACAAAAAACCGAATCATTATAAACCAGGTAAGCTTGACCCACTTCACTCATCCAAGAGTTTTTTTTCTCTCTCTCTCACGTGATTCAACATTATATTTTATATTCATGAATTACTAAAGTATGTAAATAACCGTATGGAGTTTTTACACACTTTGTTTCACAATACCATACACTGTGTAGAAAACAGGTGGCATGCTTGCAGAAGACTCGTCCAGACACTGCCAGTGCCATCATTTTCCAGTGACTCTACAAATGTGACGCCACATAATCCAGTACCACTAGGATGTGATCCTAAAAGTGGTTTGGATGCAGTTTCACACGTTACACAAGATGCAAGAGATACATCTAGGAGACCAACCCACAGTGCCGGGGCCGCTTCTTACCATAATACCATAAACCTTGCTCAGCCAGCGGGTAAATATGAAAATATCACTTGGCAAATCATGGAATTGGAAACTGGCTTTATTGCTGAGTTTTTTCAATTTAGAGTTTGTACACTAGTTTGTATATTTTGTGTATCCTGTGTAATGTCCATGTCAGGTGGCTCTGGAGGATGTAAGCACAATACAATCCCTGGTTTTCCCTTCACTCGATTGACCTGTGACAGCTTGGCAACCAGTTTTCAACGAATCGACCTGGACAGGTGCGTCCGGCCTCTGTTTATTTTCTAACAGATATGAATTGTGTCTGAGTAGTACAGATTATGTTGGTTTAGCTGTGTCAGTCTAAACTGGACATATAATCGACATGTCATGTGCCACAGCAGCTCAAATTATTTTTACTTGCAGTGTTGTTCATATTCTTGTGTCATCACTATACCATTAAGTTTAGTTAGGTTAATGAAATCTGTCTGGTTACAGTATTTAAGTGGAACATACAGTATAACGCTTTCATCTTGAATGGCAAGTGCTCCTGATTGCCACCAGGGAGCAGCAAAGTCCCTTAAAATACCAACCCCTTGCCTCAAAGATAAGTGCTTACTGCATAGAACTACTTCATTGGTGGAATTGCAGTGTAGAGAATTAGAGTGAAGTATTAAATAAATACATTTGCATCACTAAATTGCAAGGCTTTAAGGTGATATAAAGTTATTATTTCTATGTTCTCTTGTCAACAATATAAAGGCTAAATGGTGCAAATGTTCTTTTAATTTTCCAGGCGTTGTCTGGAGGAATGCCCCCAGCTGGGCAGTATGGATGAACTGCAGCTTCTCAACCTCCAGCACAATCTAATCACAATGATCCAGCATCTGTCACATCTGAAACAGCTTGTTTTCCTGAACCTGTACGACAACCACATCTCTGAAATGACTGGCATTGAATCTCTAAGCTCTCTTAGGATCCTTATGCTGGGGAAGAACAGGTTAGTTGTCATCAGTGGATTGACAAGCAAACACACACAGGAATTTGAACAGTATGTAATACTGTAAAGACATCAGTTAGCTAATCTAATCTAACATCTTGAGATCGCTGGTTTAATGTGAAATGTGTAAAGATTGCTTGTTGGTTATTCAAGACACCCATTTGTTAACATGCAAGGTTTTATTATACATTTTATGCTGCTGCCACATTGCTACAAGCTTCAGAGATGAGAGAGTTTTCCAGCACGAGCCCTGTTTAATTCGAACAGTTCAATTATGAGTTAGAAATCTGTATTTTAAAAGGCTCGCAGCAGGAAGATTAAAGTAATAAATCATTGTGAATAACATCAACATCCTTCATACTCGTACCCTGACATTTCACTTTCTGTTATTTATGACATTTATCTTTTGTTGACCACCTTCCAGGGCCATATGTGGTTCTCGAAGAGTAAAGAATACCACCGATTTAGGTTTCCATTGGCATTTTTCAGGAGACTACAGCCTTTCATCCTAATGTGTAATTTGATAGATAGTCTTGAACATTAAGTCAGTGTACAGTATTGTATGTTTGGTTTCTGGGAATGTAACCTTTTAATACGCTTGTTGGACAGTTGGCTGTCCTCTGCTTGGCACCAATAGACACACCCACACACACTTTCCTATTTTCCTATGGTTTTACTTAAAGCTTATATGCACATAGTACATTTCTAGGTATTATATGAAGGGACATTGTCAGTACAGAGTGGGGGCTTGTAGCTGGAGAGGTGCCAGTTCGCCTCCTGGGCACTGCCGAGGTGTGATTGAGCTAGGCACTAGGTCTGTGAGGGGCATCAACGGTCGTGTTTGACCTGGGAATGACACTGCACACCCTGCTTTTTGGCTGGGGTTTGCAGCCTCACGTGGGGTCCAAATGCTCGTTACTGATGCCCAGAAGAGAGCCAAACACAGCAAAATAAGAAAAAAAGAGAATGTACAGGCAGAAAGCACTACATACTTCTAGTGGATCATTAGTAATTTTTGTGTCAGTCTATGTATTTGAAAAATTGGGGATTATGTCTTTAAGAGTGGGCAAAATGTGTTGATGTTGGCATTGTGAAAATTTGTATTTCATATTAATATTTTATGTCATATTTTCAATGTTATGTCACTTCCTAGAATCCATAAAATACGCTCCCTGGGAAACCTGTCCAAACTGAATATCCTGGATTTACATGACAATCAGGTACTGTTACTTCACTATCTTCCCGCTTACAGGACAAGTGTGTTTATTCTTGGACATTTAGCTGCATATACTGTAACTGGAGATCATGATTTTTAGCAGTAAAGTTCAGCAGAAGTGGATTGACTTCTTTCACCTCCTCCGCACTGTTGCTAAGTAGTGGTTTGCCTAAGAGAAATAACAGCAGGAGACCTGGCATGACAATTTGTACTCATTCTAAACTGTCCTATGGAATTATGTCTATCCAGGGTGGTTATTGTAGCTAAATTGTACACTTGTTTCTAACATCTATCAAATAAGTGCTGCTCTATTTTGTAGATTGAGTGCTCTGTGGTGTTTTTTAAACAAATATGTTGTGTCTAGCCTTCCTTCTCCGCTGGTTATTGTATTGTCTTTTCAGTCAGAAATCTGATGGGTGTTATAATGATCCGTTTACCTACCTCAGTTGTTATGGACTTAACTTCAGCATTTGTTTTATCACTATTAGAGAACAAAGGATTGAAACGCATGAGAACCCACAAGCCCTTTGTTGAGGGTCTACTCCCACATCCATTTCCTGAGAATAATTTACTCAACAGTAAACGGCAACTGTTTCTATGTTTTCAGTATTGTGAATGATTATGAGCTGATGCAGATTAGATTGTTCTTCAATTAATTAGAGTCTCAAACTATAATTGGGGCCTGTTTGTTCCAGCCTCCACAATAGAGCCTGACTTGCTGATATTAAAAGCCTGGGAAATGAAATGATGACACTGATGTCAGATGAGGATTCTAGCAGCTCCTGGAAAAGGAAGATAGAATAGAAAGGCTTCCCTTGGATGATGTAGTGTTTAGCTAGCGTGCCGCCCACACCCCTCCTCAGAGAGCTACTCCAGAGACCTGGTAAGATTCTCTCCCTCTCTGATATTGGCTGCTCTTTGCAAAAGCAGGCGTCACAATTACTATTCAATGACTGTTGCAGTGTTTTTTATTTTTCCTGACAGTGGATGCTTCTTGGCCTTGAGCCTTGAACTACATCTCTACAGTTAATTTAAACAATTCTGATGATGTGACAATTGTACGAGTGAATTGGTTACTATTTATACTTTTTGTATTCTTGTTGGGGATGAGAACACATTACATTCATAGCTAGCATTTGTTGGCAGGCGCCTACTGTGGAGCAGATGATAAATCTATCTTTCCGACCAGGACAGGTTGATTTTCAATCTCACTGACCTCGAAACCTCCTGTTTTGTGCATTTGAATAGCTGTTCAATAACCTTTATTCAATGCTTTCCAAACTCATCAGAGGCCTGACCACCCAAATGGATTGTGAATTGCTGCACAATGACAATGCGCGATAATGTAGCAAGTAGAATTAATCGCTTTATGAATTGAAATAATGTCGAAGTTGTGGTTGTTGTTTAGTCACTATTGGCCATAGAACACCAGCTGCCTGTCCGCTTTCCTTTTGTGTGGACACGTTAACCACAAGCAGTACATAACTGTGATTCTTTCTTCCTCCTATCCTCTAGCAGGGAGGGTCACATCATCCCCCACCTCTTTTTACCCTTTATTTCTGTAACAGGATGTCGTTTAATTTCCAGCCTCCTGGAAGTATTCAGAAGGAGATATTCTCTTTGGGAGTGTGCATCCAACCCACACTTGGCCTCACCAAGTGTTGGGGTAACAATGTGACCTGACAATGTTGGATAACCAATCTTTAGTTTGGCGGTGGTATTTTACACTTGAGCAGTTTGCCTTGAATAGCCACAGAAGACAGTGGAGAATGCCCTAAAGGCTCTGTAAAGCAAAGAAAAAGTATCACAGAATTAAAGAGTTTTGTTACCCTCATGTCCATGTGGAAATAATTACATCCCTCCTACAGAGCAAGATGATGATTGTGATTTAGTTTGACTTAATCTGTCATGTGGTAAGCATAGCACTTTGGGTAAGGGCGAAACTCCCCACAGGGATGCTCTACTATGCTTTGTCATCATTGACACCTGTAACTGATGATACTGGCCATGAAATGTTATAGATGTCATTCCTGCATTGTTTACAAGGAACATGCCAAGAGCTCATATAACATCCCCCTCTTCTTGGCATGTGTCTCTTAACCATTACTCTCAAATCTCCAGGCAAGAACAGGCCTTGCATGTGAAGAAATCTTCTTTCATTCATATTTTCATAAAATGTTCAAAAAGACCGTTTAAAGAGACAGTTCACCACAGAATCAAAAATACATATTTTCCTCTTACCTGTAGTGCTGTATGTACAATAGATTGCTTTGTGTGAGCTGCCTAGTTTTGGAGATATTGGCTGTAGAGATGTCTGCCTTGTCTCCAGTATAATGGGAACCTGGTACTTGGCTTGTGATGCTCAAAACACCAGAAACTCAGATATCATAATTTACTAAGGGTAATCTGCTGACTATGTTATGAGCAGTTTTATGCAGGAATTGTGGTTGAAAGAAAATTGTTCCTATATAAAACTGTAGGTAGGTCTGTGGTTTAGCTTGAGTAACCGGGTCATGATTTTTGGAGAGACACATCGCTGTTGAGTTTTCAAATGTAGTTTTTGGCACTTTGAGCACAACAAGCCAAGTGCCATATTGTGCCATTGCAATGGTGAGAGGGCAGACATCTCTACGCTGATATCTCCAAAACTAGACAACTCACATAAAAACAATCTAGACTGATGAATAGCACTACAGGTAAGAGGGACAATATGTCATTTAGATTTTCTTATTTAGAACTGTCCCTTTAACTATCATAAACACTACAGTAATATTGCACACAGCCACTGGAAAGCACCTAATTATTCGTGTGTAACACAAGAAACGAGGCTATCCAAAATCTCAGTGTGTGTTGAGAGACTGTGTCTGCGTTGACAGAGGTCTAGTGACGTCTGTCTTGCTTAGGCCAGGGAAGCCCAAGTCTGGGCTTGAGATAATGTTCACCTTGTGAGAGTTTCTGTTTGCTCACCCAATCTATTCAGTGTAGGTTCAATGCAGGTGTGTGCCATCCACTGGCTGCTTTACAGCCATGCATTTTCCTTCTTGTTATTAGGATCACAAGCCTTCCTCTCTAACCTTTTGAAGTACATTTGTCCTGGTAGTGTGTGATGACTGTGTGGTGACAGAAAGCATTCACTTCAGATGTGATACCACAATACAACTTTTGTGAAGGCCTTTCAATGCAGCGTGATGATCTCATTCTGTTGCATCCATCACCAGACTTGACCAGGTTGACTTGATGTCATTTTCTTACTACCACCTGTATATGCACACCCACTGTTTGTGCATGTATCTTAAAACAAGCAAACGTAGCACCCTACCCTCCCTGGTTTTTGATTCTGAACATCATTTGATAATGTAAATGAACATTGCTAGAATGTGTACATTTGTCACTGTGGCCAATTTTTTTTAAATACTACACAACACACTTTTATTTATGGTAATACCTGTCTGAAAAAAAACTGCAACTCATCTTAAACTATGTTGACGAGGACCAGAAGGAAAGAGCATATACCTCCTCATGTTCCTGTAGGTTTGTGTAATTAAAAACCTTATTTAGTATGAACCTGCAAGATTTCTGAGATCATCTGGATGTCCCATACAAACCAGTCCAAAGTACAGAAACCTTTGCAGAGCCTGCTTTCTGGAACAGTTCTCCTTTCTGAAAAGGTGAGCTGAGACCTACTGTATTTAACAATTGAACTGATTGTTGGACATTGGATTTTGACAGAATCCTTGAATCCCCACGATGCACTTTTACCCTTATCCTTAACACATACAGTGTGCAAGGGAGCATAGGGAATGCATCATTCTCTGGGTAACGCCCACCCAACCACCTCTTCTGAAGTATATCAAGCCTCATGAAAGGGGCCTCTAAGTAATCTCTCCCAGGGAGAGAGCTGGGAAGAACAGGGCATCATTTCACTATTGACTGACCCTCAACTACTTGTTTGTTGTTATGCTTTGGGAGGTCAAACAGGAGTCACCACTTGGTGTGACTGACTGCATACCATTCAAGATGTTCACAGATTGTTGCTGTGTGCTGCTTCACTCTAACTTAAATGAGTGTAGTGGAAAAGCCATTTCTGTTTTAGTTTCATTTATAGCAGAAGCCTCAGGCATTGCAAATAAAATGGAGCACAATGAGTTTTGGCTTTCTTGCACTCCAAAAACATTATGCAGGCTAAATCATTTTAGATACATATGAACCGTCTGATGACACATGATCGGAAACTCAGAGAGAGCACTGAATGAATACAAGTCTAGGGTGTTACGCTCTACTCGCCTTGCTTCCCTCTGTCTACCTCTCTGTGTGGAGAATTTCATTATATAAATTAAATTATATTTGTCTCACTGTGCTTCCGTCCAGATCTGCAGGATAGAAAACGTGTCTCACCTGAGCGAGCTGGAAGTGTTGAACCTGGCAGGAAACGACATATCCAGAGTGGAAAACCTGCAGGGCCTGGACTGTTTGACTGAGCTCAACCTGCGACACAACTCCATCTCTGTTGTGGTGAGGGGCCTCTTTCTCAATTAGCGAGAGCTTAAAGCATTTTATTCACTGCATGCTCACTCTTCTACTCCTTCATGGAAACGACACCAACTGTTCTCACAACTTGATTTTTAACCACGACTAGTTTTTGACGTTTTTTTTCCTTCGTGGAGCTTCTATTTTCTTTCATTTGAAAGTGTAAGTAGGAGCTACAAATATTATAAAAAATGTGTTGCAAGTTGTCCCAGTAATTATTAGTGGTAAGTAAGATAGTTGCAGGATACATACACAGACTTGAGATCTCTTGTTTTGGCTTCTGCTGTACAATTTGTTCTTTGACATTTTGCATTAAGGCAGATGTGCTGTGTCTGATCCGTGCACTTTACACCAATGCATCATACACGTGTATTGGCTCAGTATTGTAATAATTAAAACCTGCTCCAAGATTGTAAACCTTGCGGTAGCCTCATAAATACTAAGGACGGTGCTTAGCTTTTAATGAACATGCAAACACATGCACCCTGACAACCGTTGCTTAGGAAAATGTTCCTCATAGGATAAAAGTACTGGTAGCGTGCTTCATCTTTCATCAACATGTCATTCCATTGGCCTATGCCCTTTGGATGCTGTTTCCTCTGTTATGGGATCAGATGTTGCAGTGTTAAAAGTCACAAAATAACAAACAAAGAGATGACAGAATCTTTGTCAGTCTGTGGTGAAATGTATCTTGATGGTGTTACCTAGGGAGACGTAGCTCATTACCCATAACCTCCCTGTGACTTTCTGGTGCAGTGAGAGAGGAACTGGATATTCTTCACACAGAAATTCACTCCCCCTGGTTTCTATAGTTTTAATCTGATAAACAGAAAAGTGCATGCCAAAACAGGCCCCTTAATTTGTATGCAAATCCCTAAAGCCCTTTCCTGCTTTTTGGGGTGGAAAATAGGAATGGAATCCAACATTGTGTTTTATAAAACCTCTTCCCATCACTCATGCTGTCCGCTGCCTGCAAATCCTGATCGAGTACCACACTAACAGTCCTATTTATCAGATATAATGTTTTATCTGATGCACAGGAGAGGAAAAAAGCAACCCGTCAGCAGATTCTCCAACCTCTGTTATCAGCGGTGTTTGCCGCCAAGTGCTTGTATCGGGCACAAAGTAAATAACCATCCTCCAGGTGTCCAGGTTTCCTTGTTCATTCAAGGCATATATGGAACAACAAAATGCTGACACAGTCACAGTCATCCAGCACAGATTATATATGCATGATAACAATGTTAAGCATAAAACAGCAGTCCACAAACCACTTAGCTCTTGTTCTCAGGTGGGTCTTCCTAATGAGACATCCTCTTGCGGATCCATTTTACATTTTTGGCAGCAGGAGTCAGGATTTGTTTGGAAGAGTTGGGCAGTCAGCATGAGCATTGATAGAAAAAACAAAGCAAAAAGGCATCACCCAGAGGCAGACTGGCTTTATGGATTAGCAGTTTTCTTCCATGGGCTTCTGTTCTTGTGGCGCCATTAGTCAGTCAAGCATCACTCCCATTGAAAATGTAAGATTAATCGGCTCTAGTGTGTGTGTGTGTGTGTGTGTGTGTGTGTGTGTTCACCACTCCTCATCACATCTGAATACAAAACCCCTGTGGCATCCACATGTATCTGTGTTTATTTAACTTTCATGCTATTTTGTGGTGTGGTTTTGTATGCAACAGAGACGGCGGTGATGAGAGGTCGTTTTTATGTTTGTGGAGTAATGCCTTTGCCAGAGCTCAGTATATAAGTGTGAAAAATGAAGACACGCAAACTGTCACTGAGAAAGTGGAGCCGGGATGAAGAATTGAAGGCAGAGTCTCATAAATACACACACACACACACACACACACACACACACACACACACACACACACACACACACACACACACACACACACACACACACACACACACACTTTCTGACTAGCTGAAGTCATTGTGACTATGCCACACACAGCAACACAGTGGTACCCTACCTCACATCAGATCCTGTCAGCTGATTGGTTAAAATTGTTGGGGAAAAAGACATCACATTGGTGAGCGATTGTTATACAGCACATCGGCTCAGTGATGACATCATTCTGTCTGAGACAGGGGTGCTATATTTAGTCTCAGACAGTGATGCCGTTTCACAAGCACCCATAGAGGGACTGGCACAGAGGCACCGTGAGTGTGCTAGAGGGTCAGATTAAGCTAGCATTGGATGGCATGACTTGCATTTTTTTAAAAGAAGGAAAGAGAACACGCCCCTGTACTGCTGAGGTGCACAGTAAAGCCGTGCATCAGGAATGGCTGCCAAATTGATTTTGTTTAACAACAATGGAGCAATAAGCCTGGATTAGCAAGTGCTCATGGTCAGCATGTTACCAGCAAATTACATATTTTCAAACATAAAACAATGCAATCATCCCATTTCAGTTGTGTCTCAAGCCAAGACAAATATTGATTTGCCTTTATAGGTACAATATGCAGTAATTTCCTTAAAAATAATGGACTCACTCTCAAGCAATCCCTCTCAATCATCACTTGTGACCTTTTCAAAGCGTGTGGTGATGTCTGTATCTGCAGTGTTCTGCCTGCATTTTTTTTAATTCTTGTTTTCCGAACGTTTCCTTGAGGTTAAGACTTATTTTAAAAGATCAGGCTGCTGTTTCATGTGCTGTTGGTCTGGTTGTTTGTTTGACCGAGGGTGGGGATGAACAACACACACACACACACACAGGGAGCAGAGAGGCCACAGCCCAGCAGTATGAAGCTACGCTTCGGCTGCATTCACACACAATCTGGCAATGTGGTTCCTTCCCACAGGGGTGTCAGGAGGTGTGGACTATCATTTCTGCAATGCAGAAAACACAAACAGAATTGCAGAGTCAGCTGCAAAATGCAGAATGCTGTGGAATTTACTCAAATGTGTTCATAAATATCAGGGAGCTCTTAATGCCGGGCTGAAACGCCATTCTAGTGTCTAGCTTCCTTATGGTGATGTATTTCCCAGTGAGACAGGATATGCAGGTGGGACATAGTGTTGGGAGGAATTTGATTTGATCGTTAAAAAGATTAGATCACCACCTTCTCTAGCTTTGTGCAGAGCTGTAGTTGCAGATTGATTGATGGATGTCATGTTACATGTTGAAACTCGTTGGCTCTAGCTGATTCACGGAGAAAAACATAGGATTTTGATATAAAAATATGAAGAAATACATTTTTGACTGGGGATGTGAACTTTTTTAAAACCTCGGCTCAACATTAAGATGAAAGTACAGGAAAAACATGCCACTTTATTTGGTTTAACTTAAAGGAACGCTGCCTCTCTCCTGTGCCCTCTGTGTCAGTGTTTCATCGAGGGCAGGGCTCACCCCATAAAATGCGCTTAAATCATACAGATTTAAACACAGAATTCAGAAAAATTATGAACACAGAATCTAGGAAAAATGTTAAATGTAATCTGAAAAAGAAACATGATAGGATATCATAGGCATAGAATTAACTGTGAAACCGAACTTTCTGTTTCCCTGATTCACTGGTTTGTTTCCACCAACGCCGCTCCTTCTCTTCATGCACTCTCTCTTTGACAGTTTTCAACAAAACTTCTATGATGAATCTATACTGATGTTATGTTATGTCTTTGTTGACTCAAATGACCCCACTCACCTGAATACCTTTCTACCAGCTCTCATTGTGGAGATGGTTAGGTGTGTCTGAGCTGCACCATGACAGTCATTTTAAACTTAATTCACAAGGTGAGTGAGTGAGAGCTCTTTGACTGGTATAGTCTCTACTGTGATTGTGTCCTACTGGTCTGAACAAGCGGAGGCATGTGCAGTAAATGTTTCTTTTTTTTTGCTGGTTATCTGTGAGTTTTTTATGGGCCTCTTCATTCTATAGGCCTATTGCTAGCTTGTTGTAAAGATCCCAGTGCTCAGACATAATTAGATGAAACCACTCCCTACAAGTGAAATTATTTCAATATGTTACCCAACAGAAAAAACCCAAACTGTCTCCTCATTGCTCCTGATGTTGCTGTACTATGTTGAACATTTGGGCCGTTGCAATGGATGAAACGAGGATGAGTAATAGTGTACTATATTTATATGGTTGTGGTGACGTGGGTGGTAGGATTTTCTGTCTCTCCAATGTCTGCAGTGTTGCACTGTTATCTGCAGAGGAGCTAGCATAGCCTGAATGCTAGGCTGATCTCTCATTTGAATGGAGACTGGCAACAGTTCTGGAGGAGGCTGCGAGGTGCGTGGTGGCTGCAATATGGGCGGATGCTGACGCAGCTCATTCAGACTGCTCCTGGGTCAGGGAGTGTCTTCTTTGATTTCAGCATGTGCAACACTGGCCATTCACACACACACACACACACACACACACACACACACACACACACACACACACACACACACACACACACACACACACACACACACACACACACTTTCTGATTAGCTGAAGTCATTGGCTACCTCCCCATGTATCCTCTTCAGCTGGCCAGCTGCTGCTCCTTACCCCACCCCCTCACTAAATTCTCCATCGATTTGCATGTTGAGCTCCCCGATAAGGAAACAACCCCCCTTCCGAGTCAGTTACCACTGAATTTACCCAAGCTATTGTTCTTGCGTGACAAGGTACAGTAGCTGACTGCCCAGAGAGTGTGCGACTGGATGTATATGTGTTCGCCCTCCTGCAGCAGAGGATCTCTGCATTAGCGCAGCACACACTCCCCTCTCTCACCCCTCCCCCTTTCCTCCTCATGCTCTCTCTCTCTGTGTCTCTCCTGCCCCTCCTCTCCATGTGCACGCAAGCCAGCGTGCTTTTTGTGTGTGTGTGTGTGTGTGTGTGTGCATGCGCAGGGTGGATGGGGATGCTGTATGCTGGAGCTGAGAGCTGCAAGGTGACTGAGGAAATGGAAAGGGATACAGACCTCTGACGATAGTGACGATGCAGTGCCCTCTTCCTGAGCACCGTCTCCTCTTCTCATCCCTCCATCTCTCTATCTTCCCTCTTCCTCTTTCTCTTTCTAGACTGCGGTGGACCGCCTGCCCTGCTTGCAGCGCCTCTTTCTCAGCTGCAACAACATCACCAGGTAAGAGCTCATGCCGCTTAACTCCCTCCTCCCCGCAGGGCAGGGACAGAGATGGTGGCCGGGCAGTTTCACGTCCCCTCCCATGGCTCTCGGCAGGGCCCGGCCAACAAGCTGCCGGCAGAATGCACCCAAACACGCACCCACAGGTTTGCTGGGGTGGGCAGTTACTGTAACCTAAGATAATAATCTGGATGTGTTGGCAATTAGCATGTTGTGTTATCTAAGGAATGGGTGTGCCAGTACTTTAAAGTTATCCATCCAGCAGAGAAGCAGGTTAGGAAAAGGTAGCTCACCTCCATGGAAAATGAATGACAGATTTGAAGGTTGAGTGAGAGTGTGTACGATGATTGAGAGGTTGCTCTGTGCAAACTTGCTTTACACACTTTCAAATATCTGTGGGTAGTTTTTCTTTCGTTGCCTCTCTGTCTCTGAGCCCGACAGGAAAGATGCCACAGAGTTCACTTGTTACAGCAGCATAGCCCTCCCAACTGAATAAGGCTGTTTTGAGGAGGGGCCTGCATGTGGGAGTCATGGCAGGACAGTGTTCATTGGTCTCCTTCACCATAGTCACCTTGTGCTATGATAGATCTGACCTGACGTCTCAAGCCAGCCCTGCTGTTCTTGTGTCTAGATTCTGTATCTTTCACAATGCTATAGAGAGAATAGTGAAAAAGAAATGTTATGACTGGGCAATAAACTCCTTCATAACACAAAAGAGTCACACCGTATTCTACGTACAAGGTTATTATTCAGCCATCTTCACCTGCTCACCAAGGCATTCTAGAAACCTGGTGTGTGTACGTTTTGACAGTGTTCAGTGCTGATAGGATAACAGTTGTGCTCTGTTGCTAGGTAGATGGACAGAAGACATCTGACTGTTTGGTGCAGTCAGAAGAAGATGTTAGAGTATAGAATGCCCCTCGTGAATGTTTCCAATTTTGAATTCTCTCATCATAATTTTGCATCATCATTTTCATCATTCAATAATGTTTTACTTTACCTGCCTGAATTATGAAGATGAAAATATACTTTATTTGTCCCCTTGGGGAAATTCCTTTCGTTTTTCTTGAATAAGACTCCTTATGAACCCGGAGTAAAGACAGAACTAATAATGAATTGTCAGTAAAGAAATTGTAGCTCAACCACACCCCACTCTTAACACACATTTTTCATCTTCATCTTATTGGGCTTGTGCATGTAGACTCTTCATTACTGCAACTATCGTTGAGCGGTATCAATCACGGTAACGATATCCTAGAGGGTACTGGTCGCTGTGATTATGAATGCAACAATTATGCAAAATGCATGAGATGCAGTCAAGTACCATTGGGATCTTTCAAGTAGTCTCTTATAATCACCGTGAAAAACGCCCTCTTCATTATTGCTAGAATATAATTGTCTTTATTATAAGTCATTATATGTAATGACACAATATTGTACATGCAATGTTACAGGTTATGGCATGTAGACTGGAACTACTGTCAGTCATGACTCATGTTCCAGTGTCGAAGAGAGGTCTGGCTGTGCTCGCTCTCGCACTAGGAGAACATAATACTGTGATTTGTTCAAATGTCTCCCACTTAGTGCTGTTTCCCTACTACCCCAAATGAAATGGGAATTGTGAAATTTTGCATTGCGTTAGTAACAGCAGCAACAGTTCATCAGGAATGAATTTTCTATCTCTCTTTTGCATGCAAACAAACCTGGCAAGGATCAGGCAGAGTGCAGTGTAGAAGGTTCATAAGTGGTTCCAGGTATATGATTCATCAAGGTTATTATCACTAAGATGATAGAAACTCCAAGGCTTTACTGAGCATGACTGTGGTTTTTCAGGTTTCCGTTTGCCACAGGGTGATATGAACAGTGTAGCGGATATTTCTGTCTTCATTCCCCCCTGATTAGTGTCAGACTGCCTGCTAAATTATATATATTTTTCATGTCTTGTTTTAGCTCGGCTCCATTCTGCCAATAAAGGTTCAAGAATCAAAACATAGAGAGTTTGAAGTTAAGCGGTGGATGCCTCAGGCTTCCCAAATAGTAGTTAGGTAGTTAGGTCAACTTGTCTCTGTGTCATTGGTAAGCATTCAGTGTACTATTGGTTTGTTTGTGTAACTTTAACTCCCGAGCTTTTTCAAAATGTTACCTTCTTTGTGTCTAGTTTTGATCAGCTAGCCTGCCTTGGAGAGCCACACTCCCTTTCTGAGCTCACCCTGGATGGGAATCCTGTAGCCCTGGAGACATGGTACAAGCAGGCCGTCCTGCGCTGTGTGCTTCATCTGAGACAGCTGGACATGAAGCGCATCACAGTAAGGCTTTCACTGTTTCACTAAACTTTAACTGTGGCTGTTTAAATTGTATTTATTGTCCCTTAAAATATTTCATACATGTTATTTCTGACATGTGACTAGTATTATTAATCATGCAATATTGCTATTATCAAACATGTTAAAAAGCAAAGAGTGACAAACTTGAAGCATTAAAGCATTGTGACTCCTGCCTTGACATAAACCTTATGATTTGACAGTTAAAAACAAATTCAGATGAACCCCCTAGGCCTTTACTATTCAGTGTCTATGGGGCATCTCCAAGCACCTTTATCTGGACGCTGCCATAATCATTAGTCTTTGTTTTCAGACATTTGTGCAATATTCATAATTTCTATGTTTGAGAGGCAAAAATGCATCAGTGACTTAACTATGATGATGAAGTATTTATAATACACAGTGTATTTTTAAAAGAATGATGATTCTCCAGCATAATCATGAAGTCTCTGTTTTTTATAAAGCATGTGGACAAAGTTAGCAAAGCTACACTGAAATATCAGCATGCTTTTAGAGGCTGTCATCCAGGGAGCACCCAGGTCTGAGCTTGCTCTTTAAAAGGAATCTGTTACTACCACACACCTTGCCCTCAGAACATACTACTGACACCTCCAAAAAAATCATAACTCTTATTTCAACCATTTTCGTGTTTTTACTTGAATCTTACATGTGGTCCATTAAGCAGATTCTCCAGGCTTATTAACCCCTCCAACAAACTACTGTCTGACAGTCCTGAATCCTGAAAACAAGGATGATGTTTTATTTCTAGAAAGTTTACTTTTGGGAGATATTTGACATAAATATAGAAAGCCTAGGTCTGGAGTTACTATCTTTCCAAACCGTGTCATGATATTGCCGGGGGCAAACTTTATTGTAGGAGTATAGATTCTCCCCTCTAACCGATCTGCAAAAACTTGCCTCCAGCACACTATGCTATCAGCAGTCAAATCAGATTATCTGAGATAAACGAATTAAAGGAGAGTTCATATTACAAATGAAGAGATACGGCGCTACGTTCGAGCTTTGGGCTAAATGAATACATCTCTGTTTCTTTTTATTATTTGGATTATTTCAAAAGTGAAATAAAGTAATTAAAAATTACATCGTAGCAGTTGGTTTATAGTCATTTTATTTTATTGACCAATAAAACATATAGTCCCACTCTGATCATTTTTACCTGGAAATTCATTAAATAAGGCAAATAGAGCATCTAAGGCAGCTATTGTGTTAATGGAAATATCTATAATTTCAGGATGTTAAATATGATTAAAATGTTTGATTTAGTATTAAATTGAATGAAAATATTGTAGTTGACTTCTGCCTTAACAGCCACATAAACACGCTTTGTGGAGGCTGGCCAAACAAAGACATTTTTATTGTTAAAAAACTCACGTGTTAATCCGTCTCCACTCGCTGTGCATGGGCTCTAGCGAGGCTAGCACTATTGATTAGTCTGAAGCACTGTCTCTGCTAGCTTGCCACAGACAGCTGAATACCCCCAGCACTCAGCTGGCACACTCAGATTGCGTTGGCAGCATTGCATTCTGGGAGTTTTGGCTTTCCCCAACAGCTGTTGATCCGAGACTGAAAATCAGACAGATAATCCCGTGATGCAGCCGGCTGGTGTGAGAATCTCTCCCATCCTCCACTGTGGTTCAGTTCTGCTGTAGAGAACAGCCTTCCTGGCAGCGTCTTTTGTGGTTCCCCTCTCTTCCTGAATAATTCAGACTTCATGAATGGAGCGACACTCTGATTGCACAAGCTATCTTTTTCAGGACGAGGATCGGCGCATGGCTGGTGTGCAGGCTCGAAAAGAGGAGGAGAAGAAGAGGGAGAGTCACAAGCAGACCATTCATAAGGTACCACTCTGATTTGATTGGCTCCTGTTGTCTTTGTCTGCCCGGATTTATAGTTTGAATATGAAGCAAATACACACAACGATTTACATCTCTCAGTCGACTAACGGGTGTCCTCTGAACCAATGGTGCCCTTTTTCATATATTGAGTGTTGTTTAGTTTGTAATTCTTTGTAGGATGAAGATAATTAGTTGGTTACCTACATACTGTGGCATTGTGAAACTACCATGTACTGTATTGCTGCTGAGTTGTGATGAATAAGCCGAGTGTTACATTGGATATACTGTAGGTAGAATCCTATTTATTTTACAGTTTAAGATTTTGGCATCCAGGTAAAAGTTAGGGTTAAGTGTATTTACACAATAACAACCTTGTTGGCCTCTTAATGTTAATTTTTACCCATCAGAATATATTTAATGAGAAAAAGATTTAGGTCATGCTCAGGATTTGCTGTTAGATTTCCTCAACTTTTTCCCCACTTCTTATGTGTCTTCTAACGTATGTGTCTTTTGATTGTTGAGGCTGCCAGTGCGTATCCTTTGTTTGCTGACTTGGACTAATTGACATCAGTTTTACACAACAAACGTACCCATTAGGAACCCTGTTATAAGGGGTATACTGGTACAGTGGTATCTGTAAGTGTGTGTGTTAACTATTACTTCTGACTTGCACAGGCATCTGTTTGCAGTTAGAGTGTGTGTGTGTGTGTGTCTGTGTGTGTGTGTAAGGACATATTGATAGGTGCTCTTGCTGTGTCTGCGCTGCAGTGGTGTCTTTTGCTGAGAGATGGTCTCTGCAGTGTCTCTCAGTAACCTAACCTCTGTTAATCCCCCAGTGTTGAGAAAATGTTATATTGAAGGCCACAGCCAAGAGTTCCTAAGTCTGAAAGATGCCCTATGATTGATACTGACTCACCCCTTCATCGGGGAGTGGCACATTCCATAACTGAGCACATCGAAAGTACAGCTCGACCAGGAAACAACACTTGAAAGACTGCAAAGGAGCAGAAATCTTCTCTTTTGCAGGATGGGGATGTCACGTTTACTGCTGTAACAGCAGTTACAGTAAATCAAAATGCTGCAAGAGCAAATAAAGTGGACCAAAGCATATACAATTTTAGACTTAACCTTTTACTGAGGGATCATATCTGCCACTAATGCCAGTTAGCAGTTTTTATACTCTCTTTAACAACATTCCTCAGGGACAAGCAAGGCAGGAGATATATGTTTGCCCGTGGTTCTGTCAAGATAAATGGAGTGGTTCCATTAGCTTAGTTTATGCCCTTTGTGTTCAGCTCAAGAGAACTGTCACTTGAAACCTTCTCTGTCCTCTGTGTGCGTGCGTGTGTGTGTCTGTGTGTGTGCACGCGTGTGTGTGTTGCGTTCATGAAGGAGAAGCGGCGCCTGGCGATCCGTAATGCAGCGCAGCAGTGGGAGGGCGTCAAGGCCTGCCTGGAGCTGCCACCTACAAATGGTGCTAAAGAAGAAGCTAGTCCAGAGAACAGTCCTGCCCACAGCCCCGCCCAGACCAACGGCCTCATCCAGGAACCATCTCCAGATGAACCCAGGTACACACCAGAGCAGCAGAAGATTAAACTCCATTTATAGACCTAAATGAGAGACGACTCACACCGACTGGTAAGATACCAGTGTTATATCTGACTCATGATTATTTCAAAGACAGTTGTGGGGGAAGCATTAAATATTTGTAATACTGTTTGACATTTTACAATCTGTTGACCGTTACATCACCCGTCCATACTATATGTATGTTTGGGTTTAGATTCCTGGAGGTTTGATTTGATATGGAGTACCCATGAATCTCCTTTCCTGATAGTTGGAGGAGAAATCTGAGCTAGGACCTTGGTTCTGATGTTGGACATGGCATATCTGTTGAAGAGGAGCAGTTATCAAATAAAATTGTAACGCGCGCATCTGAGGCGCCCTGATCATTTAAACCAGTTTCATGTTTGCCAAAATATGGACAAATATGTGAATGCTGTCTGACTGGACAGATTTGTTAAAGGTCTTCCCTTGTGTGTGTGATTCAGTTGATTCAAAACAAACAAAAATGAATCTGGCTGTGGCTTTACAAGCTTGTTTCTCCTTTATCCATGAGAGTACTGAAAATAATAATTTGCTCGATTGCTGAGTTTTTTTTGTGTGTGTTTTATCAGACGGGTAAGCCCAGGTTCAGGACCAGAGCGACCATCGGGGGGAACTGAGAGCAGACTCCGCACCAACAGCCGTCCAAACAGCCCACGAGATCCCAAGTAATACAAAATATGCATGTGTTTTTACAGTAGACTGTATACAATATTCTTATATATTATATATATTCTTGAGCAACAATGGGACACATTTTCCTGCTAGAATGGTTTGGAGTATAACCAGAACATGCATGTTAAATGTCCTAAGAAAGGTTTCTTCTTCCACTAAGTTCAATGTGAGTATAGGGCTCTGGTTTACTCTCCCGCACAGAATGTGATCCAGGTCTGGATGAGTTATGAGGGGAGGACTGAGATGAAAGTGGGGGCTGTGTCAAGGACTATTATTACATGTTTCAAAGATGGCTTTTCCTTCCTGCACCAGGATATGAAAATGGCCCTGAAGCACAATCCCTCAATCACAATGGCTTTCCTTTAAGGGTCTATTATAAATCCAGTCATATGGCTTAAAAGGTTATGGTGACGGACCGGACTCACGCGATCCAATATACCACACTTTTGTGAGATGGGAGGTGTATCACTTTGGCTCATATTGAATTTTAAAATAGAAAGGGCCTTTACAAACATTGGCACCACCAGTACCTTTAAGTAAGCCCTCTGATTTCAAGGTCAAAGGGTAAGATTATTAAAATTACATGTATGTGATTTTGTAGCTTACAGGGGCGGATGATGGATGGACTTGTCTCTGTTTTTTGGGGGCCTGTGAATCAACACGAATGCCTCACTAGTGCATGACATCATGGATCAGGCCCATGGGGGTGTGAAATCCCAGTGTATGTTTTTTTGCAGGTCATTCATAATCTTGCTGCTCCAGATTATTGGTTTCCCATTTGGATCAGGGCCTGGACATGGCACATCCACACATCTGGATCTGCTCAGTGAAGGCCTGGGGAGTAGGGCGCTCTCTTAGTGCATGTATGTTTGTTTCCTCCTGAGAACCAAACTGGGGATTCCCCTCTATTTCTTCAACTCCATGCCTGCTTCTGAGAGCTATCATATTTATTAGAGACAACTTAAACAATGAAACTTTAAGTTTATAAAAGAAGAATGCATGTGATTATTGTTGAGTTTGGACAAATCTGGTGTTCAGTTATTTGTAAGAATTCTGATATAAAGTGCATATCAACCGTCAATTACATTTGGCAAACAGTGACTTTTTTCTTATGATTCCATCTTTTGCTATGTATTCATATTGTTCATTTAGGAATTATTATTATTATTTATTTATTTTTAAGTTTGTTTTTTGTTGTTTTTTTTAATTTTTTGCCTTTATTCAGAGGACAGAATTCAAATTTGGGGCCACTACAGTGAGGACTTAGCCTTGGTACATGGGACTAACTCCACCGACTGAGCTATCCGGCACCCCGTTTAGGATTTCTAAGTAATTATCTCCACCGTTGCTGAGTGTGCAATATTTTGTGTTGTTAGAATTCAGAAAAGTGTCCTTTTAAAAATGTCCAGTGTCATCAATCTCTATAGTAACCATAATGTTTTGTGTTGTTGGAATTCAGAAAAGTGTCCTTTTAAAAATGTCCAATGTCGTCAATATCTATAGTAACCAAAATGTTTTGTGTCAGGAAATAAACTGCTGTCCCTCAAAAGTTAAAAGTTGCAGTTAAAAATAATGACAAATAGTGAAAAAGATGATGATATGATGACATCTCTAGTTCAAGTGAGCAGCACCAGTTTGGGGGGATGAGGTTGACGTGAATGTTTACAGCACCTTCAGAACGATGCTGTGAATGTGTTCCAACATATTATTCCTATATAAAAAGGTAAAAAAGATTCATTTGACCTCATTTCTCCTGAGGGATGGGATAAGGGCTGCATGGCAGTCAAAGACATTACTCAGAAATCCAATAGTGCTGTTGGTCACCGTGTGGAAAGGCCTTTGTACTGTTCATACATTCATTGAAGAATTTAAGAGTTATGCTGAGACAGGTGGTTTTACAGGCTCATACATGAATTATCTTCACTGTGGTGAGAAAGAAATTCAGCTGGTTCCTCTAATGAAGCCTTAGTACGAAAACCAGCGACGCACTATAGAAGCACACTTTACACTGACAGTCTGCAGCACTTGGCACCCACTAAGCCTAACATCTGATTCTGCACTGCACCAGTATCTGCCACTTGAACTATTTTTTTCCCCACTTTTAAGCTGTGAAATCATGCTCTTTTGAAATAACTGCTCAGAGAGTCATTTCTCATGTGTCACGCACAGCATTTAGGCAATTGGAGACATGTGTATGTTAGAAGCCATGTCTTTGGGGGGATTAAGTTGTTGAGAGATGACAGATTTCTTTTGAAAAACACGTGTAGGATTAAGTGAGATAGCCCTAATTGAATTAGATTCAGAGTCTAATGGGCCAGAGCAGGATCCGTGTAATTGTAATAGACTCTTGGTTTGCTCTTCCCCTCCTCGTTTGCTTCTTCTCTCCGCGTTAGTTGCTGGGTTCATGTCACAAGGGGACTAAGGGCCACCTGGCAGCCTTTCAGCTGTGATTACGGGGGAACAATACATGACACAGTGCAGAGTGTGTTGATGGCACACTTCCAGGCGCACAGAAGTTACTCTCTTTCTTCACGTGACTTATCTACATGTCACGGTGCATGTCCTGCAGCACTCTCCAACTCCTCCTGATTTATTGCCTTTGGCAATCATACATCTTGGAGGCGTGGCGTATCCTGTTGATTAAACTGCCCCTCAGTGTCTGGTGCCTCCCCGTCTCTTGCTGGCCAAGTCGCTTGGACATGGCAACTTTAGCATTTCTTCACTGCCAGATTGTTGCACCTGCTTTCAATCAGAAAGCAGAGAGTCTGTTGATGAAATGCACATTGCATTAGCTGGAAGGGTGCAATCATCTTCTAACATTAATGTATGTTTACCTGCTTTTGTAGCTGCACCAGGAAGGATCCACAATTTGAGTTGTGGTTAAGTCCTTGAGTGTTCAGTTTCACATATGTGTGTTTTGTAATCATGGTCTTTTGGGGGAAAAGCTTTCTATGCCATCAGGGGATTTTTCTAGTTGGAGTTTGGCAGTGGGCCACCAGCAAAAGGCTGAAATGCCACACTATATCTACTCATCTTGATATATCCATGGCACCCCTGGTATTCTCCATCTATCATCAATATGATGATTGAGCTGGATAGTCCCTGTCAGACACTGGTCTATTAGTTCAGTATTACAGACTGTTTTGTGTTTACTGGCAAGTGTAATTTGTGTAATTGCTTAAAAGTAACTGAACAAATTAAACTGACTGAACTCAAGAGTTCAGCCTCGAAGAAGACTTTGAGTGATGTCACACTGTGTACTTATATAGTGGACCACACACACACAGGCCTAAGAGCCACGGTCTAAACTGGTCCAGCACTTTGCCGTCTCCTGAGGCACCTGACCATTCACCTGTCTTTTACACAAGAGTGAATGAGTTAAAGTGACTTGAGGTCATAAATTACCCGCTGAGACCCTGATGTCAATGTTGAGTTCCTCCTCCAGCAGCTTACACATGTGATGTGATCGGTGCAATATATAGTCTATGATTACTGGTTTGTGTCACTTTGTCTCACCTCCAGGATAAACTAGTATACATCTCATTTTAAAGTCCCTTCTCTCTTGTACGGAGAGGACTCTCCTCTAGGGAATCAGTCTGACAGTACCTGTAACAAAGGAGACCTTTTCAAAGAAGCTTCAGTTACAGTACACTTTACTTATGTATGTACCCCTCTGTCTACAGTATGCTGTCCTTTGCCTTTACCTTTTCCCTCACACACTTTCTAAAAATCGGTCTCAACAGGAATCCAGGATTAGAGTTCTGTAATCAAAGGATTAGTCATCCTGCTTTCTGTTCATTCAAATTGGGAGGGTGTGAAATATGAAAAGGGGTGTTTAGTTTGATGGCAGGTTGAACTCTAAATAATGTGTGTTGAATAGCGTGCAGCAAGAAGCCATCTGACGCCCTGCTATGCTGAAAGACTGTCAGCAGACCCAGAGGGCTGAGCACTGGGCTCGCGGAGGGAGATTATGTCTCCTCGAGACTTGCCCAGATTCTCCACTCTCACGACTCTCTATCAGGGAAGGGCACCTCAACTGTTGTAAAGGAGAACAGAATGCAATTAGGCAAGACAAACTGGACATTTAGGAAACTGCATACTCTGTAATGACGTTGCTTTTTCCGTCTTTTAGCACAACGCTTGCTTTTTCAAGCAAACGTAAAGCGAAGCACTTTTGGCCCAAAGATATCTGTCAAGTTTCACGAGGCAACACATTCTGTGCATTCAAGCGTATGAAGACTGGTGTACAAAGTGTGTTTGTGTGTGTGTGTGTGTGTGTGTGTGTGCGTGTGTGTATTTGTTGCAGGCTTGTGGAAACAGGGAGCGGCAGTGTTCAGAGCTTGTCCCTCTCTGACAATCACCTGGCGGAGCTGGATGGAGACACCCTGCGTTTATTTGGACCTGGAGCCCTAGAGGCACTGGAGAGGGGCTGGGGAGTTCAGACCGCTGGTGCCGTCACTGTAATAACTTTCCGCTACATCAACTTTGACGCCATTGTACCAACACTGCCGCGAATAAGGGTCAAGTTCCCCAATCTATCGGTGAGGCCACTAGCTTAATACCATAATGAGCCATGGCTATTGTTGACATTACCATGAAATAAATAGAATGTGCATATTTCATTTTATTTTATCTTAAGGTGTAGTAAACTCTGAGTGTCTAACAGCAAACTGCAGCCTTCATCCATTGAAACATTTTTTACAATAAGTAATAGTGTTTGTAGGACTAGAGCACCACATTAATGTGAGATCATGTGAGCTCATCTGACCTTGGCAGATAAGCAAATGTGCTGGGGATGAAATTGTGGTCATTCTGACCCTCCTGCACAAGAAACAGTGCTTTGGTTAAGACAGCTGTGGTTCTGAAGGGAAAGGAAATATGGAATTGGTCATGGTGAGGGCTCAACCCCACGTATCTGCCTCGCAGGTGTTCCTGGTCCTGAGTTAAAGTGTGTTAATGCACACAAATGGGAAGTGCTAAACAGGAACAAAGTATTTATATTAGCAGGGTGCTCTTCTTACTTCCACACGGAGAAACAAAGAAAACGAGAAATACAGAGAATTAAATCAAAATGGCTTTGAATTGAATGTAAAATCTTGACTCAACACTGATCTTCTGTGCACATGAATCCCTTCTCCTCCAGTTTATCTTAAATTACTTTAAAATTTGTGGATTTTGTCCACAGCAGTCAAAGCCAGTCCTCTGTCTGCCCGCGTAGGAAGCCGGTAATCCCCTGCGTTTTGGTTCACTGCCTGCATTTGGTTAGGAATAGGTTCTCGCTGCAGTCAAATCGTGCTGGGGTTTCCTTGGAAACAGTCTGAGACCACCTGTGAGAGGCGGCCGTTTTGGTCCGCACCTGCCCAAACAATTTACCCGAGTTAAATTAAAAGGGACTAAATATTACAAAGTAAATTTTGTAGACACAGTCACTTTTTTGTATTAAATATTAGGCTGTCAATATCAGATTTTCAACACACGATAATGGTGGCCAAATAATTCTGAATAATGATATGACTGGGATATCTAAAGAAAATTTGAAATAAAAAAAATAATAATGCGATTAGCAAAATCCATAGTTTTTTTTGGGGGGGGGGGGGGGGAATTAATTACCCACAAAATAGTGTATAGTGGAGAGAGAGTCTGTAGTATTTATAGTTGTACCTTTCTATACTTTTTCTGCAGCACATGATCTTCCTGGAAACCAACATCAATCGTCTGCCCCAGTTGGCAGCCTTGACTCAGGTGAGGCGTCTGGACCAGCTGACCATCCACCCAGAGGGAAACCCAGTGGTCAGTCTGGCTCTATGGCGCTCCTTCGTCATCTACCGCCTCCACCACTTCAACCTGCAGAGGATCAACGGCCAGGAGGTGAGCTTCTTAATGCAGCCCACCTGCTGTATGGAGATGGTGGCTCCTGCTGTCTTTGTAAGACAGAAATATAGAAACCAATAACAAATTCACTCTTTATTTGTAAGGCATTAAATACATTATGTATTGTGTACAATTAAATAGAATGTGTTTAATTTGCCCTTTTAGGAGAAAAATATTATACACCAACTAATTTAACGGAATAGTTTTTGGAACTACACTTAGAGGAGATAAGAAAATTGATACCACTTTTATGTTTGTTAAATGTAGCAGCTGTTTAGCTTAGGTTAGCACAAAGACAGGAAGATCAGCTAGCTGGGGAATCCTCTTGCCTGGCGCTATTTAGCAAAAAAATACAAATCCTCCCATTCAAATAAAAATGTCCCGTGCTCATCTTCACATGTGAGCTTAGCTGTATGCCTTCCTGACCGTGCCATGATTATTCAGTCAGTAGCCTGGTAGATTTTCCAACACATTTCTATGAGAGTGCAGTGTGTTTATGTTTAGACTGCTACTGCATGACTCGTGAAAGGTTCCTTGATAAATCACACGAAGTAGCCGATCAATCAAGTCCCCTCTGCTGTGTGTAAATTCCTGTTTGCGTGTCTACCTTAGGTGACTATGAACGATGTGATTGCTGCGGAGCGTGTGTTCGGGACACTGGGTCATATAGCAGCCACTGAAACCCCACGTTGCCGGCTCCTCCTGCTGCTTGAGGAGTCCAGGTGAGAACTTGATCTCAGACGAGTAACCACAACATGACGTTAATTCCGGTTGCATGACAGGTGTATCCTGTGCATGTTGTGCGTTAAAATCTGTCAAGCATGCGTGGATGTGTGAGTTTCAGCTTGCGAGTGCGTAGGTTACTGTACATGTAAGTGCATGCCTACACGTCGTGTTCTGTGTGTATACATTCGCCTGTGTGTTTGTGTGTGTGTGTTTGTGCATGTTTGTGTGAGACAGCGAGACAGAGCCTGGCAACGAGAAGCCAGGGGAACTAGACTACGTGTCTCAGGGTAAGGGTGGGTACTTGGCACTTTGACGCGAAACATTCTTCTCTCTCCACAGCCAAAAACTTCTGTGGTCTGTCACTCTTAATTAAAAACATCCTTGCAGAGAAAAGATGGGCTGAATTTGTCATGAACTAGAACGTATTATTATCTGGCTGGTTGGAGGCAGTCTAAGTCGTGAAAGGTCAAAAGCAAAGCTGCACACAGCATCACTACTCTTCTAAAGATTGGAAAATTACCAGGTTGAAGCATCTGAATGTGTGCCGATTATGTTTTATATGTAGCTCTCTAAATAACCTCAATTTTGATTACATAACTCAGGGAATTGCTCTGATAGAGTTTTCAGTTAGGAGAGACAGTATAGTCCATAACAACATTCATAAAACCTACTCCTCACTGACCGTTGAGCAGTATAGGAGGATGTGAGCCCAGTAATGCATATGAGTTGCCCCAGTATCCTCCATTGCCCTTTGAAAAAGGAATTAGCACAACTGGCTGTTGGCTGCATCCCAACCCGATGCATACACTGTTGAGAGATAGAGATAATAATAACTTTGGATTCATTATACACAACAGCCCAAGGCTGGAGATTATTTTCACATCAGCACAGAAATCCTAATCACTAAATGCATTACCTTTTCATCAAAAATATTCATTTATGCAACTTACTACAGTTAGTTTTTGCTCTTCTTAACTAAAACCTTCCTGCTGTGGAATGGGTGTCAGATAAGGTGGATACATAATATTGGAAAATGGAAATGAGATAAGCATTATACCAGCTGAAGTTTCATACTCCCACAAAGCCCTTGTGTTGCTCAGGTGGTTGTGGGTTGAACACGAAACATTGTGTTACTACTAAATGATGCCTTGGGTGTTATTTTACATGTGGTTGCAATTGAAGCCTTTGCTCAATTAAATGTGTGTGAAATATGTTCTTGGGAAGAATCGCTTTAACCTACAATTAGAATAGAATGACTTTATTCATCCAGGACTGGGAAATTATTTTGACACAGCAGCAGTGGGTCAACAAAAACACTATAACATAAATATAAAAACAATATATATACAGTGTATAAATACAGTCCAAACATATACAATAAACAATAATAAACTATACAAGAATAAACAATACCTATTATTGTGAAAATTGTGAAAATATTATGAAAAATATGAACATATTCCTAATCGCATTACACTAAACTCCAAATAGCATGAGAAACACTAACTGAAGTAGAATAAAATGTATCTAAAAATTAACTTTGACGCAGATATGACACGTTTAAATACTTTTAAACGTGATGTGTGACTGACACACACAAATGAGTATTGGCATCTGTATGCACACACACACACACACACACACACACACACACACCTATCCTATATGGAATTTCTGCCTCCAGCCTGTTCTGAAAAGACTATTTTGGCATCCTGGCACTGGCCCGTGGAACAAGTTGGTGCAGTAATGAGGTGAGATTTCATACTGATAGACAAGCAAGATTTGATGTAGTTTACATCCATTTTAAAGGCCTCTACAAGTGAGATGAAAATGCTGGCATTCATCCAAATTTAATCCCAATCATTATGTTGTTTGTAGAGGTTGATTCTCACTAAGGTGAGAAAGTGTTATGGATGGACACAAGATCACATCTCTGTTACCTTGGTGTCACTCACCTTTTGCCACGGTTTCTCTCCAGGTGTCTCTTCACTCTGCCTCGCTAATATTTCTCTCTTCACCCAAAGGAAGCGCCAGCTGCAGTTCCTGTTGGAGGGGCGTGGCCGGCGGGCAGGACTGAGCCCGGAGGAGCTACGAGACAACGGGAAGCTCGTTGGAGAAGGCCTGAGCAGAGCGCTGTTCAACTACCCCAGCAGAGACTGCAGTGCAGAGAGCCCTGAGGTCAGCTCCATTACAACACATTTGTAACAGTCCCTTAGTGGTTTGAGTGACCACAGAGATACCAACAGCCACTGGGGCAGTGTTGAGATGTAGGGTGTCATACCTAACTCCCACCAGTGCTTAACACGAACCTTTAAAAGTGGTTGTCAAGCTGGCAGGCATCGTCAGCTTTTGGTGACGAAAGTGAAAATATGGTGTTTATTCACCTCGTAGATTGAATAATTCAAATACTATGCAGTTATACATCAGCCTATTATTATAAATCCTCTGAATGGCAGTGTTCGTCATTGTGGCCCTGCCAGCTCTTGCGGTTTCCACCTCATTACATCGTTAAACTTGTAACTTTGAGTTCCTGACAGCAAGTAGAGTTAATTCATGAAAAGGAGAGAAGTTAAATAAAAAAAGCTTTGCACACAGCATGCTGGAGGAGCTGGCAACTACAAGATGGACAGATCATCAGAAAAATCTGTGTTCTATTAAAGTTTATTCAACTCAACTCAATCACTTTGAATAGATAATAGTGTGCATTTAACACCTGTTTGTCGACATTATAAAGAATCAATATTCTGTTTCAGCAACTACATTAAATAAGTGCATGCGATATTCTTCATTAACCTCACCTTAACAAACTCAAAACAACCCCATTCACATGAGTGGTATTCTATTCTTTTCCTCACAGGAGGGCACTGTGGAGGCGTCGGATCGGGCTGCCATGATAGAGCAGTACCTCCAGCAGTTGGTCCACAGGGCGTCGGACACCAATCTGAAGGGTGAAGCTCTACACAAGCTGTGGCCCTCCATGTTCGCAGAGATGGTGGGGGACTGTGTGTTGGAGATGAGGGACCCAGCAGCCTTCCGCCAAGCCGGCCTTGCAAAGCTCTCTGAGACCAAGTGAAGGGGAACCACTTACACCACACACACACATGCACACACACACACACATGTGGACATAGCTTTCCCAGGCGCCTGCAGGGCTTCACCTCTAACACATCATCACTCAATAACGTATCACTGACCATCAGTTATTCCAATCGTTGGAAACTGGAAGGTGCATTTCCTGTGTGTGCGTAGCTCTTTAATATGGATGTAAACCGTTTTAAAGAAATTGTCACGATTTGAATGTAAATTTTCACTAAAACACGATGATTTTTTCAATGCTTGGAGCTGTAACGTACTTGAAGAAAGTCAAAGGGACGTGTTGACTCACGGTGCGTTGTGGTCCCAACGGAGCAAGCTGCACTTTAAAAGCTTTCTGAATGACCCCCTCTTCCCCCGTTGCCGTCATCAACTGAAAAATGACCGCTGTCTCTTTTGTCGAGACTCGAATGATTTTTCTGTGACTTAAATAACGTTTCATGCATCGCTCTCTCACTTTCTCCTGCCTGGGCACAGACAAGGACAAGGACTTTTCTTTGTTTACCACTGATTTTCTGTATTGTACTTAGTATTAAAAGATTCTGTATTAACACTCAGGTTTGTGTACATGGTTTGCATGATTGTTCTTCCTAGAAATCAGTCTTCACGTCTTTTTTTAACCAGGCATCAAACAGGTTCAGAGTGTTAAAGTGTTAAAACCTGTTAATGCTCCGGTTCATCTCTTCTGCTTAGTCTCTTCTCTTCACTTTGAAAGACAGCATAACCAACACCTCACAGACCATTGGTCTCCCTTGAGGCAGAGGCTGTCTGTGTGCTAGCGGGTCCAGAAACGGTGAAGGGTCCTCTGGGTAGTGTTCACTCGGACTGGAATGTCCCTGAAGGTATAGAGGCTTTGCTATTATCTCCACCTGTTCATGCTCCCCTCAGTTAAACCATCCCACAAAGGATTTCTTAACCCTTATTTAATCAGGCATGTCGACCGTGAGCACAGCAACCAAACAACATCACATGCACACACCGGGGAGTCGACTGGCGCTGCTGATGTCATCCACTCCACTGGACATCAATGCCTCAAGGGTTTTTCACCTGAAGAGGACACCAACATCAGGTTGTACCTCTCAGTGATTGGTTGGTTGTTTTCTGGTAACCAATAGCTCTCTAAGAAAATCTTTTTTTCTATCTAGTTATGTTCATCTCTATCATTTGGGTGGTTCGCTGTCTCGGGAAGTTGAATCCAAACCAGAATTTTAAACCAAAATCTTCATGTGAGCTACTTTGTCCAGATATTTACAGTAAACATACCTTTATGCTCCTGCTAAATAGCACGTTTGGTTTTTTTTTGTTAGAAGAAACTATTTGGTCCACTGTCAAAAAGCTTCAGCAGGTTTATTTTGAGCATTTTTATGCTTTATGCTGACATGTTTGTAATTATACGGGGCTATGACCATCAGCCTTGTGAGAGAAGTCTATAGGCCTGAAGAACTGACAGAACTCCGTGACTAGTGAGAGCCAGAATATGTCTCATCGCTGGAAAGCAGTGTAGAAGTCCAGACCGCGTAGTAGTCTCTGAGGCCCACACAGTTAAGAAGACTCAACGCGCTGACATGAAGTCCATATGTCTTGGTGAGTAATAACCCACACGCAATCTGTTGCTCAAGTAGTATTCGGTCTTTATAGAGCCTTACATTGGCATTTTTGTTATAGTATGTGGTTTTCTGAGCTTATGCCAGCTGCATGTAGCTCCTCAATTTGTGTTATTGATTGCATTAAGTCTCAGGCCACACTTTCTAAAATCAAGCCATTTTAGCGGGGATGCTATACACAAGCAACCAAAAAGGCTTGATTTTAGAAAGTACTGTCGAGACTTAATGCAAGACGTAACAACATTGTCGGAGGTACTGATATATTATATAATATATATATATATATATATATATATATATATATATATATACACACACACTGGGACACGGGAGGCATCTTGTTACCTAATAACAACCATTTAAACTGTGGTTACTGACACTTGGCACTTTAATTTGGCAGAAATAAAGACATTTAAAAACCAAACTTATATATTTAAATGTAAAATGTCATATGTTTATTTCCTCATTCAATGAATTCAATTAAATGTCTGAAGACATGCATGTCAGGGTAATGACTCTGCCAGTAGGTGTGAATGTGATGGGGTTGTCTGTCCGACGTGTCAGCCCTGTGATGCACCCTGCCTTCACCCAAACGTCAGCTGGGATCGGCTCCAGCAACCCTGAGTGGGTTAAAGATAATGGATGTTTGTTGGACCTGCTGTGTCTCTCTCTCTGTCTCTCTATGTCCCAGGATACTTTGTGTTTCATTCAGCTGTAAGTTACAGTACTTGCTTCACAGAGAAATCATCCATCATCATCATCATCATCATTTTGTACTCATAGAGGAGGTTAGAGTAATGACAGAGCCAGTGGAGTGACAGCAGCATTATTGCATTAATATGAACTTACCAGTAGATTAAGGTCATGCAATATTATCTTCACAATTTGTGTTTGGCTGGATGGCGAGCAATAAACCTAATCGCTAGTTTGGAGGCTGCAGTGTTGATGTGCTGGACCCTCTGACAGACCTCTGTCTGGTCTGGAGACACGGCTGCCAATGCGTTCCGCCTCACAGGACCGACTATTAGTTTCTCCTGGAATGAACCTGGAGTGCATTGTTTATTGTTAGCCATGCACTGCAAAAAATAACCACCTGAAACTGTAGGTTAAATTGGTTTTCTACAATAATATTTTTACTTTATTTTAAGAAACATCAAATCTGATGTCATGAATGCAACACGTTCTGCTTTTTTCTAAATCAGTTTTTCTTCTTTTTTTCTTTTTTTAAATATTGTGAATCAGATAAGATCATTTTAGTTATCTGTTATCTGGCTGTATCCCCCCCCCCCCCCCCCCCCCGGAGAGGCCTTCAATGGGTCATCCCAGTTCATTAGCGATGCCTTAATTGGAGGCTTGTTTGCCTGTCGAGGGTTTGGAAACATCGAGGTTAAAGGCAAATTCCTGAGCATCATCAACATCCACGCACCGGTGAGGACGGTCAGTAGGGGCAACAGCAGGACCAGCTGCCCCTGCAGAAACCTGCAGAGAGACATGCATGCTGACATGTGGTGCAGAGGCACACGGGTGAGTGGATGGATTTGTAGGTGCAGAGTACACTGATTGATTTCACAGTATTGACAGGTTATGCTTGGCTGAATAATGACGCTGTTGTCAAGCAAGCGTGTTTACAGACAATAACTGCAATGAGCTGCATACTGAATGCCACTGAAGCATGCAGCGCTGTTTTGTTCTGTCAATTTACACAAACGGCAAAATAAAACACTGAGCTTTTCAAATATGAGAACGTGAATGGCAGTGATTTTTTTTTGTGTGCAAAACTTTGGAACCAACCACATAAATTAGGAGGCTTTTGAACAAACCACATCTTATTTCCATTCATATTAAAGGTCTTTTAGTTAATCCAATTTACTTTGATTGTTTTGGGTCACAAAGTGATGGATGAATGCCCCTGATTGTCTTGATGGTGCCCAGTTTTAAGATTATAGACCACACTATAAATGTTCCTACATCTCATTTTCTTTTCCACCAAAGTGGAAAAATATGTCTTTTAAAGGGATCCTTTAATCCTGCTATATTACAATTATGGTATAGTTGGGTTTATTTGTGTGATTGCTGCTATTCTACTTGTATTGCAGAATTCCATTAATCAAAATCAACATCATGCAAACATTAGAGTCAATGCTAAACATAAGAGGAGAGAGAAACATGTGAGTTTACTGGCCTCCTGTCTGTCCTGTGTTTAATCATCACAGCATCATTGGTAAACACGAACAGATCCAACGCAGCTGACTGATTTTATAGCTTGTTGAAATGCTGTAAAAGTCATAGATGACTCTTTTTTTTTGGCTCCACCGACAGATTTGCCAGATGCAGCTTCGGGATTTGACTTCACTTCACGTGATAAATGAGCTCATTCACCTGCCTGTGGCTCCAATATGAACACACACACTAACACAGCCAAGTGGGAAAAGCCAGGTAGAGACACACACCTACATATTTCCATGGCGCACACACACACACACACACACACACACACACACACACACACACACACACACACACACACACGCGCACACACGCGCGCGCGCGCGGAGAGAGAGTGGTAGTTGCGGCAGGGGGCGCAGCAGAAGTAGCTTTCTGTCCTCCGTGTTCCAGCTTTCTGTCATCCCGCGCGTCTTTGTGCGTAAAAGCAGAACCACCGGAGTCACCGCGATGACCGACGTCCCGTCTCTCTGCTGCGCCGGGATTCGCTTCACAACTCCGGACACGGATCTACTAACTTAATGGATTAGCACAGAGTCTCCAGAGGGAAACCCCTGCGTTTGAACCTGGATTAATGTTCCGACCATGAGGATACCTGCGCGGGGACACGAGTCCGTGAGCGCTCCAGAGTAGGATACTACTGTTAGAAAAGTACAGTGAAGTAGTAAAAACTTCACGTAACATACAGGTACGTGGACATGATGAGACGTGGGCTGTTACTGTTGATTATTGACTGATTTTTTCGTTATTAATTTGATCCTTATGGGGAGTATTCATTACATACTGTGTATTCTGTATTTGTATTATTCTAATAAAGTGCAGGACTTTCTGAGCGTCCTGTCTGGTTCAGTGAACTTAATTTAGGCAAGGTGCAAAGCAGGGCTGAGTTATATGGTCTGGGGTGAGGGGTGAAAGTCCTTCTCTAACTGGACCCCAGACCTGCTGTCTAATGGACTATAGCAGATTTTCAGCAGGGGGGCTCCCTCATTAGGAGTCAGAGGTCAGAGAGGTCAACTCACATGGTCAAGTAGGCAGAAGTCGCTGGTGTTTTCCCTGAGTCAGTGTCTTGTGTTGCCTGTCAGGCGGATGAAAACGTGGCAGGATGTTGACACTGGTGCAGCAACCAGTAAAGTAAAAAAAAAATCTTGTTTATGTTGTGAGACTATTAACGTTAGATAGTTGTTAGGTAGTTTTCCAGTGCCTCGCCTCAGTGACAGACAGCATTTGTGTTGAACATGCCAGTGCCGCTCAGTTGTATGTTATTGTAAACGTCTCTGTTTTCACCCAAGTGTCCGACTTAAAGAATCCTGGAGCGATGCAGGCAGCCTGTGTCTGGATTGTCAGGTAATGTCAAAGGGTTTTATTTATTTTTTTTTTTTTTACGACTTATTCATTTAAACGTATTGATTTGAATTGTATTTTTTTTTTATACTGCTTCATTCTCTGATTACCCATTATTTTCTCAGTTTAGCGATACTTTATTAACATCCCAGTGTTTTGTATATTCTTCATTCTGTCACGCTTCTGTCCGTTTCCTGTAGAGCTTCTGTCCTCTGGCTGTGGCTTTGGTCAGACCTCCTGGAGTGTCAACACACACCAGACCACAGGAAGGTGAGCAGCAGTTGTGTAGCAAGTGTTGCTACCGGAAAAATAAATAAATCTGTGTCCACCCTGGGATATTTCCAGGAATGTTTCATTCTGTCGCAGTATCGATCACTCTAATCGCACGGTAGCCACAGGCGAGTGGAACGTTCTTCCAGTGGAAGATGGCATGCATGATCGTGTCTTGTTGGCATAGCCGAATACCGCCCTGAGTGATAGGCTTTCATTCCTGCCTCCTCTGCCCCGGTATGTGTAAAGAGCAAGAGTATTCCCAGAGGGAACCTGACCAGGGTGCTAATCTGTTAACTTGTAATGAGAGCGCGAGTGAAAAGTCGCGTTGATTGCAAGTGAAACCGAGAGGGCTTATGTCTGCTGTCAGCAAACCATCTCTTGACCTCTGGGACCACAGGACATAACTAGTAGATGCACCTTGTGGATGAGGCTGACAGATCAACTATATCCAGTCAGGTTTGAGGGGGCAAGTCAGAGTCCAGCTGTGTGACCTACGGCTGACCCGGGAGATGACAGTGGTGTTGAGTTACAAAGGCCGAGGAGGTGGGGGGGTGTCCGAGGTCTCTCTGAATAGCTGCGCAGGCTGATTGACAGGAGAAGGAACTTCCTGCCAACTCTCCCCGGTGCTTCTGTATTCTCTTTCCACTCGCTCACAGTCGAATGCGGCTGAGCTTACTACAGCCGTGTGTTTGCCCAGAGAGGTTTGCTGTGAATGGAGACAAAGTGCTCCTTAAAGAGAAGCATTTCCACGCCGCTCCACGGATAAAGCCGACTTGGCCCAGGCCTCCTCCTGGCAGCTTCCTCAAACAGAGAGTGCAGTGATCACTGCTAATACGTCCCTGGCAAAGTTGCACAGAGGGATAGAGTCAACACTGAGAAATGCAGGTAGCCAATAGGGGATAGGCCACTAACAGACACCCACTAATCAGCCAAATCTGGGCTTTATGACCGTGAACAGAGGTCTGTTTCATGGACAGTGGAGGGAGGCGGAGGGGCTAGGAGAGCCATGTTGATGAGATGAGGTCACTGGCTCAAGCCTTTACACAAGGCCATGATCTGGAGAGGTTAAAATCTCTTTGCTGGAGGCACATCAATCCTTGGCATTCCCTTTGTGTCGCACTATCCCACTTTTTTTTGCTCTCTGTGGTGTCGCTAATCTCGGTTGTTTCATCACCACGCAGGTTACTGAGAGGGCAGATTCTCAGCAGGAGTTCAGGTCAGAGCATGGAGAAATTCAGGGCTCCTGGGGCGCCTGGGGGTCCTGGGCAACCTGCTCCCGCACCTGTGGGAGAGGGGTACAAGAGCAGAGCAGGCCCTGCCTGCCTGTTTACAGTCCATCACAATTCCCGTCCAGGAGAGCTGGTGTTCATCCCCAGCAGCAGCCGGGCCACGTCATCTCAGCCCTGCGGCCGACAGTTCCCCTGCACAGCAACGCAGGCTGGTCCTCCAACAGCAGCAGTCGTGGAGATCTGAGGGGGGAGAAGGAGACTCGGCCTGGTGGACGGAGGTACTGTATCACCCAGCATAAAGTGAGCTGCTGATATCACTGCACGTACAATTGGTCATTTGTAATTTCCCAAGGCTGGAGGAAGTGTGATTCTGATAAAATGATCAAATGAATGAAGAAACATCACAAATGTAGATGCTTCCATGCAGGGCATGAAGGGTCAACGCATGGTTTGATGAGTATGAAAATTATGTTCACCCCAGAAGCCCAACCAGGTGAACACCAACAGGAGATTTTGAAGCTGTACCATCAGCATTAAATCTTTACTTGTCTTCTATTGTTTCTAAGACAAGGTGATCTCCAAATAGACACACAAATAGTTATTATCTATAATATATTTGATTGTAATTCATAATACTTATAATGGTTATTTAACATGAGTGTTACATTCTAAGCACTGTGAAAAAACTCTATTTTTGGACTCTCATGATGGTCAATGAGACATTTTTTTTTCCAGTATTTCTTGTCTTTGTCAATATGTGCAAGTCTTTAAGGAGCCTGTACGGCTGCGCTGCATGCTGAGCAGCCTGGTCTATAAGTGACTCTTTGGAGCCAACATTGTTGGCCATCTGACTTCTCTTCAGTCTTTTATGAATGTAGTCAAAGGCTCGGCTTGAGCTCGGCAGCTTTGTGACCCCCTTCCTGTTGTTAAACAAATAGCACTGACAGCTGAGTAATGGGGGTGCTGCTTGAATTTGAAGCTGAGGAGCCAAATAAAAACAAAAGCACACAGATCTGGACGCTTCTCCAAAGTCTTGGGTTGGATGAAGAACTTTGACAGTTTCCTCAGAAAATTTAGCCAAAAGATTAAAAAGAATGTGTGGATCCAAATAAATGTCTTCTGTTGTACCGTCTCTGGTTGGCTTAGGAGATATGTTCTACTGTTTGACGGACGTTAGGTAGCTGGATTGGATATCTATTTATCAGGGTCTAGAGATGTGTTTGTGTCTTCAGGGTCCCTCACATCGCCCCGGGGAGGTATGGCTACGGGAGATCTCCCTACGTTGCCCCACTGCAGACGGACGCAGGCCAGGGCTCTGGGACGGCTCACCCCCACAGACAGAGACGCTCTGCTGCAGCCGAGGCCCACCACCACACCGGTCACAGGTCAAACAACCTGGACCCCTCCAACAACCCCCATCGCTACGCCAGACCCTACATGCAGCCCAGGGCACAGCAAGCCAAAAATAACCAAGTCTGGGCCCCCCTCTACCAGCCCGGCTCGGCCAGACCGGCTCAGGTCCAGCAGGAGCCGCAACCAGGCAGCCAGACGTCTGGACCCCCGCAACACCAAGAGAGACCCTACAACCCCCTGCCCAGTTCCTACTGCACAGGGGAGCATGCTCACTACAGGATCTGCAACAGTAATGTATGTAAATGTATTACTTATTATTATTCCCAGCATGTCGGGTATATCGGCATTAAATGGATACATCTCATTACTGATTTGGCTTATTGTTCTGATTTATTATTGATTCCTTTAATTTTTTTTGTAGTTAAAAAAGTAGTGGTTGGTTTATATGCTTTTGTAGAATTAATTAGGTATTTATGTAATAAAAGTTTAAAAAAGATAGATAAGTAAGACATACACCTACTTAGTTTCCCCCCCCTGTCCAACAGTGAATAGAGCTCACTAATAAGTAGACAACACGTACAAGCATTCGATTGTATTCTGTAAACGAGGGTGAAATTTGCCTGGTGGCGATGCAGTATTTTGCCAAAAAACTGACAACAAAAAAAAAGGCGGTGCTGTCAGGACGTTTCGACATGTTGTGGACGAGACGTTTATCATTGTTCTTTACAGGATCGCTCAAGTCTTAAGGATTACAGACATAAAATAACAATAAAGGGCTGCTTGCCACAGCATCGTGTAAAGTGTTATGTTTGCCCATAAGCAAGCTATTTGTTCACATGCAAGCGTTGACACGCCATTCGTTAGCTTCCAGCAGATTTAATAGAAACCAAAACTATACAGAACAAACATTTGTTAGAATTAAAAGCCATTTAATACTTACACTAAATATTATCTACTCGTCTACTAATATTGATAGAGCTGGAGCTTAGCAAACTTTATCAGTTTAATCCCGGCTGTACAGTGTGTGTGGACGGGCTTTGCTTATCTGATCCAACGTTATGGAATCCATCCTGTGCATTAAAATAAACCCAAACAGTGCCTGGTGCTGTATATTGGCTCTGATGTGCGATGGCGATGAAGTAAAGCAGACCAGGGGCTTGTTTGGATAAAGGAGATATGGGGGGATGTCAGGGAGGTGGAGTTAGTGGAAAGCCTTCATAAATACTGGAAGAAAGCCTGAGTTACAAGTACAGGGTTAAAAAGAGAAGGTCATCTACAGCAATCAATGCCTGCAGAGCGTGACAATGAGGAATGTGAGCTGGCGGTAGTTCCAGGAGGATTTACCTGTTGGACTTTGTCTTTGTGTAAAATAAATGTGTGTGTGTGTGTGTGTGTGTGTGTGTGTGTGTGTGTGTGTGGTCCATCCTCAGGCCTGCCCTCCATCCAGCAGACACATCAGGGCTGTTCAGTGTTCTTCATACAACGACCAACCTTTCATGGGCAGATTGTACGAGTGGGAACCTTTCAATGAGGGTAGGTTAGCAGTATGTCCCGTATGCGCATATGTATATGTATATGATGCTATTTTGACTTTTGTTATTACAATTAATCCCTGTGGGGAGGTCACTGCATGTACCGAACAGTGTTGCCAGATCAGGTTGACACTTTCCAGCCTAATCACAACTTTGACTCTTGACAGTATTACATGAAAGTGTGCAAAATGTTTGGAAAAAAAACATTTCATCCACAAACACTATTTTTTTTCAACCCAAACTGACCAAAAGTGTCCCAACGTGGTAGAAACCAACCCAATCTGGAAACACTGGTCCCAAATTCCATTCCAACAGTAGTCCATGTCAACCTCCTGGTGGCGCTATAGTCTGGGAATCGCCAAAGTCCCAATCAACCGACTAATTGCAGCCCTACAGACACGCTAGCAGGGTAAAGAAATTTTAAACACCAGTTTAAAAGGGGATTAAACACAAAACAAAATAAACGAACAAAGAAGTAAAACTACCTTTTATAAAGAATTGTTTTAGAAGTGAGAGAAATATGTCTGAGCTAGTCAGGATCCTGACCTTAAAAACACACTCCAGTCCACACAATCTGCACTCACACACATTTCACAATGAATCCCATTCCCACTGTCACTTACATCTTCAGCTGCCTGACCTATGACCTCTATGAACTAAAGTGTAGGCACTGCAGTATGTCACCTGTCTGTACGCTCACTGACAAATGTTCAGCCATACAGACTCTCTGACCTCACACACCTGAAGTAACCAGGCAACAGTCAAAACACCTCCTGAAATGTCATCTCTCTGAGAACACTAATGGAAATAACAGTCTCTGTATTAATATCCTGTCAAACACGTGTGTATTTTGAGATCTGGTCATTGTGCGGCAGACCGTGACTGACGGGTAATGCAGATGTAAGGATTATATAACCTCAGGTAACTGTATGAGGTTGAGCGTGGATTATTTGACACTCGCTTAAACATACTGTTGTACATCTGTTTAAGAAATACCTTGCTTTTGGGGCTCATAGTGTGTCTAATTGATAAAGCACCGGAATAAAATGTAAAGAACAGGGATCAGGACCCTTTGTGGCCGCTCACTGCTGTGTTTGTGTCACCGAATGGAACGGGGAAGCTTTCGTTTAAATCACAATAATAAATGTTTGGCATTTAAGAGGATACATTTTATTGTTTGTTTCGTCTAACCTTTGTGAAAGCTTTTAGTGCTCCGCCCAATGGGATATTCTGGATTTGGGCTTCCAAGTAATTGATAACTTGTCAGACACTTTGTGAATCAGAATGTGTGAACTCCACTTATCTGTTACTTCAGGGACATTATTTCTAAAACTGTTGCCATTCACTGCAGCTGTAAAGCAGTGATCGTGTCAAAGCAACCATGAATATTGTTCTTTTTTTGCCCAATCAAATGTTGTTTTAGTGCCAGAATTCAAGTTAATTGAAAGAAGTCTAATGTGCATGATGTACACTCATATCTAATCGTTTGGAGTATTAAAGTATTTGAGGGTATGTCCTTGAATATTCCCATGTTACATTAAAAGTCTTGATATCATTCTCTGCATTCATTATGTCCTTTCAGTTTCCGGGGATCAGCATTGTGAACTCAACTGCCGGGCAACAGGCTTCAGGTTCTACGTGCGACAGTCGGCGAGGGTGATCGATGGGACGCCATGTGGGCACAACGATACGTCTCTCTGCGTGGTGGGAAAGTGTTCGGTAGGCAACATCATGAACCCTTTTTTTAAAATGTCAACCTTTTAGTCACCAGCCAGTGACTTTGTTACCTTTATTTGATATGATCTCTACCAGCGCTGTGGAGATGTGTACTGGAGAAAATATACATTCACACGTTTGTAGAAAATTCTAACATGAGCTTCTTCAAACTTAGTTTTTAAACGTTGACATTGTTGTTGTACCTTTTAATATCTGCCAATCAAAGGAGAATTGATCAGAGGACATGAAGGATGTATTAACATCCTGGATGTTTACTGTATCTGCTACTCAAGGTTATTAGCTTGTTGGGTTAACTTAAATGTTAAAATGATCAATTGTTACTCCTGAATTTGCATCAGGTGGTGTAAATATTTTATATATTATAATATATGTTATAATAATATATTATAACACTTTATTTGGATGTTCCATATTTCTATCTTGGAATATGGTTCATGTTTGTCAATATTTGCTGTTATGTATATCTCTATAATTAAACGATAAATCCCTAATATAAATTCAAAGCCTAATCCAACACATACTTAATTATTATAGGTGTATAAGAACTGGATAATTAATCTCTGGTAGGACCAAAGCGTGTTACACTGCAGGCAGTAGTTGTGGTGCAGTAATGGCTGTGACCAGCAGAGGGCAGCATGACATCATTGTGAGATGTCTTCATATGTGATGTGGAGGAGTGAAGTGGAGGTCAGCAGGAGGTTTCTACCTCCTTGGACCAAAGCGATCATGGGCCTTCTTATGGCTGGCTGTGTGTGTGTGTGTGTGTGTGTGTGTGCTGCGTTCACTTTAACGTTCGTTTGATCACGGTTTAACGGTGAGAAATATGTTGGACAAAGAGCTCATTTCCAGTTGGTTATGCTGACCTCGCTCTGTTAACCCCGTGTGTTTCCCATGCGCTGTAATCTCAACATTAAGATTTAATCAAGATAGAAAGCCCTCTGATCTCTCATTTTGGCCTTGATCACATTTCTACTGTTAGTACACACGACATGGTGATCCTTTACGTGGGAAGGGTTGAAATAACATAAATAATGGGAACTTAATTGTTTAGTTTTAGTTTAGTTTATTTAGGATCCCCATTAGCTGCAGCATAGCTGTAGCTATTCTTCTGGGACCTGGGGTCCGGGACATGTATAGTCCGATCCGCAGAACAAAAAATGATATGAATAATAATAAAATCAAATAGAAATTAAAATACAAATAATAAATAACATAAATTCCAAAGAAATTAGAGATATAATAATATTAATCATAATAATAATAGTCATTGGGAGTCAATCCCAAGGAAGGCCAAAATAGTTTGACTGATTCTTTGTGTTATAAAAAATATTTAGGAAGTGAATTCCATTCATACATGGCTCTGTAATTGTATGTAAGCATGTTGATGAAAACAAAACCAAAAAGACCTTAAGCTACAGAGCCAGTGCTGAGTGTTAGCCCTGGCAGCAGGGACCAGGAAGGAACCAGAAGGAAGAATGAGGAGTTGGCTGCTTGAGCAGATTGTTTGAAGTGTCAGTCTGTTTGGATCAGCTGACGGTCAGCTGGTTTGGTGCACTCTGCTTGACCTAATATGATACTTCAGAGCTTGTCAAAATATTATAAGCCTTTGGGTCAAATCTTAACAAAACCTTCGTATGATGTAGCCTCATAAATTCAAAAGAGACCATAGACTAGAGTCTAGTTAATACTATAGGGTTGTTAAATGATAGCATAATAATACGGCCTACTGTAATAATATTGAATGACTCATGTGACAATCGACATAGTGTGAAGCCGCTGTTGTTTCTGCAGCTGCTCCAGGAGACAGGGTCCATGTGGATTGAGGGTTTTGATGTGGCCCTGGTGGCTTCCAGTTCTGCCCAGTGATCGTGGCTCCGGAGCTTGATGCTCAGACGAAGCCAACTCAGATGTGATTGATTATTGTCCGATGTTTGATGGTCACTAGCATGGAAATATCATATCATATCAACAATGACGGACCAAGATGGATCATATATTTTAGGTTGATATGGGAATGCGGTTCTAGAAAAGTCATGAGATTTGATTCATGTTTGTGCTGTTGTTATAGCAATAGCCTTTTATAGCTTCAATGTCTATTTTTCACTAGTCTATTGTTGTTGGTTATTTTCCAGACAAGCTGAAAATATGTTAAATATATTGTGCATAAACTTGTCTATTTAAGTCCCAACTAACTAAACTGAATCTTACTATATACCGTAGCTCAGGAGGTATCTCACACACTCTCTACAAGCTGGTGCAGTCACTGTCCCAAGGCACTGGACTCTGAATCACCTTCCAGGAACTCGAGTGCCTCTGATTCAGATCAAAGCCAAACCATTAAATAATGTCTTTCTAATTATTTTATAGAGATCCAGCAGGTCAGAGCCTGTCTGTTCATAGCGCAGAGATACTGTACTACATTTATCTGGAAGCCCAAAACACACTGATGACAAGAAACAGCTACAGCTGTGTGGATGTTTTTTTTTTCATTATATTGAATCGTTGTACAAATAGATAGGTGTATGTATTTTATTCAAATCAAGCAATCAAGTCATTCATTTTACACATTGAATCCCAAAAATACTATGGCAATTTCCTGAGGGTATTTAACATCATCTTGATTGGGTGGAAGGTAGGGGAGTGATCATAAAAGATGTGTAAATTGAGCATTTATTGCCTGAAATACTAATTTCATGAACATGGTGTGACAGTGTTCCTACACCTTTGTACATGTGTTCACACTCACACTATTACGTTCTTAGTGACTGAGAAAACGACCGAGGTGAATGATCGTAGAGAGAAAAGGAACACTCTCATGAGATGAGGAGGTGGAAGCTAGATGATGCTCACACAAAGCAGCTCACTGATTTTCCTGTGTGATTTATTTCACTCTGCAGGAGTGTCTGGAGCTAATTTTAGATTTTGGCTTTCATACTGGTCCCATTGCGGTTCTCTGCTGCAAGTAACAGCAGTGAACCAATAGATACTTAATCATGATAATGAAAAATTAATTCAAACCACTTGGCCCGCGCTCTTCTTTTAGAGGAAAATGTGTCTCAGATATGTTGTTATTTCAACTTTCCAGACAAATGAAACCACAGAGGTTGTGTGTGTGCTTGTTGTGGTGATGCGCTGCTGCTGCTGCTGATTAGAGGGAAAAACGGTCTCCTACCACACATCCCACTGTTTGTGTGGTCCCTGATACTTGTCCCTGACACCTTTCAAACGGCATGAATAACAACCCAACTCTGTCCATTTGACATTTGCCTCCTGACGCCACTGTAGGTGTCCGTCTCACATTTCTGAATCGGACACAGTGACACCCTCACGTCTCTCTAGCTAATGAGGTACATCGCCATCCTTTTATGGTCCGTCCCCTGTCGTTCTGGTTTGTCCAATGGAGGACTGATGTGATTTCATCCTTATCTCACCGCCTGGATTGTTGTCCAGCTCAAATCGTCTGCTGTATTGGCACCTCAATCCTTTTCCTGCACTGTCTGAGTGGCTGCTATAGCTGTTTGACCGGCCCATAACTTAAGATTCAGTGCTCTTGTCCATCAAAGTATCTGGAACGTGTCGTAAAAGCCAGATTTCAAGAGTTTGCAATGTTGATGTATGGAGTGCCTGCACCAATTTTTCAACAGCCTGCCAGTATTTTTCATTCATTTGAGCTGCTTGTGCTTACTCACAGTCTACCTCCCAAGTGTAGACATGCCAAACAGGACTCTGCACTCTCTTTGTGTGTGCTGCCTGGCTTTCCTTCATGATTTGTTCTGCCTCAGATGGCTCCAACGAGCTGCTGCAAAACTGCTGAGTAGTACCGCACTGTCGATGGGGCAGTTTAGCACACAAGTGATGGAATAAATGGGTTTGGACAGGCAATGCATTGCTTTACCTGTCATAAAAATGGGAAAAGAAGAAGATTGCCAGTATTTTGATGGCAGTACTGATGGCCTGATTCATTACAGCATCTTCAAACCTTAAGCTCTGTCTGTGGTCTCTAGTCTGTACAGAAGTTCCCATTTGAGCACCACAAGCTGGGTTCCATATAGTCCCATCATATTCAAGAAAAGCCTTGTTATCTGTAACTCATTCTGAATAAAAAACGGTTTGATAAATACCACTAAAGGTCAGAGGAAACATGTATTCTTGATTTTTGTGGTGAACTGCCCCTTTAATTGTGTTAGTTTATATTATACAGTTACATCTCCTGCAGTCCAAACACACAGACACTACACAGCTGTGTCTATTCACCACTTGATTGTGTGGCGTGACCCATCACCAACATGTTATCGGCCCCCTTGTTGAATGGTATACCAGTACCCACAAAATGTAAACAGGTCTTTCCAAAGGGAAGGAAAAAACCCACATTGGCTCCAACACTATTTGATTTCCATTCTGGTTCAAACAACCACAGTACAAATGCCTACGATATGACGGGATTCTGAGCCCGAACTGTAAAAGTTATCATATAGAGGAGAGTTTTTACTCTCCAATTATAGGACTGTGATTGATCAACGGTGAAACAGCCAGTTCTGAGGCACCGAAACCCCCCCTGAATGTGGTGACTCATTTCAGATGAACAGAGGAAGAATGATCCCTTTATGGTGGGAGCTGCCACTTCTCTCTCTTTATACCAAGGAAGGGCATTTGAGAAGGGTGTGTGTATTTTTAAAGGCTGATCACTGACCACACACTTCTCTGCTGGCGGCGGTGGGCCCAGCTGAGGGTAAAAATCTATGGAGCTCGCACTCCTCGAGACCCAGTAGTGGCTTCATAGCCTATTTCCTGCTGCTCTTCACAGTTAGGTGAAGTTGAAATCTGGTTACATCCAAGTGGATGATACATGTGCCAAATATAGCGTGAGCCCAAGTCAGGCTCTATTCATATTAATGCTTTCTTATGACTAACTAGTGCAACTTTGAATTCATACATTTCGGCATGGGTTTTGACGTATCGTTCTTAATAAAGATGACAGATAGATTGAGGCTACGTCCGAGTCCAGGTCTCAGCTGTAGTCTTCCTCTCTGACTGGCATGTTTCCCAGGCTCAGGCCCAAACTCATCAAACAACATCCTAAGCCACTCCTCACTTCTCTCGTCTGACAGCTGCATCTGTTATATGCATTCCCCACCGTGGTGGACGGACAGACTTGTTAAAAGGGGGATGAGTGCCCTGATATACAGCCTGCCTGGTGAAGACTGGTGGAGATACCTCAATCCCATCTCTGTCACGACAAGCCTCAGCTGCTGCTCGCTCTCAGGGTGTTCCCCACCATTACCTACTGCAGATGGTTATGGATTCATGGCAGCAGAGCCTGTCGTCAGTTATTGCACACATGCAGTAACAGTTATGAGGGGTATTTGCTGTGGAAAGATGTTGATTTTACAACTTGTAATATCGGTCTCAGGATTTTAACTCGTACTGCTTTATGTTGGACTTGTTTGACGAAGCATCTCATTGTTTTGTGCAGATATTCATGGTTCCCAGATGAAGCATCCTAATGATGTTTGTGATCCCCTGATTTTTTCCTGTAGGGCAACCATGAGGTTGATACTTGTGGTTTTGATTGAAAAGTCTTTTGAATGGATACATTTTGATATAGACGTTCATGTTCCCCTGAGGATGAGTTGAAATTACGCTGGAAATTTAAATTAAAATGTGTAATGTAAAACTAATGACATCCACAGCAGGCTAAGCTGTACTTTGTGTAGCAAATGTTAGCATGCTAACATGCTAAACTAAGATGGTGAGCATGATAAACATGACATCTGCTTAAAATGATCAAGGTCATTGTGTGGAAGTTAGCATGCTGACATTAGCATTTCGTTTGGCTGAGCCTCTCAGAGCAGCTAGCATGTGTGTAGACTCTTAAAATTAAATTTCAACAGTTTGTCCAGTGTAGGAGTGCTCGCGAAACATTTCAGAAAGTGTGAATTTTATGTTGGATTTGTCTCTAATGTTAAGAAAACTAAACATAAAATACATTCGTGATGCTTAATCAATCCCTTATATGGAGATACAGTTGCTTCGCTCTTCCCTCCACAGGGAGTTCAGTGATAGAGGAGCAGCCGGAGAGTCAGTAGAGATCCATTATCCTGCTTAATGACACTTGTTAGAGTACTTGTCGCTTTAAAGAGGCCTTGAATATGAGAATCCCAGTCGGAGGACTGTTAACACAGATGCTGTTTGAGAAATTAAGATATGAAGGAGGTGACAGATTGATGTCTTAGTTTGTCCAACACTTCCTGGATTTTGATGGGCCCTGCTGTCCCCATACTGGCCCATGGCGGCCCTCACTGGCTCTGTGTGACCTGTGCAACTCTGGTAGGCTTGAACGCTCTGGGGTCAGAGGTCAGACACTTGTTCTACATCGCCACACCTCTTCTGGGCTCTGATACTGCTCATAGAGTCTTTCTTTGGGAGACAGGGGAGTGTTAAACCTGGACTTCTTCAAGCATAGTCCCCTCCATTTGATGTGTTTCCAACACACTGCTAGTTCCTCTGTTTGGATCCTGTTTTTTAACATTTTCTCCTCAGTTCAATTAAAACTTAGACTTGTTTCTACTGTAATTAGCAATAATGTGAGTTTACATTTGTATGGGGGAAAGTCATTTTTCTGCAGGAAGAGTAACAGTCCGCCTGTGTTGAACTTTCATTTCCTGGTGCTATTCTGGCACTTCAGAATATCTGTGTCAGCAGAAATAAAGAAAGCCCTGGCACAATCAAATCCATACATTTCACATCCATACATCCTTCTTTTTCCATTCTCACAATGTGGCTCTCTGGAGCCCTGGCCTGCCATGATCATTATGCGTCTCCCTCCAACGTTCTGACTCGTGATGTAATGATCAGTATGTGTGCTTCTGTCTGCGGAGAGATGAGAGCTGATACAATGGATAGACGATGGTGATTTGGGCACAGTTGGCGTATAGTGAGCTACGTGGCTGACACACAACGGGTTGAGCTCTGCAGTGGAGTGTGTTTCAAGGGCAGGGAGCCTCAGTGTCCGGCCCCCGGAGACAGATTTATGAGGGTATACTACACGGACCCAAGGTTGTATTTTTAGCACTCAGCGGTCACGCAGGTCTTCCTCAGACAGACGGCTGTTGACAGTGATTGGCTTCTATCTGGGTGGCTGTCAATCGGAGAGGCAGTTTAGTGCGTCGTATGCCTCGTCGGTTTGTTTGGAATGCCAGAGATCTGGAGCACTCGATGTGTGGCCAGTGCTCTCTGATTTAGGGTCATTTGAAAAGAAGATAAGACACGTAGGTGTGAATGTGAAAATGTTACGTGAAAATATCTGTCTGTGCGTCTTAATTAAGTATGAATGCCTATTTATAAATGAGTGTGAATGAATGAAGTCAGCATGTGAATGTGTAAATCTGTAAACCTAAGAGTAACAGTGAGTTGGTCTATGCTGCTCAGGGTCACACCCCATTGTAAATAAGACTCTTATCTGATGGCGTCCGACAGGTTTAACAAAAGGCCTCCAGCAGGTGTATAAAGACGTTAAAAACAGCAGAACTTATCTGTGTTCGGGCCTGAGAGCTTATACAGGCCATTGTTAATGTCGAAATTGTTTTCACAAAATGGAAAATCACTAAATTGCCAAGCCTTTATCCCATTATGTTGAAAGCATATTTCAAGAAAAAGATAATATCAAAGTAAACACCATGTATTTTGATTAGATTGTCAAAATGTTAATTTACCTTCTTCTTTAATTGTTAAACACTACCTGGCTAGTGCAGAATTGAAAAGCGGTTCACCTCAGCTGTTTCTAGCTCCGTGCTGGAACGTTTCAGCAACTATTTCATGTCTCTCCTGCAGACTGTCATCCACCGTCAGCTGTTTTTCTGATAGAAGCGTCGTCCCTCAGCCACACCTTGCCCCTCCCAGCCCAAATCTCCTCTCGACCTGCTTTATTCATTAGCCTGCCTCTCTCCGCTGTGCTGCTGCATTTTTTCAGTCAAATACATCGCTCAAAGGAAACAATCATGGGACCTACATGCCTGAGTTTGCTGTCTAATATGTATCCCAGATGCACAAAAACCACGTGTTTTCACTTCAAACTTTCTGCCTTCTCCTAACTTGTACTGCTCTAACTGTTTAGAAGAGGTGGATGAAATAAAGGGAGAATGTGGTCGAAGAGCAATAAAGAATTGTCAGAGATCGTGATCACGGCTGCTGACATGTCAAAGTGTGTTTGCGCTGCTGCAAACAACTCGGGGGCCCTGCATCCTCTTTCCTCATCCTTCAGCGTGAGCGTGTCTGAAGCCTGATGATAAACTAGATTCATGGCAGAAGCAGCGTTACAGCTGTCAGGTAGAGCGTTCCTCGCTGAGACCACACCTGCTTCAAATGTTTGCCGTCACGGTTCTGCTAATGAGCTTTGGATTTAAACATCCTCCAGACTGCAAACGTGACAGAGAATAAGGACAGGAGCTGAATGTGCTATTGTATGGGCTGGTGTCTGCCGGACCCTGACGCCGTCCTCGACAGCGGCGTCGAGCCCACCTGCTGTAGAGCACGACTCTGACGTGTGTGGGTTGGAGACCGGAGCCATCAGGCGCCTGGAGTCAAGGTTGCTTCAGGGCTGACCTACTTGTTGAAGGAAAACAAAGACCCCGGGGTGTGCTGGAGAGTTAGTCTGGCCCCGCCCGACCTCTGGGCGCTATGCGTCCATAATGAGATGGCCCAGTTCAGAGGCGGAGCAGGAGCGCGGGAGATGTATGTTGGTCCGTTGCGATGGACGGGCTGCTGAAAAGCGCGGTTCTCCTCCTACGCGTCTGCAGCTGTGTTGTTTTGACAGTTAGCTGTGCTGAGTGTATGTGTGGAGAACGAAGGGTTAACGATGAAAACCAAGCTGATTGGATGACAAGTTCAGTGTACCACTGTTTTGAGAAAGACTCTTGGATAGGATAGGATTCGTGTGTGTGTGTGTGTGTGTGTGTGTGTGTGTGTGTGTGTGTGTGTGTGTGTGTGTGTGTGTGTGCGTGCCTCACAGGTGTGGTGATTTTATGTCCACGCTATGCTTCCCTGCCTCTTCTTGTTGTGTGAAACAGCTTTATGAAAGGTGGCAGGCTGTGATTTATGGTGTAAAGTGCCAACATGCATATCATCACCAATAAAATATTTGGCAATCTGCTCAGCTGACTTCTAACAGGTGTAAGTGCTCCCATAAATCTACAGCCCCAAGCTTCATGGAAGCCGTTAAGTTGAACGGGGATATATAGTATTAAATGTGAGCCGGTGTTTTAAAACTTCACACATTTGCATCCTCCTAAAGAGGAATATTCTGGGCTTATGTTGACATTTTCCAGGCTATTCACATTTTTTTCTGCACATGTAAATACGGTATTTGCGTGTTATTGTAATTCACCAAAAGTGTTTTTAATTGCAAGAACTGTGTTCACTAATTTTCTTCCAAGAAAGTATATTTATTTGGTCATTTGTTAATGAGAGCAGGCTTGCAGTACATTTGTTATTGTGCTTGGTAGAGGCATATCTTCCTTATTAACCAAAGATATAGGCCTGGAGTTTACTTACTGCTTAGAAGCGAGTAGAGCGGCTGCAGCTCTGGGAGATGGAGTTCAGAGTGGTGCAAACTCGCTGCACCGGAGCCTGATCCTTCGTGACTGTCCCTACATTTCCTGGACATGAGGACACTGGAAGAAGGTGTGGGTCATTTTTTGGTTTCTGCCATCAGAAATTTACACAGACTGTACAGCCCCCGGGTCAGTCGCAAAAGCACCCAGATGGCTAACTTTAACTGCAGGCGGACATTGGGATTTTACGTGATTAAGTGTCTGACCTTGAGCACATAGCTGAGAGCTACGGGGTTTTTTTTGCATGACGTAACGCAACACTTGCTGTGAGGACACGACGTCTCTCTCTCTCTGCAGCCGAGGTCTCTGCCATCATTACGGTTGTTGTTGAGTTATTTTTCGTTCAGCTTGACCTAACGTTCGATTTCCATCATGCTGCTTGTGCACGTGAGGCAGGCAGCTGCGGGAGTGCTGTTTTTTATTGATTTTTGTTTGTTTGCTTTGTTGATGCATACATTTTTGGTGCATCTGGCCTGTTAATATCTGCTCATGGACAATAGATGCAAAATTGCAATTTTCTAATTCTGCTGTATTTACATATTGATGTTTATTAATGTGCACTGTCCGTGACTAAATAAACCTTAAATAAATAAAATAAATAAATATATTAACACAAGAAAACTTGGCTAAGTAGACACATTATACAAGGGTAAAATACAAGATTGAGTATACAGTGCATAAATATTGCATTCAAACTCTCACCAGTATGGTAGCCTATATTATCCATTTTATTTCTTCTTTCTTTTTTTATTTTGTATCTTGTCAGTCCATCTGTCTCCCTCCCTCTCCTCCCCTTGTAACCCCTCCATGTGTGCTTGGCCATCTGAGACACAGACTTTCGGTGCATACAGTCTGCTGTGATCTCCGTGTGCCACTTCAAAACCGTTTTCAATTATCTCATGCTTATCCCAGAAGTCTCTCTGTGAGAAACATGTCCAGCAACAATGTGCATGATCTGCCAATATCATTTCATGAAACAAAAGGACATCAGATAGAAGAATGAAGAGTGCGCTTCTACCTCCGTACAGTATATCCTGGTCAATTAGGGTTTAATGTTGTGGAAACGATGGTGGCGCAATAGGAAAACCATATGATATGAGGTCTGGTCCTTTTGGCCGCGGCAGTCGTGCTTCCAGTGTTGCAACGTGGCTTGAAATGAAGTATTTGGTGGTGGTAGTGAAGGGGGTCTTCCTAGAAGATGCCCACCTTCGAAATATTTCCACACATTTTGCATCAGGGGTTTTGCTTACACATTCGTTTCAGTCAGAATTTCCTTCCTCTCCTACTTTTTCTGAGCTCCAATTTGCTGTCAGCAGTCGCTGCCACACTCTCCACTGTGTGTCCTCTCTCTCTCCCTCCTATTCATTTTTCTACCTCGCACTCTCCGTCCTCTAAAAAAGCTCCAGTCACCCCTTACCTCCCCCAGCTGCACCTCCCCCAGCTCAGTTTACAAGGGGAGCTCGTAGAGATCAGCTCTGTAGTGAGAGAGGTTTTTTTTTTTTTTTTGTGGCATTCTCACAGCTACAGAGGCAAGGAAGAGGCTGACGGTAGGGAGCAGCCACTGGATTTCGCGTAGGAGCCTGAGTGACTGGTCGAAACATTTCTGGGGCCACATGAGAGAATGCTGTCGGGACTGGCTCTTCTGCTGCTCGCCTGCCTCCACATGCGGGTGCAGGGGAAGCCGCGGTCACAGGTAGGACCCGCTTCGCCTCTGTCGGGTCCTGGAGGAACCTGGGAGAGGTTGGGGATTCCCTGGGGTGCCAACAACCAGCATTAAGAGTTGCATTGCGTGATGCTCAGTGTATGTTGTTATTGGACTCTTTGCAGTGAGGTTTTAAAGTGGTTGAAATGCCGCTGCATGCTTGTCACCAAGAGGCTTGGTAGTTCGAATAAATAAGCCTGGTACTCATTTGCAACCAGTGTTTTAAGCAGCGCTGGACTGTGTCATTTACATAACTGTGATTCTATGGTCCATCTACTGGGAAGAATAATCCGCAGTATAGCTGTTTTCACTGTGGCTCTGCTTGCTCTCTGAGCAGTTTATTTTTCCACAGCACATTCGCAGGCTACTTGTGGGATTAGATTTCCCTCCGAGTGGAAGACTCAGTGAGTCAGGCCTGTCCTGGGACTATAAAGATGTGCTTGGAACTCTATTAGGGATAGACTGCAAGCCTGAATTAGCCTGTCGCTGCCTGTGGCTCAGCTCAGCTATCTCACCTGTATTTGCTGATGATTAATGACACCGTTGAGGTGCCTGAGGTCTCTAATTCAAACTTGTGAAGTGCCAAGCTCTTGATACGGATGCCTGTGCCAGCTTTATATAACCCTCAACTACAGTATTATGAATTTCATATAAATGTGTTTATATGAAGTGTTATGTTGAATGAGCACCTGCTTGGATTATTAGGGGGGAAAGGCAGTTTGAATAAGAGTGGCTGCGGGTTTGGAGAAAGTTTACAGTCATCATGAATGTTCGATCCAAGGCTGACATTGTGATGTCCAATCTCAGCTTAAGTCTCAACTATAGACTGTAAAGGAGAAGCCTTGAATTTGGCAATCTGACAACGAGATTGAGCCCATAAACTCATGTTAACAATGTTTATTGAGGTAACAATCAGTGAGAAGTACGGTCATTTTCTTATAGACTTCCATGTAATCAGACTTCTTTTTAAAACCAGAGAGTCGATTAGACCTTACTGTTAACTTACTTATGCAAACTCCTATAACAGGAATTTAAATAGACTTGTTTAAGAATTGGGATAGTTACTAAAATGTGTCAAAACCGGTCACAGATATAGAGCATATAAAGGCCTTAGAGACCAGAGCCAGTCCTATAAGCCAAGGAGGCTCGGGGCGTCATCTATCCATAGGGGCCCCTCAAATGAGGGATTTAAAAAAACATTTAAAAAAACATTTAAAAACGAAAAAGGCACCAAATTGGTCTGGATGAGCTCTGTTCCAGATCCCAGAGTAAATCATTGTTAGCTGTAGATGACGTGTCACCAGTTCAAAATCACTTGTATTAATGCATTCCTATTAAATTAGTAAAATTCGTGGTGTTAATTGATAAAGTCAGCTAAAACTAGATTTGTGAGCTGTTCAGGGAGCCTGGGGGGACTCCTGGCAATGACAATGATGTAGGCTTGGTCCGGTTTAAACATTTTCAAACCGGTCTGATACTAAGCCAAAGACCGGACCAAACCGGTTATACCGACTTTTCCCACTAGGCGTCACACTTGCAATAGCAGAGCCTCCCAAGTGATATTTGTTTCTTTACACGGAAGATTGCACCATAAACACGGAAAGGAGAGTCAAAAATATGCCACGATCGCACCGTTTATAACGCCGCAACAGTGTCTATTTTTACAAAACATCACGGCTTTGTGGAACGAGAGAGACAGATACGACGTCGCAGGCCATGTGACGAATTTGATGAGCCATTGCTGCTTATTAATGCAATACAAGTTGGATTTAGTGCTGTGACGCCGTCGGCACAGGTCGCTGATGTTTTTAATTTTCAAGAAAGTGTCATGAGGACAAATGCCGGTTCAACTAGTTTGCATAAATTAAACCGGTTTAGCCCATACACCAAACCGAACCGAACCAAACCGAATGCACATATAACAGTTAGATTCGTGGATGAGGCCTCGTTTTACTGTTGGAATCAAAGGTCTCGACCCTCATGCCCACATCTCTCTCCACCACAAATGCTGATGCTTGCAGCTTGTGGAATATCCTGCAGATATGATAAAGTGGCGTGAATTGTGAGACTTCTATTCCTGCAAAATTATCCATAGAACACAAAAATACATTTGGGGAACTTGCGTATTCACCAATTTAAAAAAAGGCACAAACAGCAATTAAAACATTTTTTTGGAACCACAACCGCCACTTGTTTTGTCCTCAGCTCAGTTCTTCCTCCACTAAACCAAACAATCTCACCCTGTGTGTGTTCTAGTATCGGTCGGACACATGTTGCTAATGGTTTCATGAGATGCTCTGTTGTGGGGAGTGGAAAGCTGAGTGATTACTGTCCAAAACACCAGAACTTGTGTTTCTATTTGTGGTTACAAACCCACAAAGAGTCCTCTAGTTAATGTTCTCATTCTAACAGAGCCAGAAGTGAAATCTGAGGGAAAGGGACAAATTGAATAAATACGCAAGTTTTGAAGTATTAGTGAAGTCACATCTTCTATGGATTACGGGCACGTCTGGTCTGGAGTCGGGGATTGATTCCTCTCAGTGACTGTGAATAAGAAGTAGACGTATTCAGCCATTTGTTTGTGGATTATGGTTTTGAAGAGTTCGGCTTCAAGATGGCGTCTTGGATTTTGGCCGTCAGCATGTTGGCTTTTTGCAACCAGAATGGCCTCCCATGAACTGAAAACACACTGTGACAGGGTTAAAGTTCTAAGACTAAAACACAGATAACTTTCAGACAACGCCGTGGTAGCGACATGTCAATCACAATCACAAAATCTTTTTATATACTATACATTTATTTTATAGATGAGGTTTAGATTTTCTACTTAATGGTGTTTATTTCCCACAGGATGCAGCAGTAAGTCAGGGGCAGTCAGTGGTGGAGTCAGTTCCTTAGTGAGGATGTCACACATGTGAACTTGATGACAGTGAGGCTTCTGCATGTGTTTGAAGTCAAAGCACTGTCGCCTTCACCCGCTCATTAAAACCAGTTAAAGATCCATAGCATCCCAGCATGTGGGAGGCAGATGTTTGCAACCACAATGTGCACTTCATATGAAAGTTTCATGTGAGATTATCATACTAAGACCTTATTGAATCATAATGTTAAGTGATTTGTAAGAATTTATCAGTAAGATCTCAGTAATATCTTTTCCAGACTCAGCATTATATTTTGAAATCATCTCCATGAGCAACTTTTTGTTGTAGGGATGAAGTTGCCTCGATGCCAAATAAAGGCTGTATTGCATTTCCAGATGAGCCGGTGTGTCACAGCTAAATTATGATAACTTTATTGGCCGTTTGCCAAAGAACATTATAACCTTTCTATGTGTGAAGAGCTGTAGAAATCCCCAATGTGTTCACCGAATGCCCCCCTATAACCCCACGCTCATAAATATGTTTTAAAATACTGCACTGCCTCCATCCTGGGATTCATTTCTAGAGTACAGGAGTAGGTCACAGCGTGCCTTTATTCCCAGAGGTTTGCCATGTGAAGCTGGGCTAATATCCCACTAGCTTTGCCAGGCAGGAAGTACACTGTCTGTCGACCTGAATGAGATAAAATCCTTCCATCTTGAATGTATTTCTTCATTTTCGGCACAGAAGTGTAATAAGTGTGTTTGAAGGTCTTTTTATTGAAGGAGACATCATTCCACGTCTCACAGTATTGTTCTTTGTTTTCTTTTTGCTCGCAGTCAGACTTCAGGTCAGAACGATGTGGTGGGATCTGAGCCTCAGCCAACATGGGTTCATGTGGATTCAGACTTGGGGGAGCTTAACCACTGCACCATTTCTAGACTGAGAAAACATCCTTTTATTCAGAAACTCCTCCATTTCATTGGCTTTAATCAGAATTTGGACCAGCCATGTGTGTTGGTCTGGGAAAGCATTTTAAACTTAAACTGTCCAGGTGAAGCTTAGCTTGTTTGATGCATTTATATTAATATTTAGGTGATATAAATGATTATATAGATATATAAGTGGTTTTGTCGTCCCATTTAGATGCTTGTAAGCCTTAAAAGCATAAAAGTAAATATGTATATATTTGATATGGTAGAACAAAACAATAAAATCTGCCATGCTTGTGTTAACCACAGACCTTCTGTGAGGCTTCCAACTTAAACCCATTAAAAAAAAACTTAGTAAAATGCATCACACATGCAGACTCTTGACCCTTTTGCATTATTTAATGGTTTCAGCATCTTCTGGGTATAGTTTGTGCGTATGACCCAAACATTTGGAGGCTGCTGATGGTGTGGATGTAGTGGAGCTCCGTGGTCCGGCCACGAGCATCAGCTGGTGTTAATCTGTCGGCCTTGGCCTTGTTGTGTCTGTCATGGCACCCTAGCCACTGGCTGACTCTGTTCACCTGTTAGACACAGAAATCTTAAAATACATTTTGGATCTCATCCCATAACTCAGGTCTCAGATAGACCCTCTTCATCTGCACTGTTTCAGGAAGTCACCAGACCATTGCTGTTTATTAGTCTGTAATCCAAAGGAGAACTAATGTAATATGAGTGGAAAACAACTGCGTTTATAAGGCTGTAAAAATAGCCCGTCTGAAATAAAAGTATCATCTCGGTCACAGAATAAACTGCATCAAATACCTTGACTAATGCTTGAGGCCAGTGTGACCTGATGATGTCCCGCTTCACCCAGTAAAGACACAAATAACATTGTCAGACAAAACCTCACAAATAAAGCAAAACCAACAGAATTCCTCACAAACAAACCGGTCTCTACTCTTCTGCTCGACATTCAGCACCAATAGAGCCTGATTGTTGCACCATGTCAAACTGGATTCACCACAGTGGAGAGGATTTTAAAGCCTCCACCTCTGCTGTTAATTTAAGCTTGGTATCATTCTGAGCAGTAGGGTTCATTTCATATTTGCATTCCTAGTTTGGCGCCGAACCAGGCCTCCCACATGGATAAAAGCACTATTATTGCATGACAACCTCAACATTACGCCAGAGCTGTCGGGAAGAAATGCAGTGCCTGTGCAACCGGATAGCGTGACTGTGTGCTTGTTTAGTGTTCAGGAATGAGACAAATGTCTGATATTTGCCATTTTTACAGTTACACTCCCTATTTAATGACTTTAATTACTAAGGAAGTGTAAGATGTAGTTTGAAGAAATTGTTTAGAGGTGTTAGTCAGACCTTGTTGTCTGAAACAACACATTTATTGTCAGTTTAAACCCCTTAAAGCTGCACTAATCAATATTTTATTTTATCAACTGGTCATATTATATTATATTGTTGCTCATAGTGAGATAAGGATCAACGATTCCGCAATTTCTATCGAGCGTTTTGGTCTCATTAGGCTTGATTTGATTTAGCAGCTGACGACTTTATTGTTTTGGTTGACTTTTACTCATTTATCGCATCAACCTCGTTTCCAGCAGCTGTTATAAAAGTTAGAAAATATCTGATGAACATAGCGGAGCGTTTAGAAGCTTCCTCAAGGAGTCGGTGGAGACCAAAACAAAGCTTAAAGGAGAGCGAGTATCGCATTTACGTTTGTATGGTTGCATACTGAATACTGATATTGCTCACTTTCTATTGTTTGTGTGGATAGTCAACTGTTTGCCAGTATCAATGTTGTGTTCATATCTTGTTTCCAAAAGGCCAAAAATAATTCAATCCTGCTTTAAATTACAATTTGTTACTTTAAAAGCTTGTGAGTAGCCAAATCTGTCCTGAAAATTACATTTCCTGAGATATGTACCGGCTATTCCATAAGCCCCAATATACAGGAAGTGAAAGAGAGCCTTGGGTTTAAGAGGTTAAGCGAAATACTCCAAGGTCGTCAAATTCACATGATCCCAGAAATTAGTAGAAATTGCTTGTTTTGTATTCGTTTAAGGACCCAACACACATGTTGCATGTGTGAACATTCACCCTACAACTCACAGTTCACTTGGCGGCTAATAAGCATAACGCCGACCACCGTGACCCCGAGGTTTACAGTCTCCGCCTCAGTTTGTTTTCAGTATTCCAACATTCAAGCAGCAGAGTGAGTGGAAGTGTTGCCATCGTTGCTCCATCGGCCTGAAGCGGTAAACTAGTGAAGACAAAACCTGGCCTCTCAGGACGTCTGTGTCTAATTCTAACTGTCATGTGTTTTCTGGATGAAGGAGAAATCTTCAGTGTGTGCGAGTTCACTTTGTTACAAAAACTCTGCAATATTTTGAGTTGAACCCGGCTCCATCCTGAGCGACAATACCATCAGGATTTACTTTGAGATGATGTTGTTTTCAGTGTTCGCGAGGTGACTGGGAGTCGACTCTACCGTCCTGACACGTGTAACCGTTTCCAGATGAAGGTGGGCTTTGGCAACTTTTTGGAAAAATCCTGCAGTAATTCCACTGAAAAACGTGGCGATTTCTCTCAAACAGATGGCACGAGCCACCCACAGAGAGACGGTGTGGGGGGGGGGGGGGGCGTTAAGGTGGTCTCCGAGTGAAGTAACTAGACCGGGACTCCAAAGCTGCCTCCTTCGTTCATCAGCCATAAGGTTTCTGTTTGGGTTCCTCTGGGATGAGACGGCCAGGCTTTCATCGGGTCGTGGCTGCGTTCATTTGTCCTGACACCAGCGACGCCTTATTTTGACGGGTTCACAGTGAAGGTCACATTTGCAAGAGATAGCCTGGAGGGCCCATGTGACAATTTGGGGGATTATTCAGGGACAGATTTGGATGTGAGCGTTTGTGTGCGGGGTTCGACTTGACAGTTTAGTGATTTTAATGGTGCAACTGTCTGACTTACTAGATATCAAGTCGTTCCTTTACTTTCTAATGCTTTCTGCGGTGCAGGTGTTAAAACCTTTTGGCCCTTCCCACGGAACGAGAACGAAAACCCTGTGTGTATTTTAAAATCCACAGTCATATGATATCACATTGACTATTCAGATTTGGGCTCAATAAATTGGATTCATGACATTCTCCCTGTTATTCTCCACTCCCACACCAGTATGTTTATGGCCCCAGATAACCTTTCACCGTGTCAGCATCTGTTTTATGAGAAGGACATTTTTTCCCCTTTTTCAGGCAAAGGCTGCCTAGCTGCTATTATTGTGTTGTTTTAGTTTGAAGGGATTTATGGTGAAAGCCGAGACGTGAAGGAGATATTCATTGGTAGGTTTGTCACCAAGAGTCCTGCTTGACTGCACTTTTATTTGTTTTCCACGGTGGACTGCTTGTAGCTTGTTTAAATGCCCCAAAATGTATTCTCCCATGCATTATGTATTCCTCTATTCCGAGTTGCTTTATATTCACCGACCCATAAAGTGAGCTCATGAAACGCAGCAGTTTCCCTCTGAATGTTATTGTATTATGTTTAGTGATTTTTATCCTGGCTTTATTCAGCCCCATGCTGTACTGCACCATCATTCCACACTGACCACAGAAGCGTTTGGCAGTTTTATTTAATTTTTCCACTGCTCTCTTAGTTTGCTGTTCCTTCTCTCGTCACTTACTTCCTGTGTGGAAGGAGGCACCTCGTGTTTGTTTTGGAGCAGGTAGGTTTTCTGGCCCAGAACGCAGCGAGCTGCTACGGATGAAGGAGGTCCAGACTCTCCTCTTGAGTTCACCCCAACAGCCACAGCCCACTCCTGACCACCATTTCCCCCTCCATCTCTCCTGCCATACCTCCCTCTGTGCTGCTTTTCATCCCTTTACTTTATCTCTCCACCTCCCTGCCCTCTATATCCTTCCATCCATCTGTCTTAGCTCTATTACAGCTAAACCCACTGAAAGGACCACACTTTGCTACAAGTTATCCACTTCCTGTAAATGTGTTCATACCATTGATCTTTAGAGTTTGGTTTGGAAGTGTCCATATTTAACATGTTTTCTGCTACGGATGCTAGGAGCCGACATTCGCGTGGCTCTGAGAGTGACATGATTGCATGTCAAGATGCAGCATGAGGAATATGTCGACTTCAATCTGGGAATACACATGGAAGCCATGCGAGATCTGCAAACTGACTAGAAGGCCTGGAAGTTGGCTGCTTTCCAATCCCAGGAAGCCTTTGTATGATTATGTGTCCCCACTACCCGCACTCTGTTGGTTCCCTTATGGACGAGTGTGATCTGTGTGGGACTTACCCCGGCACCACATAAACCACAGCTCAGTGTGTTTGCGTGCACAGTAGCTCACTGGGACCAGTTCTGGCTGCTGCAACACCTGTTTGCACAGCGAGTTGCTTTTACTGCTGGTTTGAGGACATTTATGGACTGCTGATGTTAAGTGTTCTATTTTTACTGTGCCCAAGTTTCCTGTAATATATCAACACCGATGTGACACAGAAAACTTACACCCTGGAGATGTAGGAAGGGAAAATCTGGCATCCGTTCAAAGACGGTCACGCCAAAATGATGCCTTCTGGAAGTAGCAAGATTGCAGGGCAACTTGGTTTAGCTTTGTAATTATAGTCTTTAACGCCTAATTAGCTATTTTTCTTTGACCAAGTATAGTTTCTGTATTGCACTCACACCCTGTTTATCTTGAACTGCGCACTAGTGCTTAAATATCTCAGCTGTTTGTCACTCTACACTTCATCATTTAAGCCTCTTTTCCGCTTTCTCACAGAGTCTAGGCTGCGATGACTATCTGGGATCAGGAAAGGTGATGGACAAGTGCGGCGTGTGCGGAGGTGACAACACGACCTGCAGGCTGATATCTGGAGTGTTTAAACACAGTTTGACCAAGATCGGCTACCACAAGATAGTGGAGATCCCAGAGGGAGCCACCAAGATCAACATCACGGAAATGGTGAAGAGCAGAAACTACCTAGGTGGGGGAAAAAAACGCACTCACCACATCGATACAGCAGTCAGAACCTGGTTTAAAACAGCTTGGATTGAGAACAGCAGTTGTTCTAGTTCAGAGTTTCATTTTATTTTTTTTAAATGATGAAGCGGAGAACTAGTGTCCTCTTGGCAAATAGAGAGTTTTCAGTTTCCAGAGTTCATCACCTGCGTATGACGACACCAGCACCCTTTTAATTGAACCTCCGAGCGAAACCTCTACACGCATAATTGCCGTCTTTAGAGAGGTGCAACAGTGGGACCCGCTCGGGTGTTATTTTCAGAAGTGACTGTAGGAATGTCAGACATTGTTTAATGAGAGCCATGCCTCAACTCAGCAGGAGGTTTGGAAGGAAAACGACCCTGATCCTCCTCTACGGCCGCTTCCCTCGAGGAAAGGCGCATAAACACGCTTTCATTAGAGGATCTTTCCCCCTCGAGCCTCACCGTCTTTTTGAATTAAGGTGAGGAATTCCACCACTCCGTAAACGGAAAAAAGGACGAGAAACACTCCGAGGATGGATTCAGTGGCAACCTTTTAAATCCCAACTACTTGGATGCCAACAAGTACGCTGTGATTTCTTTCATTTGAGCTGCCCCACAGAGATATATATAAATACAGCCACACATACACACTTATATTTATATGCGCCTTCTGCTATATTCACACACATATACTTTACTCATAATACTGGACGACACGAAATATGACTTCTTACACTCTAACAATATAAGAAACGTCCCTGTGGATGAAACAAACATCTGAAAATGTTTTTCATTTAAATTGACGAGGTCAGCAGAAAACTCCGGCCAGCAGCATTCCCCCCCCCCCCCCCCCCCCCCCCAAGATGGAATATCAAGTTTGAAAATGCAGACAAGAATATGAGAGAAGGGCAGTAATCAAGCAGGAGCCACCCGCCGTACCCTCACCACGTCGGATACTTTCCCCCAATAAGCCTCTTCTGTCCTGCATCTCTTTTAGTTGTCCAAACACTCTTTTACAAGCCTGTCTAATGTTACACCTCTAATGCTTTTCTAATGGCCTCTAGTACTTAATCCATGAAATCTTTGGAAAATATTTTCTGAGATTTTGTTACGAGATTGTCAGGTTTATAAAGGACTTTTTTTTTTTACAGCACATGTGAGGGCATTTATTCCATTAGCTATAATTACTTTTTTGGGTGGAGAAAGTTTCTTTTTTTTTTTTTTTTAACTACAGTTCTCATTATGCCTGAATGGTTTTACATCAAACAATAATTATATGGAAGCGGTCGTGGCTGTATTTTCCTTTTCGTTTGTGCTCAGTCAGTGATGATCGTGTGGTTTCTTCAACAGCTCTCCGAAGCCGATCGGGCCGAGCCATCATTAATGGAAACTGGGCTATTGACCGACCAGGGAAGTATGAGGGAGGCGGGACCATGTTCACCTACCGACGGCCAAACGAAATCAGGAGCACGGCTGGGGAGTCCTTTCTCGCTGAAGGCCCCACCAATGAGATCCTGGACGTTTATGTGAGCAGCAAATCGACCTCCAGATACTTAGTGACACACTGAGCTTGACCTGAGAATCTATGATCTGTCTCTTAAAATATTGAAGATGATTGTTTTATGATCGTTGCTGAGTCTCATCTACTTTGCCTCAGATGATCTTCCAGCAGCCAAACCCTGGTGTTCACTATGAGTACGTCGTCCCCTCTGAGAAACCAGTCATCCCTCAGCAACCAAACCACAGACCAGAAGGTAAAGGAGACCCAGCTTGTATGCCCTCGTACACGTTTTATACCTTTAATAGGCAAAAAAATTAAGAAAATAAACTGCAGAAAACTCGATAATGTAATTTTTCACTTTACCCATCCATTCACGACAGTAACTTAAATCTATTGTTATATTTCTTAGTGTGCTGTAACCTGTATGTCTACTGTATATCCTAGGGAATGCTGTGAACAGACAAGAAAACCTCAGTCCGGCAGGTGGGGGGTGGGACCATCCTCGTCTCCCTGACAACCAGGTTCCCGTTGTACAGCCACCCAGACGGGACAGAGAGTATAATTGGAAACTGGCTGGTGCTACAGAGTGTAGCGCTTCCTGTGGTAAAGGTCAGTCCAACTATTTATATTTTTAGTTGTCGTTTATTTCTGTGTGCATAGAACCCATGCAGTTTGTTTTCTTCTACTTCAGATGGAGAATACAGTGCTTTAAATGAAATAACTGCTTTGTGTGAATTTTAGGATCCAGATTCTCCATCTTTCACTGTGTCTCCCGGCTGAACCAAGGCCAGGTGTCGGATGCTCTGTGTGACAGCAGCAGCAGACCGAGTCCACAGGAGGAGGCCTGCAACCTGCAGCCCTGCCCCGCCTTGTAAGAGACCACGCTTTTTATTTCCCTCGCTGCTCATTGAACAGGGAGTCTATCTGTCTCTATTCCCAGGGTTCTATGCTGTCAGGGTCCTACGTTCCCCGGTCCAATATCCTCTTCATATGACTCCTTAAGGAGACCTTTCAAAGGATTTGATGGGTTAATATGTTCACTAGTAACTTGCATCACTTACAGCTTAAAGCCTACTGATGTCATACTCCTTGAAACCTGCTCCTCCTTGAAAAAGATAGTTTTCTAGCCTTCTCAACCCACCATAACACAAAATTGTAAACGGAGAAATACAAGATTCTCAGATGGAACCTTTTACAGCCTCATTCTAATCGGTGGTTATATGTCTTCATACGAATTCATCTACTAAATAAATGTTGTGAACATACATACATGTATCCTCCTAACGTGACGCTCTTTCACCTGAGCAGTTGGGATATCGGAGAGTGGTCAGAATGCAGTAAGACCTGCGGCCTGGGCATGCAACACCGACAGGTCCTGTGTCGACAGATCTACGCCAACCGCACCCTCAACGTCCACACGAGCCGCTGTCGACACTTGGAGCAGCCCGAAATCACCAGCACCTGCCAGCTGAAGATCTGCAGTGAGTGGCAGACACGCTCTGAGTGGACCCCTGTGAGTGGCAGCCGTCAGTCCCAATGTGAACCGCAATGTGTACTTACTTATCCTTTTACACCTGTTCACATTTATTTGGTACTTCTCACTACACATGCACATTCCCCTCATCCCTGTTTACACTCCATTTTGCAAATACTATTTTATGTGATATGATATTTTAATTTCTTACCATTTTATGTTTAAGTTTCTCATGTTTTTCATGCCAGATTTTCATTTTATACATATTCAGTCGGAAGCCTGGCATCTAAGGTCTTCCTTGCAACGACTGCTTCTCTCTATTTGTTGTGCATATGACAAAAAATGACTGGAACTTGAAGTTTGAATTACACCTGTCTGCAGTTAGTGTACGACATCAATTATCTACAGCTTACAAAACAAAAAGCTTCAACAGAAAGCTCTGGGTATTCTTTCAGGGTTTTTTCTTTTCCACTTGTATCAACTTATATTTTAAGGAATGAGATTTGGGGAATTTTTTTTCATGTTTAGCATCTGATGTTAAACATGAAGCTGGAGTCAGGGTTTGGTCAGCTGGTTTCCTGGAAACCTTCACCGTGACGACGCCGGGTCAAGAAATATTGTGGCAGATAATCCCCATCAAACCACAACCACTGCTACACTAAACTGAAACCACTGTGATTCATATTCTTATGATAACAATGTATGAAATGTGAAAGCAATATAATAATGTGGTCGCTCATATTGATGAACCTCCAGGAATCTTCTTCTCCTTTCAGGATGTTTATAGTGCTTAGTGTTAAGCTTAACTTTACTGTCACCTTCACAGCTCATACATGTATCTCCCAAAATCTAGACTATATTTGATAACATTCAGCCACTGAGATGATGGGCAGGTGATTGGACTACAATCTATTTCCTCTATGTTCTCTGCAGTAATTCTCATAAATACTGGTGCACTAAATAAAGATGAAGAGCAGTCCATCTCTCCAGCGGTGTAAAGTGTTAACCACGTGGCCTGTGTCTCTTTAGTGTTCGGTGCCATGTGGGCTGGGTCAAAGGTCACGGGAGGTTCGCTGCGTCAGCAATGTTGGCGACTTCGTTCCCGATGAGGAGTGCAACATGAATCTGCGGCCCGTCGACGTGGAGAACTGTGACATGGGAGCCTGTGCCAAGAGCTGGTTCTACACCGAGTGGGGCAAGAGGGTAGGTTTTACAGTCGATGGGAGACATAATTACATTCATTATCTTCTAATAACAGTGGTAGTCATTAGATCCATCTTCATGCATCCAGCAGCTGTTTTGATATCCAGATATGTTGATCTTTTAAAGGGGTAGTCAGCGATTCTATTCCAACACCTTATGTCAAATTCAGTGAATATCTCCTCACAGATGCTTATTTAAATCTCAAGAATTCATAAAATAAGAGTCAATAAGAGAGAGAAGATAGCCTTTAAAAAAATTTAAAACAGACCATAAGACTGAGTTAAAAGATAATACAAAGGATAAAACAAAGGTTTTTCATCTTTTCAGCTCAAAAGAAAGACCGTGGCGGTAGACAGGAGACCAGTGCAGACTGGGAGACGACATGACCTGCAGGTCACTGCAGGGAAGACAGAAGTAATCTTAAAAGAAGCAGAGAACAGTCACTTAACTGCACGGCATTATGGGAATACAATGGGATAGCAAGAGGGGAAATGAAATACAATGATTTAATCTACTCCACTTCAGGCTGGAGGGATATGAAGAGGAACGTGAGGGGAAATGGATGGATGGTTATGGATTGTTCAAAGGCACGCACAAGTGAATCTTATTCACATTTACTAGTATGTGTACTGTATATTGCAAAACCTGCTGATGTTTTAAAATGGTTACAAGTTCATGAAAGGGGAAAAAAACGTCTTTGCTAGTCAGGCACGAAGTGTAAAACGAGTTTTTCCTCCACAGTGCTCAGCTGAGTGTGGGATGGGTGTACGGACCCGGGGAGTCCTCTGCTTGACCAACCACATCAGCAGCCTTCCTCTGGAGGGGTGCGGCAACGAGCGGCCCGCCAACTCTCAGGTCTGCAACCAGGGCCTCTGTGAGAACCGCATCGAGTGGTTCACAGGCCCCTGGAGCCAGGTATGAGGATGTCGGAGGGGCGCTTGTCTAGATTAGCTAAAGATGTGGGATTTGACGTTGGCTCATTTATTTTTTTCCTGTCTCAATTCTTGCGTAATTGAATCCGCGTGATCTCCGTGACCCAGTGCTCTGCAGAGTGTGGCGCAGGCAGCCAGCAGAGGTCAGTGGTGTGTCTGTTGAAGTCAGACGAAGGATTCAACGCCATGCCGCCGTACGAGTGCTCCTCCCTGGACCGGCCGCTCGGCCAGCAGAGCTGCAACCTCAAGGCCTGCGGAGCAAAGTGGTACCACACTGACTGGAGTGCTGTGAGTCACATACCAAACCTTTTTAGATACATCTACACCCTACTACTCTTACTACGTTGAAGAAATCACATAACATACTATTTAGATACATAAGAGTATTACAATACAGCCTTTTAATCTGTCAGAACAGGATATAACCCCCATCATCCTCTCGTGAATGATGCTACAATCCCAGGGAAATATTTAAAAATGTATCCTTCGTTTGCTTATGTTTCCAGGCCTTTAAAGGTCCAGATTGCGACATTAGGAATGTAGCAGTAGACCACAGTTGTATTAACCTGCGCTGCTCATACTGACCCCTGTCCTTCCAGTGTTCAAAGACGTGTGAGGGAGGTTTCCGTGTGCGGGAGGTGCGCTGCCTGTCTGACGACGCCCTGTCCAGCGAGGGCTGTGACCAGCAGCTGAGACCAGCACAGAAGGAGGACTGCAACCCAGAGCCCTGCTTACCGAGCATAGGTCTGTCGTCTCCCAGCATGCTATCTGGAATATTACTGACTTTTCCTAATGATTTTAGCATCCTGAGGAACATGAGGGCCATTATTAAGACTCTGATGTTCAGCTAGGGAACTCTTGGCATGAGGAGTAGATGAGTGTGCCATGCTCGAGGTGGAAATTGCACATTGAGCAAGGCGTCAAACCCCAAACTGTAGTCAACAGTAGAGGTTGGAGCTGCCTTGGGAGCTATAAACTCTCCAATCCAACCTGCAAACCTTTACCCAGGGTCTATCGTCATGTGTTCTGACTCTTGGTTAAATACTGGAACTTAGAAATATAAGATCAGCCCTTCTTTTTCTTCCAGATGAGAACTGCAGAGACAAATACTACAACTGCAACGTGGTGGTCCAGGCACGCCTCTGCGTGTACGACTACTACAAGACGACGTGCTGTGCTTCGTGTTCTCGAGTGGCCCACAGACAGTCCATCTATCGGGGCCGCAGCTAGCACTCTCTACCAGGGTCCCCCATGGAGCTCCATGTCGGGCCAGTCTGAAGACCAGCTGCAGGTTCCTGGGTCAGCCAGGGGGGGGGGTGGACCAGCTGGACCTTGGCTTAAATGGACACTTGTTTTGACTGCCAAGGGAAGGAAACTGAAGAAGGAACATTTCTGTTGGTTCGTTTGGAGACAGCTGAAAGGAATACCTAAGAATAGTGGAGGACAGGAATCCACTCACTGGATTAACAGAGCCCTGGAGGGGTGGCAGAGAACAGGAGCACAACCGAGGAGCCGACAAAAAACAAACTACGGATTTTAACCGCCGAATTTGATATAAAGAATCTGTTTCAAGGCGGTTTGCAGCTGTTGTGGATTACATATGAAGAGGAGAGCACCTGGAAACTGTTTAAGGTGGACTATATCCAGAAAGTATATGTTCTGATATGGTTCTTCACACTTGACTGGTTAGATATATGACATGATGTCATATCAAGTCGATGCAGTCTCACCTATAATCAACTATTTAACACCCACTTTGTTGACCAAAGATATGTAACCTCGTCAAACTGAAGACGGCGACAAATCGACACTTGTTTTCCCCGAAGAAACAAAGTACATCAAACCCTCCGCGGTGCCGGCCGTGTGCCATCTATGCAGCCAGGATTCACAAGCAAAGTGTCGTTTGCACACAGCAGCTTCTTTTCCACACAGACATGGGTGTGAAGGCAGCCTATGTAATATGTATGTATATATGTATGTAAGACAGAATGAATGGTAAAGGTCTTTTCTACGAGATCTCAGACAGTCCCTGCAGTAACTGAAGAGAAAAAAGGCCCTCTTTATTTATTCGAGTGGCTCCCCAGAGAGGTCACTGGTTTATCGGCCACCAGTGGCCCCTTGGCTGTGGGGATAAAATCTTTGCTGCTTTTCCACCAATCCCAGCCTGTGAACTGAATGTAGGCATTCCACAGCCGGCTGGATGGCAGAAGCAGATGGATCCGCACGGATTTCTGGAGAGGTGAAACAAAACGCATATAAATATATTCTGTGGGAGATGATCATTCCACAATTGTACGTTTCCTGATAAATCAATCAATCATAAATACCTTGAATTAGACATAACATTAATATTTGATAATAAAGATGAATCCTGATCTGCATTTTCAACTATTGATCTGGTATAGCATATTTGAGGTTTACATTTATAGTAAATGTATTATTTATGAACCATATCACCTCTTTTTTTCCGTTTCATCCAACCTACACACAGTACCCCCTCTACTGTTTTTCTATTATACATGATCATTTCCCCTCCATGCACTATAAAGTTACCTCTGATCCAGTACTGTATATGTATCAATGTTCACAAGTTCAGGATGACTAGCAATTAGTACGTTCTCTAAAAGAAATGTGCCAGCATGATGGCGTGATTCTTTATTATCCCCCAAACAATCAAAAAAGCATGGAAATGAATTAGCATTCTTTGGTATTCAATGTATGACTGCAACTAAAAACTATATTTGCCTTATTCTACATTTCTAGTGTTCAACGGTTGTAGTGTTCTTGAGATCTTCTGAAATAAAGAAAATTACTAATTATTTGTACACTTTACGGCATCCTGTCCTTGTGTGGTTCTTAAATTGGTCCGGTTCTACGTAGAGGATCACGAGGATGATGCCTCTGAGCTGAGTCATCCCTCTAGAGGACAAAGGCGGCATTACAACAAATGGGTTTACACGGATCATCTTAAAACTGCCAGGAAATGCACCAATAAAACTTAGAGGTGTATTAGTGTCATTTTTATTTCAAAAGTGTGCTTATTTCTAAGAATCGATGCACACAGCATCTGTTTTGGAATCAATGTTCATAAAGAACATATTGTTTCATATTTGAAATACATTTTATGTTACCCAGTAGGCACAGTGACCGCTCTCGCTTCTTCACTTTCTATTATTGATGATCAGTACTGGGGGAATGGGAATGTGTGTCACTCAAACTTTGAGGGAAAAGGGGCCGTTTTACTTCTGGCTATTGCATTCACGCTTCAAAAATCATAAAAGTGTTTTTCATTTGTGAAGATGATCTTGCTGAAGAAAGTGTGTACGTATCATAAAGGTTCATTGCCACAGTTTATTTTCCGTGTGTCAACTCTTTTGCAATTATGACCGCTGCTGATCTCAACAGAACAAGGCCAATGTTCTTGTGATCCACAAAACCCAGGCAGACTTCCTGTGATTGTTAGATAAAACCACACAAGTATCTGCTGTAATAAGAATGAAGTTGTCAGCAGTCAGCAGTCACAAGGTGATCTGCCAGAGGACCGAACAAACATCAACCACATGTAACTTCAACCCCACACTGAAAAAAATTTGGAGTGTTATTTACTTAGGAAAACCTAGGAAAGTTTTTGCACTTAGAAATTGTAAGTAAATTCTAAAAGGACGATCATCAAGTAAACCTTACTTGCAGGATACAAGTTACTTTTACTAGCAAACCTCAGGTAATTTACTGATTATTATTAATATGGACATTGAATTTTACTCTCTCCTTCTTTGTAAGTTTTACTCAGACTCTGACTGCTGCAAACTGAAAAATCTCACCTAAAAATCAATGGCCTTTCAAGGTAATTTTAAATACCTTTTTAAGTTTTATTTATGGACTATATGTAAGTAACATTTACACAGCATTTTACATATTTTCTGCAGTTTAAATTGCCTAAATTTGTTCTTAATGTTTTTGTGTATTGAAACAATGACTTTAAAAATGAGGCAGCTGTTAATTCAACACATTTATTTTTCAATAAAACATGTTTTAAAAGGTTTGTAAACAATACAACACTCACATCTGTGACCCTTTGGAAATGGCCCCACAATCCAACAGTTGAGAACCTCTGGTTTACCTTGAAAATGCTGATCTAACTTCCCTTCCTTCCTTTGCTCTATTCCTCCCCTTCTTCCTCGACCCGAAGACAGCACACATTCATAAAGTGCAACAAGTTGAAATAAAAATAACATCATTAAAACGAGAACATAGACACATGAACAAATGTGCCGTTTTTTTCTTTTGGTTCCCTCTTTGAAAGGACAACTCTTGGGTCAAACATGTGCACTCAAGCTATAAGCTTGTTTCGCAGAGACAGGATCTTTGGGGACAGCTTAAGGACATCAAGCTCTAGAAGAAGCTTCTGGAACACTTCAAAAGTGTACTTCATTTTTGGTGGGTAACTCAAGTTCATGGCATAAACAATGCCCATCAGCAGGAGACAGGCCTTTGCAACACTTCCACAGTTGTCAAGTACCTCAGTCCCTTCAACCACAATCGACACATCAGCGTCGGATGCACCTTCATCTTCTTCTCCTGTGTGGTAGACACAGATCCTCAGGACTTGCTCAGCCTGGTCCTCTTGAGCTGCCTCTCTGCTGATACCCTGTAAAATATATGTGGATCCATGTTCAGGTGCATAGTAGAGCTTAATTTCTGATTTAAATGATTGGAATCTGGAAAATACACACAGAAATAAATCAAACCTGATTAGAACTAGATTTTCATATCAGTATAAAAGTCAACTTAAAACTAATAATGATAGGTACCGAGGGTTTTAGATTTACCTTACATTAGCCGTTCAAATCAAATACTGCGGCAGAAGAACTTTCCCGGTGGAGGCTGTAAAATACAAAGAAATCAAATGATTAATGCATCATACTCAAAGTTACTTGAATACCAAGGACAATGGAGAAGCAGCATTTATTGGGCTATATTAATATCACTAGAATATATACAACATTAGATTGTCCTTTCAACTTTTGTATCCATTACATTTTATGCTGCGCAGCACATAACTTCAAAATTTAAAACATATTCTGCTTCATTTTAATTTGGAATAGTATATGTTCTCTTTCAACTTATTAAGTGCAAAGCACTACACATTTTTTAAAATTATATTTTACTTTTTTTTTTTTTTTAACCTGAATAGCCAGATGACGTTGCTTGTGACACTGCTTGCTGTAGTTGCTGCTTGAGAGGGCACTGTGTCAACAGCAGAAAGTCGGTGGTTTGGGCTGAAGGACAAAAAAACATAGACAAGATAAGACATTAAAACTACAGAATACTACATTAAAACTACAGAATCATGTAACCAAAATAAACTGTACCATTGTCAAACCCATGTCGTTCTGAATATAATATGCACACTTATTGTCACACTATGAGGCCACAACAACCACACTCACTGCACCAATAGCTTTTAAAGACTGGTGAGGCCAGGCGTGTGTTTATATAGGCCTATTTGTCAGTCTATAGCTCCATGGGCACGAGAGAGATAGGTGCGCACACACACACTGTGACGGAGTGTCTTTGAACGCACCGTCAGACCGGGGCTCGCTCGCTCTCCTTTTCCACCGAGGCATTTTGAGGGCCGGTTCGGAGCCGGTGCCCAATCGCGAACCAGTTCTTCCTGTTTCCACAGACAAAGAGCCGGCTCTCGGCCTGGAAAACTGGTTCCCGAGCGGCCCCAACTCCTTGCTGGGCTGGAACTGGGCCCGGCTTACGTTAGGGGCTGGGGGCGGGGTTAACGCTCGAGGCAACGGGGGAAAATACGCCGCTGCGCAGTTTTACTAACGTTACTGTTCCCGGTAAGTTTCACTTTTAAAATGTTTAACCTCGTTGCAAACTAACGACACATTTCTGTTTAGTTTACCAAGCTAGTGATTACGTTCGTAACAGCAGCAACTAGTGGCTTTGCTTCCTCAGGTAGGCCACCTGCCAGCCATGAACAACCCTTTTTATGGCTTATTTGGACTCACTTCACCCAGACTTTGATTGACACGCGATACACAAGCATATGTTACGGCTTTTAAATCCTTTTTACAACATTTTATGAATTTTGTCGATTTTTCACTTTTTTTTCGACATGCTATAGTATGACTTTTTTTTTCCCACGAAAAATTTGACCATGTCTTTTTATGCTTGTTTTGGACTCACTACACTCAGACTTGACGCGACAAGCGATATGAGCGATTTTTATGACTTTTTAATATTTTTTATGAATATTTCAAGAATTTATTTTGACTGACTTTTTCGTGAATTTTCGACATGCTTTTGTATGACTTTTTTCTAAAAAAGATTTAAGATATTCTTCCAGCGTAGAGAAGTTTTTATTTAGCAGTGGACAGAGAGGAAGCATGTGAGAGAGATGGGGACGTGACATGCAGCAAAGGACCTCCAGGCGGGATTTGAACCGGTGTCGTCTGCATATATGTTTACATGGGTAAATGGCTTGCACTCTAACCACTAGGCCACCTGTGGACTCACTACGCTCAGACTTGACGCGACAAGCGATATGAGCGATTTTTATGACTTTTTAATATTTTTTATGAATATTTCAAGAATTTATTTTGACTGACTTTTTCGTGAATTTTCGACATGCTTTTGTATGACTTTTTTCTAAAAAAGATTTAAGATATTCTTCCAGCGTAGAGAAGTTTTTATTTAGCAGTGGACAGAGAGGTAGCATGTGAGAGAGAAGGGGACGTGACATGCAGCAAAGGACCTCCAGGCGGGATTTGAACCGGTGTCGTCTGCATATATGTTTACATGGGTAAATGGCTTGCACTGTAACCACTAGGCCACCTGCCAGCCATGAACAACCCTTTTTATGGCTTATTTGGACTCACTTCACCCAGACTTTGATTGACACGCGATACACAAGCATATGTTACGGCTTTTAAATCATTTTTACAACATTTTATGAATTTTGTCGATTTTTCACTTTTTTTTCGACATGCTATGACTTTTTTTTTCCCACGAAAAATTTGACCATGTCTTTTTATGCTTGTTTTGGACTCACTACACTCAGACTTGACGCGACAAGCGATATGAGCGATTTTTATGACTTTTTAATATTTTTTATGAATATTTCAAGAATTTATTTTGACTGACTTTTTCGTGAATTTTCGACATGCTTTTGTATGACTTTTTTCTAAAAAAGATTTAAGATATTCTTCCAGCGTAGAGAAGTTTTTATTTAGCAGTGGACAGAGAGGAAGCATGTGAGAGAGAAGGGGACGTGACATGCAGCAAAGGACCTCCAGGCGGGATTTGAACCGGTGTCGTCTGCATATATGAAGACATGGGTAAATGGCTTGCACTCTAACCACTAGGCCACCTGCCAGCCATGAACAACCCTTTTTATGGCTTATTTGGACTCACTTCACCCAGACTTTGATTGACACGCGATACACAAGCATATGTTACGGCTTTTAAATAATTTTTACAACATTTTATGAATTTTGTCGATTTTTCACTTTTTTTTCGACATGCTATAGTATGACTTTTTTTTTCCCACGAAAAATTTGACCATGTCTTTTTATGCTTGTTTTGGACTCACTACACTCAGACTTGACGCGACAAGCGATATGAGCGATTTTTATGACTTTTTAATATTTTTTATGAATATTTCAAGAATTTATTTTGACTGACTTTTTCGTGAATTTTCGACATGCTTTTGTATGACTTTTTTCTAAAAAAGATTTAAGATATTCTTCCAGCGTAGAGAAGTTTTTATTTAGCAGTGGACAGAGAGGAAGCATGTGAGAGAGATGGGGACGTGACATGCAGCAAAGGACCTCCAGGCGGGATTTGAACCGGTGTCGTCTGCATATATGTTTACATGGGTAAATGGCTTGCACTCTAACCACTAGGCCACCTGTGGACTCACTACGCTCAGACTTGACGCGACAAGCGATATGAGCGATTTTTATGACTTTTTAATATTTTTTATGAATATTTCAAGAATTTATTTTGACTGACTTTTTCGTGAATTTTCGACATGCTTTTATATGACTTTTTTCTAAAAAAGATTTAAGATATTCTTCCAGCGTAGAGAAGTTTTTATTTAGCAGTGGACAGAGAGGAAGCATGTGAGAGAGAAGGGGACGTGACATGCAGCAAAGGACCTCCAGGCGGGATTTGAACCGGTGTCGTCTGCATATATGAAGACATGGGTAAATGGCTTGCACTCTAACCACTAGGCCACCTGCCAGCCGTGAACAACCCTTTTTATGGCTTATTTGGACTCACTTCACCCAGACTTTGATTGACACGCGATACACAAGCATATGTTACGGCTTTTAAATAATTTTTACAACATTTTATGAATTTTGTCGATTTTTCACTTTTTTTTCGACATGCTATAGTATGACTTTTTTTTTCCCACGAAAAATTTGACCATGTCTTTTTATGCTTGTTTTGGACTCACTACACTCAGACTTGACGCGACAAGCGATATGAGCGATTTTTATGACTTTTTAATATTTTTTATGAATATTTCAAGAATTTATTTTGACTGACTTTTTCGTGAATTTTCGACATGCTTTTGTATGACTTTTTTCTAAAAAAGATTTAAGATATTCTTCCAGCGTAGAGAAGTTTTTATTTAGAAGTGGACAGAGAGGAATCATGTGAGTGAGATGGGGACGTGACATGCAGCAAAGGACCTCCAGGCGGGATTTGAACCGGTGTCGTCTGCATATATGTTTACATGGGTAAATGGCTTGCACTCTAACCACTAGGCCACCTGTGGACTCACTACGCTCAGACTTGACGCGACAAGTGATATGAGCGATTTTTATGACTTTTTAATATTTTTTATGAATATTTCAAGAATTTATTTTGACTGACTTTTTCGTGAATTTTCGACATGCTTTTGTATGACTTTTTTCTAAAAAAGATTTAAGATATTCTTCCAGCGTAGAGAAGTTTTTATTTAGCAGTGGACAGAGAGGAAGCATGTGAGAGAGATGGGGACGTGACATGCAGCAAAGGACCTCCAGGCGGGATTTGAACCGGTGTCGTCTGCATATATGTTTACATGGGTAAATGGCTTGCACTCTAACCACTAAGCTGACCGGCTAGCTAGCCAGCTAGCGTGATATTGCTAATAACAACGTTAGCATGCCACTTTCTGACTGCCGTTGGCTCACTAAACGTTACCAACTACCAACGTGACTTAACATCTGTGTTTACAGCGTCGTGGACACGTTTGTGATTAAACCGCTGTTCTCTGGTTTGTGTTTGTAGAGCTGTCGGACATCGGCGATATTGAACGGAGGTCCAACCTGCAGATGACTAAACATCAAACACTCCGATCTATTGATCACACACTGTTCTACACTTTAAAACATGTTGTGATTTTAGTGTTTTGTGTATTTTATTGTTATTGTATTATTTACCAAAATAAACACTTTTTCTAAAGAGACATGTCTGCTATGCTTGAAATTAGCGCTGCGGGGAAACCTCAGACGTATACAGTGACGTAATGACGTGGTTCTCTGGGCTCTCTAGCCGGTGGAAACGCAAACAGGTTCTCGGACGGTTCGCAAGTTGAACCAACTGCGAACCAGCACGGCACCGGCCCGGCTCTTGAACTATGGTTCGCGTTGGTGGAAAAGGGGTATCTGTCTCTCTCTCTCGGTCGGACAGTAGATTACATTTATATAGCGCTTTTCGGTCGTACCCGATATCCAAAGCGCGCACAGTAACCATTATTCATTCACACCGGTGATGGTAAACTACGTTTGTAGCCACAGCTGCCCTGGGCTGGGGCAGACTAAGCAGCGGTGTCGGTGGTCGGGGCGCGCTCCGTGCTCTCACACACCGTCACACACACCGTCACACACACACACACACACACCGTCACACACACCGTCACACACACACACACACACACACCGTCACACACACACACACACACCGTCACACACACACACACACACACAGAGGGGCAGAAGAATTACCGTTGCTACGCGACCCATCCATGTGCCTGTGTTTAACGTTACGCCAGCTGGAGGGAGAGAGAGAGGCAGGCGAGGCCTAATGGCAAACACTGGATGCGACGGTTAACAAGTGCCCCCCGCCCCCAGTCGACAAAGGAGTAACTTACTCCAGTACTACTCGAGTAGTGACCCCGAACCTTCGGATAGTTAAATATGCCACTCGTTGCAGCCCTAAACATGTCCACCACATTATATCCTACATTGTTATGAAAACCACCGTCAACTTCACATTACAAGAACGTGCTCGACCGTCCGGGAGCTAGGCTACACGTTTCATAAACACAAAACAAACCACTCGGTTTAAACTTAAGATAATTATCAAAAACGATGGTGGAGCTCACAACTCGTGCACTTACTCAGGGAACAGCACATGGATGTATTAGGCTATATTATCGGAACAGCAAGGTCCGACTGTTGTACCCCGGGGGTGCACCACCAAAGTCCACAGGGACGTTGCGTTTAGTCACCATAGTAAAATTACGCTACAACATGTAGCCTATGGTAATGGCAAGTGGGGTCATGTTACATTTTATATTATCATCATATTATATTTGAACTTTTCATATGCAGGAAAACCCAGAATGACTTACCTTCAAGGTGATTTAGCCGCTCCTGCCGCCATTAATCCTGACCGCAGTCACCCCGTCTTCATGTGTTTTCGCGGTCAAAGACGCACATGCGTCCTGGAGGCGAGCATGGTCACAAGGCGCATGTGCGGATTCATAACATGAAACACTATTAAAACTTACTTGATATTTCTAAGTTCATGTGCAATGATATGAAACCTTTGAATATTATGTGAAAATATGTAGTAAAACTTACTCTTCCCACACTGTTTATTTATTACATGAATGACATATATAGATTTACTTGAATAATTCCAGTTCTCACTGATACTTACAATTAGAAAATAAAAATTGTGACAGTTAACCTAGTAAATATTACTACACCACAAAATCGTTTTTTTCAGTGCAGAAACTTTAATAAGTGTCTTAGTGATGCAATCCTAAAAAAGTGTCCTTATTCATTAGAAGAGCTCTGTGTGTCTCTGGTACAGTCGGTTGGATGTATAACCAAGGATGTCTATCTGTCTATAACTCTTTCTGAAGACACCCAATGTCAGATAATAGTTAAATCACATTTAGAAAAACTGATATTTTGACCTTGTGCAATTTATGACTTTGTGATTCTAATCTTGACCCAGAGTCCTTCAGTTGACGGTAAGTCTCTCCAACCAGTAAACGTCCTGTCTCCCTGTCCTTTCAGACCTGTCTACTGGCTGGGTAATGACACCCTGAGGGTGTCTGCTGCTCTGTTTGCAGAGAACCGCCGACGACTGTGCAATGGGCTGAGAGACAAAGACGGAGTGGTGCAGCAGTCGGTGGTGGTGCTGCAGGGAGGGGAGCAGAAGCAGAGGTATTGCACGGACACAGACGTCCTCTTCAGACAGGCAAGTGGTCTTTAGTTGGTTCTGGGATTAGTGCAAAACCCAGGCTGAGGTGGGGAGAGGGCTTGCATTTATTTATCCATCCATCCATCTACCTGTGATCCAGAGGCAAACAATGAGTTGAAGTCCTTCCAATATGTCCTGTGTCAGTCTCCTCTGTTTGTTGTGTCAAAATCCTGAAGTTATTCTATCCAGGTGCCACAAAAACATCACCAGGCTTTTCCTGAAGTAAAGTCTAGTTCCTTTGCTTCCCCGGCAGCGTTCCTCTCCTCACTCTGTCAAAATCGGCCAGCCAATCGCAGACAAATCACTTGTGTTCATGATCTATTTTCTATCCAATAATCCCATCTATGCTTGTGAATTGGTTGTGAACACAAATCAGGGCACATGGACAGTTTGTTTTGTCGTTGAGCTCCGTATTCACCTCTGAACGTCTAAGGATGTTATTTTTTGACCGGAAGTAACCGTCTCTTCTGGCTGACTGTTCTCATCTCCCTCACTAATTCTCCGGCTGCTTCTTTCCATTCTGCAGGAGTCTTTCTTCCACTGGGCTTTTGGAGTAAGCGAGCCGGACTGTTATGGAGCCATTGATGTGGACTCTGGGAAATCCATCCTTTTTGTTCCCAAACTGCCTGAAAGCTATGCTACTTGGATGGGAGAGTGAGTCCCACTAATCTTCAAAGAGCGGTGTACATAGCCAGCAATCATCATCATCATCATGGCTGCCAGCTGTAACCTGAGGACAGGCTTGACAAAGTCATGTGCTACACAGTCACATCTTTTACACCCAGTGTAAACTTCTATCAGCGTCTGTTATTATTACACTAACAACCATTTAACACTCAGTTCTGCTTGTGTCGGCCAGAACTGTAACATAACTCGTCTGTTGTGTTTTACAGACTGACTTCTTGAAATACATATTGAGTTTAAGTTTTTGTGTTTTTTGACTAAACTGTTTCTAAGTGTTGTCTTTTGCATCTGTTGGCAGGATCTTTCCCAAAGAGCACTTCAAGCAGAAGTATGCTGTTGATGAGGTGCACTACACCTGTGAGGTGAGTCTGCCTGTGTTGCTGCTGGTCTTCACAGTGTAGTGACCTTTCTTTTCTGTGCAGCGACTGAACCTTGATGTTCAGTCACCGTCCATGAAGTTACAGTAAAGGACATTAGTGCCTCCGTAGACTGTTTTTAAAGGTGAACGTCCTCCTTCTTTCATTTGAACCTTCTGGCAAAGATATGGGTGGCAGCAGTCATCAGCAGCACCAGTGTTCACCTTGTACAGTAGAAGGTGTTTTAACACGTGTGGAGCATCATACTAATAATTCATAATAATAACTATGACAGATGTCTAATTCCAGAGGGACTTTTAGTTTGGATCTAATTCCAAATATGTAACCTGCAGGTTCTTTCTCTTTCTCTGATCTCATCTAAAGAAGCATTCCTGTTCAGACTCCCTATGGTTGCCTTTAGTGAGAGTTTGGGGAAACGGTCATGGACTGTACGTTGGTGTTGACTGCAGATTCCCTGGGGAGCCATGTTGAACAGTTGACAACAGAAGGGCTATTTTGGAGATGTCCATGTTGACAAAGCTAAAATAATAAAATCTTATTATTAAAACAGCTTTAAATGAATCACTTTAAATGTGTGTTTGAAATGAACATTTACCATTTTACATCCATTTCTATGTTTACACCGTGACCTTTTGGTGACTCACCCTGCTGGTGAAAGGTGGTTTTACATCTCGGCACCTGCCTGAGGAGTGAGATTTCCTAATTAGTCACATATGCTAATTGTCACTGTAGTCAACAGCAATTCTTCCATGAAGAAATAACAGCTTGTATATTATCTTTAAAAAAAAGAAGCCATTAAACCATTTTCTTAACTTGTACTGTCATCTAGTCGGACAAATAACTCAGTTGCTGGTGTTCATCATCCAGTTGTACTGCTGCCTACAGAAGGACCTAAAAGAGAATATTTCTTTTTTATCGGAACAAGATCATGAATATTTGAACAGTTTTCTACTTTTCAAACCCTCACACATGGAAGATGTTGTTGCACACACACTTCTATGAGCGCTCCCCTACTAAACATGCAGACCGTTCTCCTTTAGATTGTTCAATGCAGCCGTTTGTGGAGAAAAAAAGTGAATAATGTGTTTTCATCCCTAGTAAGTATCTGGCTGGTGCTTAACTTCATGATTTACTGTTTGCAGAGTTTTCTTGATATCCATATTTTTTAGCGTGTGACGATATGAACAAAGATCTAAGTACAGTGTCTGTACGTTTTCCTGCTCACGCCTACTTGCTCAGCTGCAGGGAAGCTCGTTAATGATTCTAAAAATAAAAAACACAGGAACGTCCATATAGATTTTACTTCTCAGGGTTACAACTACTGCACACATGAAGACATCTTATTCATGCATGAAATGCATTTAACACTGAATGTGTAAAAAGTCAGACTTCTAAGTGATTAAATGGTCGAGGCAACAACCTCTTTTACAGGTTGAAGTTAATCTTGCAGCTAATCACCGACTCATTGGATCAGACTTTAACTGAGAATGAAATTTAATAAATTTAAGCAAAAGAGCAGTCATTCCAATGCTGCTGATTGATTTAGATATTAGGTGTTAGAGGTCCTTTTTCTGCAGGTAATTATTAATAATAATAACAAAGCTCAAATATCAGCAGTGTCTCTGAGCACCAAGTCGGGGATCTGCTTTCTGACATTTAGCTGTTGGCAGAGGAGTTATAAAGTTGCTTGAGGTTTGTTATTCAGTGTGCTGCCGAGGACCAGAGAGACCACGTAGCCACATGGGCGTCTGCCGGAGTGACCTTTATTCTGCACACTGAGAGCAGAAGGAAATGTGTGCTTGTTGTCTCTGCTGCTCGACTGCCTCTCAGTCTTCTAATGAATCCCTGTCTGCTTGCTTGCAGATCGCTGATGTCCTGTCCAACCTGGGACCAGCAGTGCTCCTAACACTGGTACGAACTATGCATCGCTCATTTCTACCTGATTACAGCTGGTGATGGATGGTTTGATTCAATATCATGGACCAATTCTTCAAGTGTGGTGTGGAGCGTTTTACTGAGCCAACGTTAAAGATGGTCGTCTGTAAAAGGCTGAGTCAGGTCTGCCTTCCTCCTCTTCATCTTCCCCGATGTTCTCTGCCACCTCATCATATCCAAAATAAAAATACTGAGTTTCATTTTGTTTGTGTTCCAGCTGTTTTCACACGAAATATCTGCTGTTGAAAATCTGAATCTTAAACACTGTCAACTTAACTTAATAATTATATTGATAAACTGCTAAAAAAGTGCAATGAGAGAATTCATGTAATCGTTCAGCAATTTGTCTGCGAGTCATTTCAGAATAGATCATCAGCCTCCACATAAACCACTTGAATGTTTTAGATTTGAATACACTTGGTTGATATTTCACTTGTTTTGTGTTTTTTGTCCGTCTCCTTGCAGCGAGGTCAGAATACAGATAGTGGGAGCATCTCCCGCGAAGCCTCCTTTGATGGAATTAGTCGGTATGTTCAATGGGCACCATTTTGCATGAACATAATTAGAGTTTGTTTGTGGAGGTTATTGGTATTTTTGCTTTTATAACCAAGGATCCAACAGATTCTCATGCATACTGATTGATGCTGATTATTCTAATTGTAATACAATGTAATTAAGCAAACTATCTTGGTTTTGCTTGTTAGTTATCTGTTAATGGCAACATTATCTTTGTTCTCCTGAGATCAGATTCATGAGAACATTTGATCTATTCTACAAGAGAAGTATTGAACCGGGTACTTATTTCAATACTAGAATAAAATTCCATTTGATCTGCAAATGTATAAAAACCTTTGAAGTTATGCCGATTGAGACTCCATCAATGTGAAGAACATTAAGTGTAGGCCAGAAGCCACCCTTTAGAGCCTGGCTGGTGCTGCTGGTGCTGCTGGTGCTGCTGGTGGTGGTGCTGGAGGAGTAAAGGCTGCAGGTGGCTGATTTCGGTTGAGTCTCCTTGGACATCCTGGTGGTGATGGGGAGGACGTGGGCACTCAGGCTATTTAAAGAAAAGAAAAGGATCACAGCTAATAAGATCATGGGTGAAGTGTGGTGATGTGTGGTTTTACAGCGTGGTGAAGAGGAAGTGACCAGCAGCAAATTCCCAGAGCCTCCTAGAGGAATAAAAACAGAACGTAGACCAAAGCTTAATTTAATGTCGGTTTCTTGTTCCTTTTCTTTATCAGCTTCCAAGTGAACAACACTCTTTTACACCCAGTCATTGTGGAATGGTAAGTCATTAAAATATGTTTCATAATATTATTCAAAATGCCTGTTCAAGATGAGCATAAAGGCCGTGATGTCGACCTTAATTAACCAGACATTTCTGCAGATTTCACCACTTTTAACTCCCAAACCGTGGTGATTACAGCTGCCCAGGCAGGTAATTGTGTGTCTGCAATCACAAACGGGAGCTTTGCCTGTTTTTCCCCTCGCAGAGCGAGAAGCCAGTTCACACGGATGTAATGGACTTCGTGCTCGTCTGGCTGTCCTTGGCATTAGAGTATGCACCCTCCAGATGAATTGACACTTTCTGAAATGAGGAGGAATGCTTTCAGGGCACACCTCCTGGGGAGAAAGACCTGATTGTACCTGTCTGCCCCCTCCGCTCTGCTCACATGGCTCTCTTTATAATGGGCTGTTTTTAACTTCCATTAGTGTTGCTATTGGTTACCAATTCATTGTGTCGTGTATTTAGTTCTGTTCTGAAATCCTTAATATTGCTGTATCAAGCCAACCAAGGTGCAGCTTAGTTTGAAGTCAAAGAATATGTAGATTCCCACTGGAATCAAGAAACAACGAGTGTCATTTATCTAGAATATTCCTGAGGAAAATGGAGGACCGTCTCCTCGTCATTTGTTCTCTACACCAGTTACTGTATTAGCAGTGTATATTAGAAAGATGGGTATAAAAAAGCCTTGATATCTTCCTGTAGCTCAATGTGAAAGTAGAATTCCATTCCATTCTTTGGCTTCACGTTTGATAAACTGTATTGATCAGAATGAGAGCTGCTCACTCACTCTGTTTCTGTCTGCAGCCGTCTGGTTAAGACTGATATGGAGCTGGAGGTCCTGCGCTACACCAACAGGATTTCTAGTGACGCCCATAAAATGGTATGATCCTTCTCAGACAGACTCAGATGGTTAGGTTGTAAATTGTCAAACAATAAAAGACAGGAGCAGAATGAAAAGAGAATTTCAGAGCATGAAATTAAACGCCCCAAAGTAGGAAAGTATCAAGCAGCTTATTGAGTCTAAAACCCACCCAAAGGATTTAAGATTCAGGATCTTCTAAGGCTATAAACGCTTTAAATGCTATCGATCTTAACTTCCCCCACTAGCTCTGAGGCCAGCAGTTAACAGAGATAGCCTTTGACCAATAAGCTGTAGCATTAAAGCAGTATTTTTGCTTCAGCACAGGATTTAGCGTTAACACCATGAATAACGTCTTCAGGGGCTGAGCAGCAGTTAACCTCTCAATGTAATCTGTCCTCTGAAGTCATCCACGACAAGCGTTCCATAGTGTTTTCCTCCTGTTGTTGCTCCATTGTTACCAGTGTGATCATTAGACATCTTCAGAGGTAGATGTTTACCCAGAGCCACCCTTCCTGGCAGGTTTTCAGGTCTAACGTTCCCTGTGGGCGTGCAGTAAAAACAGACAATGTTCTCCCAAATCAGCAAGTGCTTGAGGGCACCGACTCTAAATGTTTATTTCCAGTAAATCCTGCAGACGACGCTTGAGGGAACGATCCACAATTCATTCAAACGCATCTTATAAACAAAGGAGGGAAACATAATCTCCATGTTTTCTCCTACTTGTGATTTGCATATAAACAGCAAGTCAATGAATCTATATTGCAAAGTGTTAAATGTTTGGTCTAAGTCACATAGAATCCTACTGTTTCTCTGTAGGTCATGAAGCATGTGAAACCTGAAAGAATATGAAATAGAGAGGCGTGTTGATGCTCTGTAACTGTATGACTGTTATTATAGGTGCGGTGGAGTGAGTACTACGGGGTTCAAGCTTGTCACATACTTCACACACTGGTAGACCCGACACTGACAGGTGCTTAAGAAACAAAAACCTAGAGAAAATAGTCCATGATATATGAGGCGATGATTCAATTTTCTTAAAAACTTTAGCTGTCCCCGGGGAGCAATTTAGGGCACAGATTAGCTGTACAAGAATGAAATGTACGAGAATAAAAGAGTGACAGGCAGCACACCTGGCCCCAATTAGACATCCTCTATAAATAGTCTCATTGTAGGTGACTGCCACCCAGAGGCCAAACAAATGAACTACACAAACAAATTAAAAAGAATACTAACTGTAGTTTATTTCATAGTTTGAAACTAAAGTTGGTACTCCATGGCTTCTTCACTTGTGAAGGTACCAACCTCTTAAATGTCTAATTGTTCTTATTATTATCTTACACTACTGTGTTCTGAGCTCATATACGTTCAGTATAACTCAATGTCCAATGGGTTGATTCAAGTGGAATAATTATAATAAAAGTATTCTTACTTTTCAAGAGTTTAGTGCATAATTGTACATTTACAGAATACTTTATTGGTGGAATTTTTGAATTGATTAAGTTGTATATCTCACATGGCTATGAGAGGGGATGATGATGAGGACAATGGCAGCTTTAAAAACATCTCTTTAGAATACTATAAAATTACCTTTTAAAAAAAATTATTCATGTTTTATTACTTTTTTTTCTCCGTAAAACAAACAGAAGTTCCACTTCTTAAAATAATACACGCTTTGGTTTAAGACAAGACTAAATTAGTTCTCTGGTTAACACAAGGTTTGTGGTATAATGTACTGATTTCCTTAAAATAATAATTCAAAAAATATTAAACAAAATATCAACTAAATAAACAAAAGTATGCAGCACACAGTTGTACATTAAAATGTTTATTTAAATGAATTTCATAGCATTTTGTGAATCAGTGTACAAAAAGGAATATGTAAGAACTATTCATTAAAGCTCAAATGTCTTTTTCCAGGAGGCACGTTTCATGAAAGCCTTGATTTTGTGTCTGTTATAGAAATGGAGAACAATTTCAGTGTCACCGAAGAAAAATGACTGGTTGTTCATCTGCAGTCATTTATGACCCGGCAACAGCTCCTTACTGCGAGACATCATCTAGAATTTCACACTCTGGACGACGGGGCTGAAGGCTTTTCCAGAGTCGGCCATGAAAGCTTCGATCTCCTCCACGGTGCGAGGGACGCAGGTTAGCAGCTCAATGCCTTCAGCCGTCACGGCGATGTCATCTTCAATGCGAACCTGTCAGCAGAAGGGAGACTCGAGTCAGTCAAACATGGTAGAATCAGAGGACGAGGCGTTCAAACTAGATATAATGCCAGAGATTGCTAAGGTGTTCTTCACTTTGCATTACGTGACATTTTCATGCTTAAAACAATTGTCCATCTTTATAACTTGTAGCGCCAGAAAACATGAAAGAAGAGCAATGTTGTCATTCCAAGTATCAAGTATATCAAGCTCTCCATCCCTCCTCCTGTGAATCAGATCAAATAAACACCACCAGATGAAAGTGTGCCGGCAGACTGACCCCTCCGAAGCCACGGAAACGAGCCAGCACTTGGTTGTTGATGAAGCAGCTCTGGGCATCGTTGGCCAAGGCCTCGTCCAGCAGGTGGTTGATGAAGTATATGCCGGGCTCCACGGTGAGGACCATCCTCTCCTGCACCAGACGGCCCATCCGAAGGCTCTTCAGTCGGCTCGTTGATGCGCTCCGTCCCCTGATAAAACCACAGCTACACAGTTAAAAAGGGAAATGGACCAGCATCTCTAAAGGGCTTTTCTAGTCTTTCGGCACTACATTCAGTCCATTTACCCATTCACACATATCCATACACTGATGGCAGAGGAGCTGATCTCATTTACACATATTCACAAGTAGATGGTGCAATTTGGGGTCCAGTATCTTGCCCAAGCACACTTCAGCACATTCAGACTCGAGGAGCCGGGATTCAAACTCTTCAGATTGGAGGATGATTATACCTCCGAGCCACAGTCACCCAAAAAGACCCCATTAACACTTTTGATGATAGTATTGAATTTATAATTTCATTGTGGATTAATTATACTGTAGGAGCACAGCCAATGCTGCAGGAAACATTTTCAAGTGTTAAACCTTTTTTGTGAATCAGTTCTTCAAACTATTTTCTTGAATTTACTCAAGAAAGCTTCTAAGAAAAGCCTTTGTCGGATTCAACAAGATAATTGTTCGTACTTGTGTTCTTTTATTGATGAATCCCACCGTCTTTAGCAAAGTTACTCCCAGCCGAGGGTGCAGTACTTCACTAGTTCTGAAGTGGAGGTACTCTTGCAGGAAATGAGCCATCTTATTTAAAAGCATCAGTAGTGGATAGAAAATAACACAGAAAATTCTATTACACTTATGTTCAAGTGTTGGTGTATTTATATAAAAAGGGCCGAATGCTTTGTAAAATACAGTGGAAACCTCATGGGGATTATATATGTGTGTGTGTGTGTGTGTGTGTATATATATATAATATATTATATATATTATATATATATATATATATATTATATATATATATATATATATATATATATATATATATATATATATATATATATATATATATATATATATATATTATATATATATATTATATATATATATATATATATATATATATATATATATATATATATATATATATATATATATATATATATATATATATATATAATATATATAATATATTATATATGGCCTTATTATATATAATAATAAGGCAATCATTACCTAATATAAAGATATAAACAGTGTGTGTATAGGAGTGATTCTGTCCCAGGCTTCTTGATCATATAAACAGTTGACCGTGATCATGAGAAGCGATTTCCACTTTAATGTAAATAATTATTAAAAATAATTCTATATAAATATTATTATCGATAAAAGTAATTCTATTATTAAACAGAAGAACTGAATAAAACACAATAAATACTATTTTTGCACAAACAAGTGTGCGTGGATTCTGTTCTTACCTGAACAAATGAAAATGCAGAAAAAAAAGATGTGAATGTCAGAATCTTTGTGATGTCATTTCAGTGAGAAACCTGCTGTAGGTCTGACTGCCTGCATGAAACTCGCCAACAGTATAGTTTGTCATGTGTCCACAGACTGCAGAGCACTGTATTCATATTCAGTGAGCTCTGCTTCACAGTGTACTTCACACGCTGACACCTTCTGCTGCTGAACACTCAGCAGTTCTAACGGAGACTCTGGAAGCTGCCTTCTGTATTCACTTGTCAAAAAGGGGGAAACTGTACAAAAACCCTCCACCACAACCTGAAATGATCCGTGTTCAGAGTTCAAACAACATTTTATCTTCCCTCTCTCCGGCCCTCATCCTGAACCTGCTCCTGCAGCTTGGCCTCTTTTTGTTGTGCTCTCTATTATTGATGACACATCAATAGGAACAGGAAAGCACTTCTTCGTCTGTCTGGAGACTTTGATAGCTGCAAACACTTATCAAACCGCAGAATCTAAATCTCCTATTCTCACCTCGGGGTATCCTCCCACGTCGTGCACGTCGATGCCCAGCAGGTGTCCCAGGCCGTGGGGCATGAAGACGGAGCCCAGGTGGACCTTCATCATGTCCTCCACGCTGCCATTCAGGAGGCCCAGCTTCACCAGCTCCTCCAGGTGAATGCGGTCAGCCATGCGGTGCATGTCGGTCCACTTCACACCTTCAACACAAGCAACTTTGTTCAGGAAGAGCAGATGCTGACACTTTACACCTCTCTAAATATAGGTATGATCTAAGACCAGGTTAACATTTGATTTGCAGGGTTTACATTTACAAGACCCCAGCAACTGCACTTTCCCTCACTTTACTTTTTAAATCAATGAAGTGTACTCAAAGCTCAACGGACTAAAAGATGCTAACCTGGTCTAATGGCCGCCATGACATTTCGGGAGGCTTTGAGGACGGCCTCGTAGATGGCCCTCTGGTCTGGAGTGAACTTTCCGTTGGCTGGGAAGGAGCAGGTGATGTCTGAGCTGTAGCAGTAATACTCTCCACCCAGGTCGAAGAGACTTCAGGGAATAAAATAATAAAACCCATTCAGTCAAGTGTATTATTAGCATTATGACGACCGGGCTGCAACAGCTCTCCCTTCAGGAGAATCTGTGAATGTGTTACCGGCCATTTTTCTAAAAACTGCTGGAAGCTTCTCACCACATGTCTCCATCCACGATGGTCTTTTCATTTGGAGCACCAGCATGGCCGTAGTGGAGAATGGAGGAATTATTGCCCCTGTTGTTAAACAATAACACAGTTAGAAGTAGCATGACTACGAATATATACTTCACTACTAATTGTTAATCACATTGAATGTGACGTACATAAAAGCAGCATGAAATCTCATTTGAATCAAATCATGTATTGCAAAACAGCATCAAAAGGAATTTTAATCTTTGCACATTTCAAATGAAGTTGACCTTTTAATAGGAACCTAATCCCAGTGCCTGTTTAAAGAATCACTGTGATGATCAGGTCTTGTCATTTTCCAAGCTCTTTGAACAGTAAATAGCTTGTATCCACTAACCACCCTAGGAATACTCGTGGCCTTTAACACGAAAGGGCAAAGCATGATTAGCGACGGTGCTTCAAAATGCTTCATCCATGATGATTTTGCTCGCTGACATCCACTTCCTCTTTGTTGCCAGGTTACTGTTTTAGCTGCCTCTGCATCCGAAGCTCTGCTTTGTTTGCAGGCATCTTTGAAGAAGCAGAAGTTCACCTCCCGAAGTTAAACTGATAAATGGATTAATTAGCACCTTACGTTCCACAGATACAGGTGTATGAGGTGTGACGCATCCCTCCCTTCGTGTAGCAGTAGTGCTGGAAAAGGCTGCAAAGGAAAAAAGAAGAAAGTCCTTTAGAGAAAAACCCCCAGTGGGGAAAAAGGAAACTAAATAATTTCCGCACAGTTGAGATCACAGGAAACAGTAATGAGTGGAAGGACATTCTCTGCCCTCTGCCTGACTCCATGCTTTTTTAGAATGTATTCAGCACACGTCCTTTAATCATCACACGTTCACGCACATCAAACACTTCAGTGGATCTGGACAGCGTTGCAAAGCTGTGCAAGATGACACAGTTCCTGGTGCTTTTAACACCAGCTAAAGGGAAATTAACGTGACTGGCAGCTGCTCCAACGCCACATTATTATAAAAAAAAAACACGGGAAAATATCTTACTAAAATATACAAACAAAATGTATTAAATTAGCTTTGAAATGACTGTGTTGTTGTGCTCCCAGATTGATGTTAAACCAGGTCAAACCTTTGTGTAGCACATTTAAAAACAAACCCCTGTTAAATGAATGCTAAACAGGCACGGGAAAGCAAACAGAAACAAAGCCAACCGAAATAAGAACAGACAAACAAAAACATAATTAACACATCGAAATAATAAAGGAATTGAAGCGCAACCGAAAATGAAGTCAAGGTGTCAAACTCAACTCAATTAAACAACAAAGAGAACGTGTGGATTTTCTCCAGCGACTTAATAGTTTTCGGCAGTCTAAGTTATTTTTATATTCATATGAATGAATGAAATTTCTGTCTAGTTCTGGGGACATTCAAGAGAAGGAATAAGCATGTTTTGCTATATAAAATGTGGGGCCGGTCGATTTAAAACCTCAAAAACAAGCAATTAAATCTGATAATTACATCTGAAGCAGACAGGAAGCCAATGGACAGAGGCCACACTGGTGATATGTGATCCCGTTTTCTTTTCTAGTGAGAATTTTGCACTAAGATGACAATGAGACAACTCTACACCTACAGAGAATTACAGTAGTTTAACCGAGAGGAAATAAAAGCATGAATAACTCTATTGAGATCTTTGGGAGATAAAAAAAGACATTTACGTCGGCTTAAAGTCTGAACTGGAAAAAGTTTGAAAAACCAATCCCTTACCTCTCCATTTCATATTCTTTGAGTCCAGGTTTCACATGCTTCATGACCTACAGAGAAACAGGACTCTATGTGACTTAGACCAAACATTTAACACTTTGCAATATAGATTCATTGACTTGCTGTTTATATGCAAACAGCAATCCCAAGTAGGAGAAAACATGGAGATTATGTTTCCCTCCTTTGTTTATAAGATGCGTTTGAATGAATTGTGGATCGTTCCCTCAAGCGTTGTCTGCAGGATTTACTGGAAATAAACATTTAGAGTCGGTGCCCTCAAGCACTTGCTGATTTGGGAGAACATTGTCTGTTTTTACTGCACGCCCACAGGGAACGTTAGACCTGAAAACCTGCCAGGAAGGGTGGCTCTGGGTAAACATCTACCTCTGAAGATGTCTAATGATCACACTGGTAACAATGGAGCAACAACAGGAGGAAAACACTATGGAACGCTTGTCGTGGATGACTTCAGAGGACAGATTACATTGAGAGGTTAACTGCTGCTCAGCCCCTGAAGACGTTATTCATGGTGTTAACGCTAAATCCTGTGCTGAAGCAAAAATATTGCTTTAATGCTACAGCTTATTGGTCAAAGGCTATCTCTGTTAACTGCTGGCCTCAGAGCTAGTGGTGGAAGTTAAGATCGATAGCATTTAAAGCGTTTATAGCCTTAGAAGATCCTGAATCTTAAATCCTTTGGGTGGGTTTTAGACTCAATAAGCTGCTTGATACTTTCCTACTTTGGGGCGTTTAATTTCATGCTCTGAAATTCTCTTTTCATTCTGCTCCTGTCTTTTATTGTTTGACAATTTACAACCTAACCATTTGAGTCTGTCTGAGAAGGATCATACCATTTTATGGGCGTCACTAGAAATCCTGTTGGTGTAGCGCAGGACCTCCAGCTCCATATCAGTCTTAACCAGACGGCTGCAGACAGAAACAGAGTGAGTGAGCAGCTCTCATTCTGATCAATACAGTTTATCAACGTGAAGCCAAAGAATGAAAAGGAATTCAACTTTCACATGGAGCTACAGGAAGATAAAGGCTTTTTTTATACCCATCTTTCTAATATACACTGCTAATACAGTAACTGGTGTTGAGAACAAATGACGAGGAGACGGTCCTCCATTTTCCTCAGGAATATTCTAGATAAATGACACTCGTTGTTTCTTGATTCCAGTGGGAATCTACATATTCTTTGACTTCAAACTAAGCTGCACCTTGGTTGGCTTGATACAGCGATATTAAGGATTTCAGAACAGAACTAAATACACGACACAATGAATTGGTAACCAATAGCAACACTAATGGAAGTTAAAAACAGCCCATTATAAAGAGAGCCATGTGAGCAGAGTGGAGGGGGCAGACCGGTACAATCAAGTCTTTCTCCCCAGGAGGTGTGCCCTGAAAGCATTCCTCCTCATTTCAGAAAGTGTCAATTCATCTGGAGGGTGCATACTCTAATGCCAAGGACAGCCAGATGAGCACGAAGTCCATTACATCTGTGTGAACTGGCTTCTCGCTCTGCGAGGGAAAAAACAGGCAAAGCTCCCGTTTGTGATTGCAGACACACAATTACCTGCCTGGGCAGCTGTAATCACCACGGTTTGGGAGTTAAAAGTGGTGAAATCTGCAGAAATGTCTGGTTAATTAAGGTCGACATCACGGCCTTTATGCTCATCTTGAACAGGCATTTTGAATAATATTATGAAACATATTTTAATTACTTACCATTCCACAATTACTGGGTGTAAAAGAGTGTTGTTCACTTGGAAGCTGATAAAGAAAAGGAACAAGAAACTGACATTAAATTAAGCTTTGGTCTACGTTCTGTTTTTATTCCTCTAGGAGATTCTGTGAATTTGCTGCTGGTCTGTTTTTATCCGTCACTTCCTCTTCACCACGCTGTAAAACCACACATCACCACACTTCACCCATGATCTTATTAGCTGGGATCCTTTTCTTTTCTTTAAATAGCCTGAGTGCACATCCTCCCCATCACCACCAGGATGTCCAAGGAGACTCAACCGAAATCAGCCACCTGCAGCCTTTACTCCTCCAACACCACCAGCAGCACCAGCACCCAGGCTCTGGAGGGATCCTGTCCTGTCCTACACTTAATGAAGGTGCTTCACATTGATGGAGTCTCAATCGGCATAACTTCAAAGGTTTGCAGATCAAATGGAATTTTATTCTAGCATTTAAATAAGTACACGGTTCAATACTTTTTTGTAGAATAGATCAAATGTTCTCATGAATCTGATCTCAGGAGAACAACGATAATGTTGCCGTTAACAGATAACAAGCAAAACCAAGATAGTTTGCTTAAGTACAGTGTATTACAATGAGATTAATCAGCATCAATCAGTATGCATGAGAATCTGTTGGATCCTTGGTTATAAAAGCAAAAAATACCAATAACCTCCACAAACAAACTCTAATTACGTTCATGCAAAATGGTGCCCATTGAACATACCGACTAATTCCATCAAAGGAGGCTTCGCGGGAGATGCTCCCACTATCTGTATTCTGACCTCGCTGCAAGGAAACGGACAAAAACACAAAACAAGTGAAATATCAACCATTCAAATCTAAAAACAGTCAAGTGGTTTATGTGGAGGCTGATGATCTATTCTGAAATGACTACATTCATGATTACATGAATTCTCTCATTGGACTTTTTAGCAGTTTATCAATATAATTATCAGGTTTTGAAAGTTGACAGTGTTTAAGATTCTGATTTTCACCAACAAAATGAAACTCCGTATTTTTATTTTGGATATGATGAGGTGGCAGAGAACATCGGGGAAGATGAAGAAGAGGAAGGCAGACCTGACTCAGCCTTTTACAGACGACCATCTTTAACGTTGGCTCAGTAAAACGCTCCACACCACACTTGAAGAATTGGTTCATGATATTACATCAAACCATCTATCACCAGCTGTAATCAGGTAGAAATGAGCGATGCATAGTTCGTACCAGTGTTAGGAGCACTGCTGGTCCCAGGTTGGACAGGACATCAGCGATCTGCAAGCAAGCAGACAGGGATTCATTAGAAGACTGAGAGGCAGTCGAGCAGCAGAGACAACAAGCACACATTTCCTTCTGCTCTCAGTGTGCAGAATAAAGGTCACTCCGGCAGACGCCCATGTGGCTACGTGGTCTCTCTGGTCCTCGGCAGCACACTGAATAACAAACCTCAAGCAACTTTATAACTCCTCTGCCAACAGCTAAATGTCAGAAAGCAGATCCCCGACCTGGTGCTCAGAGACACTGCTGATATTTGAGCTTTGTTATTATTATTAATAATTACCTGCAGAAAAAGGACCTCTCCAACACCTAAGATCTAAATCAATCAGCAGCATTGGAATGACTGCTCTTGTGCTTAAATGTATTACATTTCATTCTCAGTTAAAGTCTGATCCAATGAGTCGGTGATTAGCTGCAAGATTAACTTTCAACATGTAAAAGAGGTTGTTGCCTCGACCATTTAATCACTTAGAAGTCTGACTTTTTACACATTCAGTGTTAAATGCATTTCATGCATGAATAAGATGTCTTCATGTGTGCAGTAGTTGTAACCCTCAGAAGTAAAATCTATATGGACGTTCCTGTGTTTTTTATTTTTAGAATCATTAACGAGCTTCCCTGCAGCTGAGCAAGTAGACGTGAGCAGGAAAACGTACAGACACTGTACTTAGATCTTTGTTCATATCGTCACACGTTAAAAAACTCTGCAAACAATAAATCATGAAGTTAAGCACCAGCCAGATACTTACTAGGGATGAAAACGCATTATTCACATTTTTTCTCCACAAACGGCTGCATTGAACAATCTAAAGGAGAACGGTCTGCATGTTTAGTAGGGGAGCGCTCATAGAAGTGTGTGTGCAACAACATCTTCCATGTGTGAGGGTTTGAAGAAAACTGCTTAAATATTCATGATCTTGTTCTGATAAAAAAGAAATATTCTTCTCTTTTAGGTCCTTCTGTAGGCAGCAGTACAACTGGATGATGAACACCAGCAACTCAGTTATTTGTCGGGCAAGATGACGGTACAAGTTAAGCAAATGGTTTAATGGCTTTTTTTTTTAAAGATAATATACAAGCTGTTATTTCTTCATGGAAGAATTGCTGTTGACTACAGTGATAATTAGCATATGTGACTAATTAGGAAATCTCACTCCTCAGGCAGGTGCGGAGATGTAAAAATACCTTTCACCAGCAGGGTGAGTCATCAAAAGGTCACAGTGTAAACATAGAACTGGATGTAAAATGGTATATGTTCATTTAAACACACATTTAAAGTGATTCATTTAAAGCTGTTTTAATAATAAGATTTTATTATTTTAGCTTTGTCAACATGGACATCTCCAAAATAGCCCTTCTGTTGTCAACTGTTCAACATGGCTCCCCAGGGAATCTGCAGTCAACACCACCGTACAGTCCATGACCGTTTCCCCAAACTCTCACTAAAGGCAATCATAGGGAGTCTGAACAGGAATGCTTCTTTAGATGAGATCAGAGAAAGAGAAAGAACCTGCAGGTTACATATTAGGAATTAGATCCAAACTAAAAGTCCCTCTGGAATTAGACATCTGTCATAGTTATTAGTATGAATTATTAGTATGATGCTCCACACGTGTTAAAACACCTTCTACTGTACAAGGTGAACACTGGTGCTGCTGATGACTGCTGCCACCCATATCTTTGCCAGAAGGTTCAAATGAAAGAAGGAGGACGTTCACCTTTAAAAACAGTCTACGGAGGCACTAATGTCCTTTACTGTAACTTCATGGACGGTGACTGAACATCAAGGTTCAGTCGCTGCACAGAAAAGAAAGGTCACTACACACTACACCGTGAAGACCAGCAGCAACACAGGCAGACTCACCTCACAGGTGTAGTGCACCTCATCAACAGCATACTTCTGCTTGAAGTGCTCTTTGGGAAAGATCCTGCCAACAGATGCAAAAGACAACACTTAGAAACAGTTTAGTCAAAAAACACAAAAACTTAAACTCAATATGTATTTCAAGAAGTCAGTCTGTAAAACATAACAGACGAGTTATGTTACAGTTCTGGCAGACACAAGCAGAACTGAGTGTTAAATGGTTGTTAGTGTAATAATAACAGACGCTGATAGAAGTTTACACTGGGTGTAAAAGATGTGACTGTGTAGCACATGACTTTGTCAAGCCTGTCCTCAGGTTACAGCTGGCAGCCATGATGATGATGATGATTGCTGGCTATGTACATCGCTCTTTGAAGATTAGTGGGACTCACTCTCCCATCCAAGTAGCATAGCTTTCAGGCAGTTTGGGAACAAAAAGGATGGATTTCCCAGAGTCCACATCAATGGCTCCATAACAGTCCGGCTCGCTTACTCCAAAAGCCCAGTGGAAGAAAGACTCCTGCAGAATGGAAAGAAGCAGCCGGAGAATTAGTGAGGGAGATGAGAACAGTCAGCCAGAAGAGACGGTTACTTCCGGTCAAAAAATAAGATCGTTGGACGTTCAGAGGTGAATACGGAGCTCAACGACAAAACAAACTGTCCATGTGCCCTGATTTGTGTTTACAACCAATTCATAAGCACAGATGGGATTATTGGATAGAAAATAGATCATGAACACAAGTGATTTGTCTGCGATTGGCTGGCCGATTTTGACAGAGTGAGGAGAGGAACGCTGCCGGGGAAGCGAAGGAACTAGACTTTACTTCAGGAAAAGCCTGGTGATGTTTTTGTGGCACCTGGATAGAATAACTTCAGGATTTTGGCACAACAAACAGAGGAGACTGACACAGGACATATTGGAAGGACTCCAACTCATTGTTTGCCTCTGGATCACAGGTAGATGGATGGATGGATGAATAAATGCAAGACCTCTCCCCACCTCAGCCTGGGTTTTGCACTAATCCCAGAACCAACTAAAGACCACTTGCCTGTCTGAAGAGGACGTCTGTGTCCGTGCAGTACCTCTGCTTCTGCTCCCCTCCCTGCAGCACCACCACGGACTGCTGCACCACTCCGTCTTTGTCTCTCAGCCCATTGCACAGTCGTCGGCGGTTCTCTGCAAACAGAGCAGCAGACACCCTCAGGGTGTCATTACCCAGCCAGTAGACAGGTCTGAAAGGACAGGGAGACAGGACGTTTACTGGTTGGAGAGACTTACCGTCAACTGAAGGACTCTGGGTCAAGATTAGAATCACCGAGTCATAAATTGCACGAGGTCAAAATATCAGTTTTTCTCAATGTGATTTAACTATTATGTGACATTGGGTGAGCCACAGCCCAGCTGTCTTCAGAAAGAGTTATAGACAGATAGACATCCTTTGTTATACATCCAACCGACTGTACCAGAGACACACAGAGCTCTTCTAATGAATAAGGACACTTTTTTAGGGTTGCATCACTAAGACACTTATTAAACTTTATTAAAGTTGAAGTTACATGTGGTTGATGTTTGTTCGGTCCTCTGGCAGATCACCTTGTGACTGCTGACTGCTGACAACTTCATTCTTATTACAGCAGATACTTGTGTGGTTTTATAACAATCACAGGAAGTCTGCCTGGGTTTTGTGGATCACAAGAACATTGTCCTTGTTCTGTTGAGATCAGCAGCGGTCATAATTGCAAAAGAGTTGACACACACGGAAAATAAACTGTGGCAAGCAACCTTTACGATACGTACACACTTTCTTCAGCAAGATCATCTTCACAAATGAAAAACACTTATGATTTTTGAAGCGTGAATGCGATTGCCAGAAGTAAAACGGTAACATTAGTATATCAAAGGAACGACAGACTAGGTGTGATGACGTTTAGTCTCATTAGCAACAACTTTCTTTGAGACACTTTGAGGCTTAACATTTCTTCAGGGGGATATTTACTGATAGAATTTTATATTGTGGAGCAAAACGTTTAAATGTCTTCAGTCGAATTGAAAAACGAATTGACTTTGAGACGAAGGAACTGCAGCACTCTCTCAGGGGACCTCCAGACAAATAATACCAGACCAATTTGTTAGTTTTTTACTGTGTTGCAGTAGAATGGTGTAGACATTAGTCCGTCAAACCTGTAGGAAATGTGTATTTAAAGTTGTGAATTGCATAGAGGATGGAAAGCCAACAGTATAATTGTGCTTCACGAATCTAGAATGTTGTTGAATTCAGTTGCAATCATTAAATTAACGAGTGATCTCAGCAGAACAAAGTTCAAGTTACGTTCTTGTGATCACGACACAACCCAGGCAGCCTTCTTGTGGTCGTTGCATAAAAAGTTTCTGCTGTAATAATAACCATAAAGTTGTCAATCAGCAATCGCAAGGGGATCTCTGCCAGAGGTTGGAACAAACATCATTCATACCTTATGACATTATGTAATCCATCACATCACCGGCCAACTCTTCCCTCAAAAACAAACTTACTTTAATGAGGAACTCACTGGCCCAGTCCTAAATACACAAGACAAAATCTAGTCCGTCTGTCCGTCTGCCAAGTAGAGGATTGTGTGTACTTCCTCACCACTTCACTGAGACCGATATCAGTCCTCACAGTTAAACCCGTCTACTCAGCTAAAAGTGAAGGATACAGAAACCCTTGAACCATAAAATACTACGAGGTTATGGATTAACCTTAGATATAGTCCAGGCAGAATCACACGTCGTGTTTGATATCTTATCAGCAAAGCCGTGGCCAGAGATCAAGATCTATAACTAAAGGCAATAACGGTCACAAGGAAGTCTATCCATCTATAACGAGGCCCTATTTTAACTCCTTCTGAAGAAAGCTGGGCTGTGGTTCATCCACCCCTTCATACAGAAATGTACTGACCAGGTCCTGAGGATGACCCCCATCATTCATACCTTATTACATTAGTTAATCCATTACGCCAGCCAACTCTTCCCTCACAATCTGACTTACTTTAATAAGTACCTCACACATTTTCCAAACCAGAAGTGCAAGAACGGTGCAGGTTTTAGGATTTATTCCTGCATTGTATTCTAGTTATATGCTTGATTAGTCCTTGACACCTGGATTATGTCCCTAACCAGAAACCTTCACCCTGAAAACAGCTGTATCATATAGCACTATACATTCATGCACTTGCAGGTTTACAATAACAAGAGCGAATATCCACAGAAATCAGGGAAATGTTGTATACTTTCACATTTTCAAGCTTTTAAACTCATTATAAAAATCCCAAGACAACTTTTTCCTGAACGCAGCGGAAACTGTGCTAGCTCCAGTTTTTAGTTTAACACACTACAGTGAAGGTAAGAGGTCGTTATTATATATTTAAGGTGCTTTCAGTTTGGTCTGTTGTGAAAAAGTGTTTCACAGAGACATTGACTGATGCAACACGTCTCCTCAGACACAAATAGTTAACTACATCCTAACGGAACGGGACGTCAGAAGTTGGCTGACAAGGACGGTGGAGTAACGCTCCAGTCTGCCTGACAACAGCGTAACTACCAGACGAGCTCGCGAGCTCCTCTATGTCACATGATGATGACGCAGTGGAAAACAAGCTAAGACGACTATATTAATTATCATAGGAGTTAAAATATTAATATTTTCTCGTCAGTGAGAGAGCTGTCAGAAATCAGAAAGACTCACTGTGGTGCGGCAGCCATATTGATACGTCGGTCCAGACTGTCACGTGAGACGCGAATCACATGCGTTTTGTACGGAGCTGAGCGCCAATCAGGTAACGTGGCATCGTGCTGCGTTCAAGTCTTCAGGAAAAACAACCATCAACAGTAAAGTTGTGTTAAAAGGATCTTTCGTCTTATTTTTCGACTGTCGTTTATAAAGTGCTGCAGTCAACACATTGAAACCCGTAAAATAAAAAGATAAAAAGAGCAGTAAACATTGCAGACCCATGCAAGCACGTATAGCACAATTCTTCACCATTAAATATCACTTAATAAGTAGTGTAGTTGCCAGTTGTATAAATACATCCTACAATTGGGAGCAGCAAGTACACAAGTGCAGAGAATAATACATAAAAGGCATGCAATATGTTAATGGTATATGCCATATTATAGAATTTTTGAGTAGGTGACCATATTAGTTTTTCCATTTACAATTGCAGTGCATTGAGTCCCCCGGGTACTGTAATGCCTCAATATCGTTTCTTTGAGATGTTAATATCATCAATGTAGCTAAAACAACCTTTTCGGATATATATGTTTTGTAACACAAAGGGGCTACAATCTAGAGTTATACTGACACCATTCAGCTATCTGCTCAATTTCTATTTATTTATCCTTTAACCTACTAATCACCAGTTATAGCCATAGATGTGTTTTTCTTCATAGAGGAATTAAGACACAAGACCTTGTAGAGTCACCCAGGAGATCTGCTTTCTTTCTTCCTTTTTTTTGTCATGTGCTGAGGAAGTGAAATGATCCATGACCATGAATATAAATCAGCCCACATTAAAGGAGAAATCCGGTCATTTTTGACCCCATTTCCGTTGTCCTCAGGGTCATCCGACTTATTAGAAGCAAAAAACCCGACAAAAATTGACGTTGCCTATAGCCCGAGATCTGTACCTAGCTGAAGCTATCGTTGCTATGTTGTAACATAGTCATATGGACATAACAGCTTCCTGGATTTATTACGGACAGGACGACTGCACTGCTCGGTCGTTTCTTTATGGATACAAAATCAAAACTACGAGGAAAACGTTTTCGTTTCTGCGGTGACTGGGAGGGACGACAGGCGCTCGGCTATCTACTGCTAATGTCTACGGGGTGATTTGAGGTGAGTAACTTCATGCTAAAACACACACATTTATGTCGTTTTGCAACACTATTTGAGCTAAACGAGCGCCGTGGTGTCTCGTACGGACCCAACCTGTGTTGCATAGGTCTTGGAATTGTTTTCTGAGCCCCAGGAAAGCAGATACAACGGTGCCCCAATGGGTTAGCATTGGAGCGAGTCTGGAAGGCTGCCAGGCAGGTACAGATCTCGGGCTAGGCAACGTAAATTTTTGTCGGGTTTTTTGCTTCTAATAAGTCGGGATGACCCTGAGGACAACGGAAATGGGGTCAAAAATGACCGGATTTCTCCTTTAATGTGGGCTGATTTATATTCATGGTCATGGATAATTTCACTTCCTCAGCACATGACAAAAAAAGGAAGAAAGAAAGCAGATCTCGTGTCTTAATTCCTCTATGAAGAAAAACACATCTATGGCTTTTTGCTTCTAATAAGTCGGGATGACTCTGAGGACAACGGGAAAATGGGGTCAAAAATGACCGGATTTCTCCTTTAAGGACATGTTTTATAATCTACAGGGAATACAATGTGTTTATGCTTGCACATGCATAGGTGCCAGATGCTATTAATTCTTTCTTTATTCATACATTTTTCTGGTGCTTAGACAATTTTCCAAACAAGAAGGCTTGTTTTAGAACCATTATACCGGTGTTTAGTTAGAACTGGAAATCAGAAATTAATAATTTTCAATCAATCAAGGGCCCTTAAAAAAAACAAAAGAATTAAGACAACCTTTAATGATTAGTTTTTCTCCAGAAAGCAGTTTTGATTAACTTCAGCTACTACACATGCCCCTGAAACTTCAAGTAAATCAGTCATATCCACAGAGATCTTGTCCATATTAAAAACCTCAATATTCTGAAAACAAAATGACATGTGAGACACACACATCAAAACCATAAAGTGTTATTTGGCAGTGGTGCTTTTACAGTAAAACAGTAGGGGGAGATGCAACTCTCTTTTGTCACAATGCAGGGAGAGTTTCAGAAATAATTAATTATTATGACTTACTGCAGATACATGATGCAGGTATCTTCAAACAATATGTCATAAAAGAGCAACCGGCTTTGATGACAGACTGTCAAGAGTGTTGTCAGCTTTCATTGAGATGACCATAAGATATATATATATATATATATATATATATATATATATATATATATATATATATATATATATATATATGGTAATGAGTTATTAATAGTTTTTCAAACACCTTAATCTACTATTCCAGGTAGATCATCGCTATGTTTAATGTTTATTTTAACCTTGATGGAGGTGGATAGGACATTTACCATGACGTGTTGGAACTTCTGGACGGGAAGAGAGCCAATTACTCAATGATAATAGGAATATAAAGTATTTGCAAATGTTATTTGTTCCTGTCTAAACTCTTTGCAAGTGTGCACTTGTTATTTGGACTCAATATTTTGCAGGAAAAAAGTATATATATATATATATATATACATATACAACTTATTAAGATATCCAGATATTATTAATAAGACTCCTAACCTTTCCATCACCCTTTCTGCAAGTGTGCTCTCAGTTAAATGAGGTCATTGCTCTCAGCAAGTTTTGCCGAAGTAGAGGCAGTGTTATGCAGTACTACTCATTATATTCATGTATATTGGCCACTTTTGAAAAGGCCAAAGTACAATCCAATTATAGTCATCCTTGTTTTTCTTGGAAAATACAATAAACGTACAGGAAAAAAGTCCAATTATTCAACACATCACAAATCAGTGCCGTGATTCACACAAGCCACCCTTCCGGACACACCACAGGAATCTATCCTCACGTTACATACTCATATCTTTGTTGTTACCCCCCAATGGCTCCCTGGCAGAGACAAAGTGTTTCTGCTGGTAGCACAAAGGCAGCCACCACTGTCACTGTAGAATTACTGCCAATTCCCCTGCATCCTACATTTTATCTCTATTGCCAGCTGTAAGTTGTGCTGATACAGTTGTGCTGCTCGGCTTTGAACTCTTTACTTTTCTCCTTGAAGGCGCTGGACATTTGCAACGGAAGGAGGGGCATCCTGAAGACACTAGGACAAAAAAGGGCCAAAATGAATGTGGGCCAGCGAGAAAGTAGGGTAGCTGGGGATACATACGAGACATTCAAAAGAGTGGTTTTACAGAAAATAAGTTAAGCAGTGATGATGGCTTGTGACTTAAAAGTTGCCGAATCGGCCCCCCAAAAAATGAGGCTCATCTCTCAACATGAGAGACTGAGATTGTTGAGGCAGCTCCAAGATGTAAACATGTTTATATATTCCTTCTTGCCTTATTTCTAAAAATGAATTGTTGCAACATGCCCCAATAAATAAAGCCTGAAATATGATTTGCCGTGAGCCTTACTTCCAAATGAGGACATTTGACTGTATATTCCAATGAAAACACATGAGTAAGACATTGGTTGTATTTCTCTGCCGCACTGGAAGCAAAATAGTTTTCTTCACTTATGTGAAGACTGAAGAAAAAGCAGCTTTATTTTGGCAGAATAAGCAAAACAAATGTGTCGATTATCATGTAGGAGAGATGTGACATGAGTCTTTGCACATGTTGATCCCAACGCCTATTCATTACATGTGTAATCCATTATAACCATCATGAATGACCGGACTACGCACCTTTTACATGACAATAGTAATAGATGTTACTCATAACGCACTTTTCATGGTCCTCAAATGTGCTTTCCAGTTAAAACACAGCATGAGTCACATTAAAAGTAGATCTAAAAAGATGAGTTTTAGATGTTGATGGATCAGTTCAGCAGCCTCTGATGTATTTTGGGAGAAAGTTCCAGAGGGAGGAGGTGGTGATGGAGGAGGCTCTGTCACGATGGGAGGTGGTGGTGGAGAAGGTCGGTGAGGTAGGACGGGGCCTGGTTGTGGAGGGCTTTGTGAGTGTGTTGTGGGACGTGGATCCAGTGGAGGTTCTGGAGGACAGGAGTTATCATGGGAGCGAGAGCGGGTGAGCAGGCAAGCAGAGGAGTTCTGAATCTACTGGAGCTTAGTGAGGAGTTTAGATGATGCTGTACAAAACGCTGTTGCAGTAATCCAGTCTGGAGGTGATGAAAGCATGAATCAGTGTTTCTGCGGTGGTGAAGGAGAGTGATGGATGGAGACGATGTTCTTCAGGTGGAAAAAGGCTGTTTTGGTGATTTATGTGGTGTTCAAATGCTGTGATTGGAATTGTTGATGGTTAGGCTGAAGTTGTGGGTGGTTTTGGTGAGGGGGTTTTGTCACAGTTAAGTTGGAGGAAATGTGATTCCTACTTGTACATGCAAGCCAATGAGGGATACGACTGTCATACTCAAAAGATAGATCATCAGATGACTTGAGGAGTCATTCAGAAACACTATGGCTCTCCTACAAAAATGCTTCAGGTAATTAGGCAGATAGTGGAGTGTGGCGAGGAGCACTCTTGACACTGATTATTTACTCTCTTCAGATGACCAGAAGAGGTTTTAATTAAAACATTCAAATCTGCCTGCAGGCAGATGGATTCTGCTGAGTGGGTTCTGACTGTAACACCTGCCGGTGAGTGTCTGCGACAGAAGTGGGTAAAGCATGAACTTTATTAAACCCCCATATTACAGCCTCCAGGTTGTATGCCTCCGCCAACCATTTTGAGGTTGAATTGCCGTGAAATTGGCATAATTAGCATGTGAGTTATTGAGTTATGGCCCAAAACATGAGTGGAAGTGGATGTTTGAGGCAAATTTGAGGAAATTCGCTGAAGGTGTTCCTGAGAAACTGTGTTCACAAGAATGTGATGGCCGTGATGTCGCAGTGACCTTCACCTTTGACCACCAAAATCAAGACCAAACCAAAAATCATCCATCTTAAGCCCAGGTGGATGTTTACGCTGAATTTGTAGACATTTCCTCCAAGTGTTCTTGTGATGTTGCATTCACGAGAATGGTATGGATGAACAAGCTTGAAACGCCTCCAGCCACGGCTGTCATGTCATAATTATTCATATATAATGATTTCCTTTAAAAGCAGACGGTATTCATGTAACTGACATATTATGGCAGTACAACAATTGCACAATTAGAGCCTGCATGGTTGGGTTTGGTTCATAACAAAGCTATGCGTATTTCTTGGTCTCTACTTTGTGTAATTAATGTGCCATGAGCAAGTTTTATTTAGTCACTCAGAAATGTAGTCTTACTCCCAATCTCTCAATTTTAGTTAGTGCATGACCAGCAACCAATCAGAAATATAAATTGCGAGGCAGGAGGGATGTTTTCCTAAGCTGCTGGATGACAGTGTAAAGCTTTACTTGGACCAGAGAGCTCAGGTGTGAAGGCAAGTAAGAATGTGAATGTGAATGAGGGGAGTGCTGAAAAGAAACACAAACACAAAAACATGAAATACTTGAAATTGAAAATAGGTTGGGGCCACATCTACACCACTAGGCTTTTAAATAAATACACATGTGTATAAAAATACCTTTTTTTGTTATTTACAACTATATTGGTGGGAAAACTGTGAGGTTTTCTTTCTGTCTTAAAGAGGTCAAGTGTGTGAACAGAAGCAACAAATTGTTTGGTGACGGCAGTCAAAGAGTGGTCTGATGAATCTACATCCCTCTTCTTCCTTTCCCCATGTTTCCTGGTCTGCAGCTACAGTCGTCACACAATCAGCCACATCAAACAACCACTCAGAATTATTTTCAGTATGTCTTCAACAACGGATATTCTCATCCACTACGCTGGAGCTGATTGGTGGGCCTCAGAGTGCCATCGAGTGGGTCACAGAGGTACTGCCCATTGGTTAGATTACATTTAAAAAATGTATATATTTTTTTGTAATTTACAAAGCTAGTTATTTGAATATCTAAGAATTCCTAAAAATAAAAACATAGTTATTCAAGCAAAGCATAACTTCAATGACCGGTTCCCGTTCCAATACCACAGCGCCAATCAGATACATCATCAGGGAGACAAATGTGTTTTGCCTGCTAACATGGCCTCAGATGCAGGGAAAGTAAATGGATGAGTTTTCAAAAGAAAAAGTGATAGAAGAAGAGACAACCGTGCAACAGTAATAGCTCCGAAGCAGGCGGTGAGAAAAGATGACCATGAATATATCAAGTTTGCATTCATAAAGGCAGGCAGTGATGGGTAAGGGTAAGCAGAATATTTATTTTGGTGATAACACCCAATAGTGACATAACACATATTTACAGCCCAGTTTATTTTCTCCCTTTTCATGTTTTTTTTTTCTCTGTTATGTATAAAGGTTGTCCCCAGAAATGTTTTAACAACAAGAAATGCCTGAGAACCATTTTTCTATGAAATGGTTATGAATGAGTGATATTCTCTGGTCCTGAATGAGTGATATTCTCTGGTCCTGTGAGTAAATTGAAACTCTTCCACCAATTTAAGACAATGTTTTATTCGTTACATTTGCCATTTGAAATGATCCTGGTAGTGTACAAAACTGCCAAATGACAAAGCAAGGGAAGACGTGAATGTGGGTTTACAACATGAGGCATAGCAGATTGTGGGTCAAAGCTAAATATTACAATGTATTATTCTGTTAAGCTTGTTCTACAGCACTAACAGTTTCATTGTTCATTGATTTCAAACACGAATTGGCCCCTCACAGTAGGAACAATAGCACTGTTGATTGCACATTGTGCTATATGCATAGAACTCTACCGGCATTGGAAAAAAGGATCATGATCTGAACAACCACACAAAGGACTCAATTAACAAAATAATAATTGAAGCTAATGCTCTCTCTGCAGGAAAACTGTTTCAAGTAGAAATATGCTGATTAGAAGAAAAATATGAGTACTAGGCCAATTACTACAACAGCCTCTACTCTAGTAAAAACTAAAGTTGTTTTGACAAACTCATACATATGAGAATAGCAAAGGGAAAAACGTACTTTTCCTCACAGTGAATAGGGTATTGTAAATTTGGTATGGTCCATATTTCATGCTTCCTGCTCTCTCTGGCTGTTGTTTTTTGTGTATGTTACTCTCTGGACCACAATGTCCTTTTAGATCATCTTAAGCACTCTTTTGGTCTCAACTGTATGGTGTCCCTGTCTCGTTTAATGTGGCGTCCCACAGGGCGAGGTACTTGGACCACTTTGTTTTTTTGTGAATGTATCATAGAAATAGAAGAGGAGTAGAACTGCCATTGAACTGGTTTCTGTATATATATATATATATATATATATATATATACAAAGCTAGTTACTTTTATATCTAAGAATTCACAGAAATAAAAACATAGTTATACAAACAAAACAAAAAAAAACAATTTCAATGATCGGTTCCCATTTGAATAATAAAACGCCAATCGGATACATCATCAGGGGGACAAATGTGTTTTGCCCGCTAACATGGCCTCGAATGCAATAAAAGGAAATGGATGAGTTTTCATAAGTAAAAATGATGGGAGACAACCGTGCAACAGTAATAGCTCTGAAGAAAGTAGCGATGAGTGATAACCATAATTAAGTTTGGATTCATAAAGGCAGGCAGTGATCAGAATATTTATTTTGGTGATGCAGAGTGGAATAACACATATTAACAGCCCATTTCAATTCATCATTTTCCATGTTTTTGTCTCAGTTATTGAGAATTGTGTTCCTCAGAAATATTTGAGCAATCAAAAGTGGGCCTTAAGTTAAAGTAAGGCTCAGAAACATTGTTCTATGAAATTAGTATGAATGAGTGATATTCACTGTCCCCTTGTACTGCAGGTCTGGTCCTGTGTGTTAGTTGAAACTCTTCCAGCAATTTAAGACAATTTTTTTTAAATGTATTACATTTGCCATTTGAAATGATCCTGGCAGAGATGTGAAAGTGCCTTATGACAAAGCAAGGGAAGACATGAATGTGGGTTTACAACATGAGAAATGTGGTTGCAGCTTGCCGGGAAGAAAGCGAATACTAGCTTGATCTAGAGTGGCGAGGAGTGAGGCGGAGGGACTGTGAGACCCAGTGCTGCTTGCTGGGCATCAGCATGCTGTTTTCCAGCAGCATAGTATAGCGGACATGGGCTTTCCATCACTGTGTAAACAGTGTGTAAATGAAGCATTAAGTAGTTAAATTATACTCATTTACTCAGGCTTTCTATGGTTCGCCTCGTTTGTGTTACTCCACATGCAGTACTGCACGGCTCGGTTTAGTCGTTACTGCAAAATCTTACCTCAGTGAGCCTGCGTGTTGTCGTGTCGTGAGGTTGGTTTGGTTTCTAAGGATGTTAACCCACTTCAACAATCGAATGGCAATGGTACGCAAAAAAATGGCGCCCTCATCTGCTACGTTAATTTGAATGGGGATGTCCATTTTCTCATGGAACCTACAGAACTGTACTGATTGATCTGTAAACATAGCATAACTCTGCTATGTGAAGATCTACCATCCTCCGCCTAGCTTATTCATATTGACTGAAATCGGATCAGATCATTTATTGGTATTTTTTGGTTTCAGCCTTTAAAAGGTCTAAGCAATAATTTGGATGTGGAACTCAAAGGACCAATGTATTTTTGGGGGGATCTATTGGCAGCAATGGAATATAATATTAATGATGAAAAATTAATCTTACTTTGGCAGTTGGAATTGATTGGTACATGTAGACTACAAGGTCAGTGTGCTTTCCTCTTCATGCATCTGCACCGATTAATCACTCATGTATGGAATGCCCAGATTGCATGTAAAACCCTGAAGGAAATCATCTGATTTTCTTGCATTTCACAATAAAGAGGGTTTATGTGTCTATTCTATGAGACTATGGGACACACAAAGGATAATTTACTTCGACACATTAATAACTATTCATGAGGTGACTGTGGCTGTTGGCTGGAATACAAACACATACAGAGTTTACTGAAATGTAAATAAATACTTGAAAATTCTTGTATTTGGCAAAAACATGGTGTTGTCATCTTTACTTTTCTGTAAGAATTCCATCCTTCAAAGTTTCGACAGTCACTCTGTTTGCACCCCCGTGGGTGCAATGTTGGTGGCACAAGTATGATGTGCCAATTCCTTTCCATCTGCCGAGATGCCAGAGCGAGAGATGAATGGTCGGCTAGACTCAGCGTTGCTTGTTTCCATCTTGTTAATATGCCTCAGAGAGGCCAGCTATAGTCAGGAGACTCACTCGAGGCTGATCTCCAGAGAGCTGAACAAGATAAACACTGCTATAGGAGGCTGTGGAGACTTTCAGAGCTGAACCCTAAATAACCCTGCACAGACTAGAGGACAAGTTGTTGTGCTCTGCTCTTTTTGCAGAGATAGAACTATAGAGCATTAAGTTGCTAGTCAACAAGTAGTCGAATATGAGCCAATGTTCTTATGTCTGACCTTCTAGCAAACACTTGCCATAAGGACAAATCATAAAAGAGTAATACTGTATGAGTGTCTTGTCTCCGGCGACCTGACCTGGTGGATGTGACTCAGTGGGTAGAGCGGCTCGTCCTCTAACCACATGGTTGATGGTTTCATCCTCCTGCTGTCCACATGTCAAAGTGTCCTTGAGCGAGACGCTGCACCTAAAGTTGCTCCCCAGGCGCTTTACAGCAGCTTGCTGCTCTAAGGATGCTTAGGATGGGTTAAATGCAGAGGTACATTTCCATTTATGTACCTGTAGGTATAAGATGATTGTAACAGAGCTTCAATTTAATTACATTTTCATGGCTAGATTGGTTCCATGGCCACGTTATGCTGTACTCTACGTTGTATCTTTCTTAAAGGAAAACACCACCGCATTTCCATACTGAACTATGTTCTGCTCTGATCTTAGACGAGGTGATACATACCTCCCTCTCCTCTGTGCGTGCACTCAATGGCTCTTGCGCGCACTCCGCGCAGCGCTAATTTGCTAGCATGTAGCTTGTCCCAGTATATTCCTGAGGATCCAAAGGGGGGTGAAGTTAGAAGCGACCAAGCACTTCCACGTTGTCCCTATTTAAATACGGTTACGTGAGTAGTTACACGACCCAAGTTTGGTTACACAAAATGAAACATGACAATTTTTCTAAGCGGATAACAAGGATAACTATATAGTATGGCGGAATAACAACTGGAAGCACTTCGACGTCGGCGCAGTAATATCATCACTCAAAACATGACGGGACTATATACCTTCTGCTTGTTTTCACAACCCTGTACGATGCACGTTATAACCATGATGTTTGATTGTTCACAAACTATCTTAGTACAACCTGATGCTTCCTCAACTGTGCACAAACTACTACAGGTAGTGCAGGCGACGGCGTGCAGGTCACGTAGGTTCTATTGACGGAAGTAAGAGGGGGAGCGGAGTGATGATATTACTGCGCCGACGTCGAAGTGCTTCCAGTTGTTATTCCGCCATACTATATAGTTATCCTTGTTATCCGCTTAGAAAAATTGGCATGTTTCATTTTGTGTAACCAAACTTGGGTCGTGTAACTACTCGGTGCGGTGGTGTTTTCCTTTAAGTCACTGATATGTTGAATCTCAACCTTTCTGAACCAAAAATATGTTTCATATTAAACATTTTAGTGTATTTCAGCATTATAGTGTTTGAACCGCTTCAAAACTGCCTTCTCAAGTCAATTTAGGTTAACAGAACAAAACCTGGTTAAGTTTAGTAAAATATCATATTTTTGGTAGAAATAAGTACTTTTAATTATGGTTTCATGCAGGACACAAACACTCTGCTGAGTGATAGACCCATATTTGACCCATCCGCCCACCCTGACCTTCTCCCTATGTGGACTTGCATACATTTAAACATATCTGTGATACGTCAAAGAAGTGTAATCAGGGGGAAATAAAGTTCCCTCAAAACTTAACTGACAATGCAGTTTTGTTGTATGGGATAATACATTTTAGGAGACATGACGCATGCACAATTGTAGGTAAGTGCAGCTGCTCACAATTTCCTATGAACCAGCATTTGTGGTTTATTGGACCAAGATAATGAGTGAAAAACGGCTGAAGCTGCATCGAGGTACCTGCTTAATTTGTGCTTCTCAGTCGGCTCAGCAGTCAGCACCCTCACATTAGCAAGAGTTGTTTTGCTCAATATTAATAAAGATATTACTCAATACAACTGAATTAGCTAAGAATGCAGAATATACAGATTTAGATTCAGATTTTTTTGCAAAGCTAATTGCATTGGGAGCAGCTTTCACACCTGAGAGGTGCAGAGTACCAAAGCGTTGTGCTGCCAAATTGGACTTTGTTTTCCACTCGGACCTCTGAGCTTTAGTGCAACTTGTTCAATGGGTTTAATATACTTAAATATACCTATCACTGGTGTTTAACATAGTCTATTACATTCTGTTTTATAAACCTGATCCTACAGCAGCTATTAAAGAACGTCGACTAAAGCCCTCCTTAGATTTCAGCACATCTGTTTGAAACCTGGGACAACAAGGCTAATTATTTCTTATTTCTTTAGAGAGTATTTCATTAAACTGCACAGTTTAATGCATTGCTAACATAAAAAAAAAGAAAAAAAATTCACGTTGGAGCTACTTTAATTAATCTGAATATCTTTTTTTAACATTTGCAAAGAATTCACTTTATTCTTGTTATTAGTTTTTCTAATATTCATATACAGTACTTATAAGCAGTACTAGCACTTCTGTATTATCATATTTAATATCACTGAGTTTACCTTTAGTTCATCTTTCTCTACACATTATGTTAGTGAGTCTGATTATTCTCTTAATTCCCTCTCACGTTTATAACTAAATGTATCAAGGGAGTTGATTAGAGTTGATTTAACATATAATTCAACACATGTCCAAAATGATTACTTTTGGTTATTCATACATATAATGTAAAGATATGGAATTAGATACAGTTGTTTTCCTTTGGCATCCTGGAGAGAGTACCTTGTACACTGGAACACTGGCAATTTTGTCAAAGCTGCATCCCGAATCTAAAAACCCATTCAGATTCCAATTATGTTCCAAACTCACATAAAAATAATAATAATGAGATTCTACTCTCAATGCACTCATAAATCATTAGCATTAAAACAAATGAAGAGCCTTACTTTATTATGTGTTATTTGTTTCTGTCCTTTAAAGTGGATGAAGAATCTGAACATGAATAAAGAAATAAACCTTATTAAAAATGACAATAAATCATTTTAAAGGTGCACTGTGTAGGATTGGGTGACATCTAGTGGTGAGGTTGAAGATTGCAACAGACTCAAACTTCTCCTGTGTAGCCAAATGTGTCGAAGAACTAAGATGGCCAACATGAAAACATGTCTAGAACCAGTGTTTGGGTTACTAGAAACAATCTATATGTAGATACAAACATCTCATTTTAAGGTAACGGAAATGCAATCATTCGTTTTGCATTAAAGAAAACTATTAATATGAGAATACATTTTTTTGCAAATAGATCCCCCTAAATGCATGCCTTTCCTTTAAGAGAAAAACAACAAAAAAGATGAATTCATTTACTTTTCATGAATGGCTAACTCTAAATAAAGTGATGCTTTCAAACAAAAAACACACACAAAACCTCCTGCGCTGAATATTGTGTTTACATAATCAACAGGATGCATTTCAGGCTGATTACATCCTGACAAAAAATAAAAACAGAATCAATCAAAACAGCGTTTCCTTATTAATTTTACAATTTCACTTCCAGTGACATTCAGACCCCCAAATGTGTTTGTAATAAGAGTTGTTTTATATCGTTTTCAGGACCACATTTCTTCAGACTGCCGTTCCCTGATGGCCACAAGGAGGCTTCTCTAAATGAGATCATCACTGTGTTTAGGGAGGAACTTTGTTTTTCAATGTGGTTCTTAAAATGTTCCCTGATTTTCCAGCGACTTGCCACTGTGTACAAACCCTGTAAACGAGTATCAGCGTTAACCATATGTGGCGATAAGAAAGCACATCACTGATGTTAAAAATGCTGAAAATTAAAAATGATGAAGTTGGGTTCCCTGGTGGGTCACCTGCAAGAGAACGTGGTTGAAATCTGAACTGTGGCCGTTTGCTGCATGTCGTCTCCTCTCTATCCTCTTCCATTTCTCCCGCACAAATAAAGGCTAAAAAAAACAACTTAAAAATGATGTAGTTACATATCAATATAAAATATTGTTATTGTTACAATTTTTTTTTTTTTACTGTTCCTATCTGAGGTTAATAAATCCGGAAGAGGAAACCTATCACACCTGAATAGAGCATCTCATATTTATGAGTGCTGTCAAAATGGCAAAAGAGACAATATGGGAACGTAAAAAGGTATTCCTTTGGGAAAATTGTTCCAGTGAGAAAATGATGTGAGTTGAATTTAAAAATAATGGAAAGAGAAAACACAATGCATTACAATATGTGTTGCTGCCCAGGAAGAGAATTAATAAAGCAGGATCATATTATTTACATACTGTGCATGTAGATTCCCATTATGAGGGTCTTCTGGGTGAATTCCAGCCTTGACCTTCACACATGTAAACACAGACACTGTCTCATACCACAAATAATTAGCAAAAAAAAAAACAGCTCAACTATTTCCCTGCAGGCTGCATGAATTGGCATATATTTTATTATTCTGGAAGTGGCTTCAGGAAGGTGGGTTGCACCCAGCAGCACCCAGAAGCCAATGCAGGTAAGAGAATACAGTAACACTTAGGTTGTGCATGGTGTGTGTGTTTGCTTAAAAAAAAGGCTCATTTAGGAATTTAAAGTTATTTTCTATGCCGTTAAGCTTTCCAAATGTACTTTAAAAAAACAAGAGTAATAAAAGTATGGCAGATGGTGGGGGGGAAGGGGGATCAGGTTAGTTTGGGCAGAGCCAAATCCAGATCAAAGGCTGCTCTCTCATCAGGTTAAGCAACAGTCACATCCATAACCCAGGACAGCTGTTTATGATTGAAGAGGATTAGGGACAGCACTCATATTTCATCAGGATTTATCCATGTCATATTCTAAAACTGGATTGCTCTAAAGCCTCTCACTTTAGCCGCTAAATCATTTCAGTTACTATGCAACTTCTTTCCGGTGGAGGTCAACCGTCTGTGCCAGAGTTCCAGGCATTTGGCAGATCGGAGATCATTCATTATTACCCTAAAATGTCCTTCAGGTTTAACATTGCCGGAGTAGAAAGAATGGAAGCCATCTGTTTTCATTTAAAAAAATGACACAAATGCTTCGCTTATACGCAGTCAATCAAAATACAAGGACTTAGAGAGGAGCTGTAAAACTACCGTGACCCTGTAACACTCGGTCATTGTCCACAGCTGTGTGAGTCTTCACAGGCAAACATTTCATTAGGCTGAAGAGGCAACCAGGGGAGAGAGGTCGAGGTTTGTTTAACGCAGCTCTCATCATCCGGCAACGTCACGGCAACCCCACCACAGGGATTTATACTGCTCTATTCGACAAATCAAGAAAACATCTAATAGAGACAACATTAAAAAAGATGAAAACATTGTCAGAATTAAACGACAACACATCATGGAAAGATTTTGGAACTAAAAGCAAAACATATAATTATAAAATGAAAATTGCGTTGAAAAATCTATTAGGACACTGAAATGAAAGAGAGGCTTCTTTTTCTTTTAAAGTGTTCCATCTACGCCACTGATGAAGCAGACACGACTGGCCAGGCCGGAGACACCTCACAGAAACAAAATGTCTTGGCACATTGTAATGTGTTTCTGGCTCTCAACACACCTCACACAATGTGCACATAGCAGACATCACGAACCTTAATTTAGATCTATTTTAATGGAATAACCTGTTCGGTGTCACTAGCTAATTAAACACCTGACTGTTTGCCATCCACCTGCAGGTGTTTTACATCTAGCGCTATACCAACACCTAACTGTGCCTGACGCCATCTGTGTCCCATTGTTCCTGTAATACTCACAGCACCATCACTGGGGCGGCTCCTTCCCTGTAGTTGATTCATATTACTGTCTTACAAACACCACAGTTCACTTGGCAGGTATTTCTTTTTCACGAGGGAGTCAGCATTGGTCATTTTTTTCAAAAGCTTAAAACATCCTTTGTTTACAACACGGGCTCTAGTGGCCATACTGTTTGCATCCTGCTTCCTGCCTACAGTCATCGCTGGTATCTGTTAAGGCAGCGCCAGCTGGTGGCATGGTAAAAGAAAACTAAAAATAATCTTCACTAATTTAGTTAATAGCTAGAGAGTCAGTTACTCTCGCCTCATTCATTAGGGAAAACCTTTGTAATGTATTTATAATTTGTTGTCAATTTGCTGTGTAGAGATGGAGGAGGAGTAATGTCTACCTGAGCAGAGGATGAAGTCACGCTGTGTGTGTGTGTGTGTGTGTGTGTGTGTGTGTGTGTGTGTGTGTGTGTTGTACCCCCACCCTCTGGTTCCCTCTCAGGTAAACGCTGTTAGCTCTGTCAGCAATGTTGCTGCTTTTTCAGCCGTCGGCTCAACTGTTGCCATGTTGAGAGCATTGTTTGGGAATTTAGCACCTTTAATAATGTTATTATTTTGGGTTTGTTTGTTTCTAAATTAAAAAAAACAATCTCAAAGACATACAGATTCACAGATATGCAGATTCAGTATGAGCAGTAACAAAAGTAATTGATGGATACAAGGGGCATCAGCTCAAATCTTGCCTAAGGCACCAAACTGTCTGGGCCGGCTCGGTTTTCAGGCACTGATAATTGATGCTGATAGGAACATCAAATCAGAATTTGTATTTTAATCAGATTTGTATATTTTAAAGCCCTTTTTGCACAGGACTAGTATAACCCAGGGATCTCTAGTAATTTGTAATACTTGCCGAGGACGTCTGTGATGTTAATCCCGTGCGAGTTGGCCATGTCTGAAATTTGTAAAGTTAAAATTCCAGCACAAATTACCACCCATATTTCAGCAAACACAGTGGTTATCAGATAATACTAGTCCCGTGCGAATCTGTTTCTCGATAAAATCTGGGTTGTTTTTTTCCCTCTTCGCCTTTTCCTGGTTAAATTATAGTTGTAGATTATAAAGATGACAGGATGGACAAGACGTTCATGGCAGCATGTGGTACCGATCATTTTTCTATCTTTCCAAACGCCTGTAGTGTGAAGTAACTCCTCTATGTGAGCCCCTCTCGTCGCTGGAGAAACAGGAAAGCAGTGTACAAGAAAAGGATGCTACGCAGACCTAGATATTTCCAATCATATCTGGGGGGAATGGTGATAAATTAAAGTAAGATACAGATTATGCTTATCCTGTGCGAATCCCCTGCATGAAACACAGAGGTCACGGGGTCATTTAAATCACGGGAGGCCCCGATGTAACGCTAGTCCTGTGAGAATCGGGCTTAAGAAGACAATAATGGACAGCCTAGAGTATGTTGTTGTTTCTTTGTTTCTTTGTTGTTATCTGCTGTTACGTTCTTGCATTACTTGACCTTAAAAAGTGATGAAAAGGAAGAGAAGATCATCCGCTGCTCCTGTGTTGGTTTCATCCGGCTGGAAAAGGCCAGGTGTTCTGTCTGGATGAACTACATGGGCGAGCAGCTCCACGAGTCCTTGAGCAACGCACAAACCAACACACGCACGTCTTTCTGTCTCCCTCCGCTCTCCCCCTCCTCTCCCTGTGAATTTAAAAAGGATAAAACTGGAGGCCATCCAGGACCGTGAACTGCACGTCTTCTCGCTCTACATTTACATTTAGGGCACTACATACTATACATTCAAATACAGGGTGAGGGGGAATATGACTTCAAAAGAGGCAATGCTGTTATTTTCCATGTGGTATTTCAGTTTGGTTGAGAACAGCTGTGAGATGTATGAAATTATACACATTTAGATCGATTTACTCGTGAACGCTGAGTGTCAAAAACTGAAATGGAAACTGAAAAGCTGAGAGAGAAACTCTCCTTGCCGCCTTGTTCATTAAGTGGGATGTAATTTGCAGACTAACAGAGAAGGAGAGAGATGGACCAGGTGGGGGGAAAAAAACACAAATGAATCGTGAGAGGCTGATACATCATCATTTTGGTTCTCCGTTGTGTGGGGAGTTACAACGTAATGAGAAATTAAGTTTTTGCATTTGGAATATACTGCACTATACTTTAGAATGCTATTAACTATACAACTATTTTTAAATCGGTGAAAGTGCCCAAAATATCAAATGGAATGTGTAGTTGGAAGTGGATAGTCCTCGGCCATAAATACTCATTAGGTGAAGATTGTGAGAGTTGGCTGAGACTGGCAGATTAATGAGAATAAAGGAGACCGTGGGTGTGCCGGTGTAATGAGTTGATAATACGACTAACCCTGCAGACCAAGCTCAACTGATAGAAACTGTGGAACATAACTCTTATTTACCCTTTGGAGGGGAATGGAGGCTAGAAGTTAATTGGGGAAATATTGGGCTTTATATCCACACGCGATGCACCCTGTCCTCAGCGGTGTGCTGTGACAACTGCTTATTCATTTCGCTGTGACACTCCATCAACACAACATAATTGCCTCTCCTGCCAGAGATAAAAATTAAATATTTATATAATTTTGCAAGATAATGCATGCAAAAGTTTTATTTGTTTGTTTTTTATCATGATAAAGTGCCCCAGGAAAGATATTTTTAGCTGTCGAACTTGTTGCAACACATAGAGTTACACCTGCAACGCTTTTTTTATGTTGATGTCAATAAACAAATCAAAATGGATCAAAAAAGCCTGGTTACATGCTCCCTTTTATCTGCATTCATCAGTAACGTCCAACCAGACGTCAACCTTTGGGTCTGAAAAGTGCATTCTCTCTACTGGCCAACAGGAGGCGACTCATCTGGTTGTAAAATGAAGTCTGATTGTATAGAAGTCATGGTCTCAGACTCTAGTTTCAAGTTGTCTTCAATACAGCATGATGTCCATTCAGCAAATTGTGGTCCATTTAGAGTCCAATATAACACAAAGCAGGGTATGCTTTAGGGCGGGGCTATTGTGAGGTCACTACCACGGCGTTGGGAGGTCTGGGAGGTGTCCATTTCGTCTTAGACCTTGAAAACTTTCAGTGTTATGTCACGATGTCTACGTCCACTTCTTACATACAATTTATGTATCGAACAAAATGAACAAATGTAAAGATTAAATCATCTGAGTGCTATAGGCGGTGTGCATGATGCTGAAAGGGGTCTTATATATAAAAAAAGATTCCTTCGGATCTGGTTTGAGCTACCAGAAGAAAAAAGAAAGTAAACTAAGAACATGTAGCTCAACTTTTCAATCTTTCATCTTGGTGAATGGAGCATAATTCCCATGTTTGAAGAGCTTTTTGCCATCAAAGCTTTTAAAAACCCCAAGTGGTCTTTCTTTGGTGACAGGGACAATCTGGAGGACGAGTGGAAAAGATAATAGCCATGTTACTTATTCAGTTTTTAACACCACGAAATAGAGAATAAATCCTCTGTCGCTGCTTCTTGCATTACTAATATGATATGTAGGATGCACATTTTTAATCGGAACTACAGATTTATGATGTGACGATCTCCTAAATCCTTCCTTAAAATGCATTAAGGCGTTGCGTATACTAGTGTACAGTATATACTCAATGCTAGGATCTTATGTCGCAGTTGAGAAGGGAATTATGAAGCAGCTAAATGCAATTTGAGGCCATCTCAACGCGAAAAAGAAATCTTATCAGTGAGATGAAGTCGGGAGAATATGCTGTAGTTAAAATGAAATGAATGTGTGGGTGGAAATCCTTCAGCAATGATGCTGAAGACATTATCTACTTCATTAATCCCCACAGACCAGCACACAACAACGTGTTCTGTGTGATTAACACAGCACTTAACCAACACTTACCTACCTCACGAGCAAACTAATAGCCTGACAACTCTTTTTAACATTCATTCAGACACTGCGAATGTCATTCAATTTTTCCTGAGGAACAACAGTGTTTTTCCTAAGGTTCGCAGCAGCTTAAGAGGGTTGAAAATGACTTTGAAACATCCTCCTCCTCTAAGCCTTTGGGCTGATCACAAGGAGGCAGCGCACTCTAAAGTCGATGATAGGGAGCGATCCTGGTAGTTACTGACTGGGAATCAGCAGGGGCAGGAAACTCAGGCATCTTATCTCGCCTCCCACTCGCATCATTACCGGGCTGCATTGCTGATGACACTCGTTGCCCAGTAGTGCATTGCCACACTGATCAACCATTTGCATGCCCTTGCTGGCTGCGAACCTATATAGTAAATGGCCCAGGCGTGTCGCGAATCAGAAGAAAGCCATAACTTGTTATCTTGTTGCAGCCTTTCCCCGGCCCTCTGCTGGGGAGCCATATCTCCGGCTTTGAAGTCAGAGCCACTGGCAGTGTCTCAAGCGCTGCTGCCATCAAGTGAGCGCCTCTTCATTAAATCCTTGAGCTGCTTCTAATTACGGACTATATCAGGAGGCCCTCGGTGCCGGGGCAGAGAACAATGCGCATGACACAAATGCCAAAAATCACAGGGGAGGCTCGGGACGCGAGACTCGGCAGACAAGAGAGAACGTCCGTATCTCACTGCTTCACTATTTCAAGAGCTTTGGAAACTAGAGTGTCACAGTAGTCATTAACACAGCTCCTGCCGCAGATATCAGTCAACCAAGCAGCGACAGAGGATTTGATTTCCAGGTGAGCTTATGTGCCTTCTTTAATTGAGGCAGCGCAAGTGTCTTTTCCGTCGGCTGATGTTTCCAAGGCTGCCTGCGTTGATGTTTCCCTGTAAGTTAGGAGATCTGCAGCAAGGGATTGTGGGTGTGGATTTCATCTGCGTCTTTCATCCTGGAACTCTGCCGTTCCCTTGTCACCTACACTCCTAGCTACTCTATTTATAACTTGTAACCATAACAACCGATCTTTTCCTGTCACTAGGTGTCTTTGTGCTTCAGATAAAAAGAATATCATAGTAGGTAAAAACTTTTATCAGCGCTGTGAGAGCCGAGGTTACACTCGCAACATGTTAATGCAGATAACTGCAGCTATTAGCGGGGAGTTACATTATTATTATCTTATGGAGAGCGCATCCCAGTGAGACCATTGCCCTTTGAGTCCCAGGAACAAATGTGGAGCACTCTGATCCTGGGTGATGAATTAATTGGCAGCGCTGAAGGCTGACTGACAGAGATGAATGGGACTTTGAAGAGCAGCACAGGCGTCGTTTTCTGGAAAGTTTCATCCACTTTGCACCAGTCTAAGAGCTGGCAGATAGTTTTCAAGATCAGATGTCTCCCGTCGGTTCGTGTTTGATTGACAAACAGGCTTGTGTTTTGTGGGTGAACGGACATGGTGGAGCACTTTCACCGAAGCAACTCACCTCCTCTCATCAAGGCATTACACAGTGAAACAGGTCTGAAACCACTCCGAGCTTCAGTTCACGCAGCTGGGGAGCAGTCGCTCCCAAACACAACACGTTGACAGTTCACCCTCTGAGGAGCCGAGGGTGACAGGCGTTTAGCTGACGAGGGGTGAAGCCATTGTTTGACATCTCGCTGCTCCCACCACTCCCAGATCCTTTAGCGAGGACTAATTGCTCCCGGAGGGACCAATCCCATGGTCACACCTAAATGAACCTGACCCGAGTGCATTGTGGGGTGAGTGTCTCCGCTGTCTAACGTTGCAATCTGATCCAAGATCATCTCGGCGACGTGGGGGGGGGGGGGGGTGAAGCTTTTAATCCCCGCACCGAGAGTGGAACCCCAAAGTGTTTATTTGCAACATCACTGATGGAAAATAAATGAACAACGCAATTTGTCTTGTGGTGTAACAGCTGGGGGGATTAAACATTTTTATAGAAATCTTATTATTTCCAAATGTGCGCTGACCTTGTTTGTAATGTAATTTGGAGCGCCTTAAAAGCTTATGAGGAGATGAGTCACATCCTAGTTCTCAAACGAGGGAACACAGTGGTCTGCACGGTGGTCTGCACAGGGGCAGAGTGAATGTTGGGCTATAAATAATGATTCAATCCCTTTCAATGGCAGGACAAGGTTAAAATCCCAGTCTGTCATTCCAAACGAAATAGGACGTCAGTAATATTTAGATGCTGAGCGAAATACAAACAGTTTCTTTATCTAGTATGACGCAATTCAAAATTGTGCAGCATCTCAAAAAGAAACAAAGAACTGGTAATATCTATCTGCAGTATATATGAGGCTAACTTCAACCAATACTGACCTGGTTAACCAGATCCTATACTATACTATAAAAATACTATACTATACTATACTATACTATACTATACTATACTATACTATACTATACTAGTGAGCTCATATGTTTTGTCTGCGTTGCTAATTACGTCACTTCTGTCCCACAATTAAAACGTGCCGCATTAACGGCTGCCGGTTCATCCATCCATAATAAATACCAACATTTGTTTTTGCAATAAATACATATTGCAAGCTCATTTTGGATGCAATATAAGTTCCCCATGTAAACGGTGATGCTTATGTCTACATTTTCTATCGTGAAAGGTAAGAACAACAGGAGCGGTATACGCAATAAACACATTTTAACAAATAAAGAGATACAAAGTACTTTGTACTTTGTGTTACACTATCTGTGTTGTGAGGCAGTACTCAACTCAAATCTCTTCATGACTTCTTCTCAACGACTCTGCTCTCTCAGTGCAGTGCATGATGGGATATCATGCTCGGTTCGTGACTGTTGGTTGTACACTACTTTCCCCAGATGAATTGTAGGATACGTTGAGTCCACTATATAGGGTATAATAATTCTCACTGTACATTTGGACAGAACTACAACATGGTGGACTCAATATGAAGTGAGTAGTGAGTGATGTTTGGACACAGCCATTGACTACATTGTCCAAATGAAGTATTTCTGCTATTAGTAACAGTCAGTCAATGACTGACAGAAGAATGATTTCGAAGCGGTGAGGTACACTGATAAAAACTCAGCTCGTGTTGAGGTTCCATTAGAGCTCTCTCTGAATGAAGTAAATAGTATTTACTGTCAAATTCAATTAATTTAACTGAATCAACATTACGTAACTCTGACGGCACAACTCTCACCACTACAGCTTCATGGTTTTATTTTTAACCCAACCAAGGTAGACATTTTCAGATGTGATTTTATAGTCTGGACCATCCCCCCCCCCTCCCCTTCCCGTGGCTCTCCTCCCAGGAAAAGCAACCGAATCCGTCGTTTCACCTCAAAAAGACATGTGTTTACGTTCAAGTGACAAAGTCCTAGCTCTAGTGGGAATTATGCCTCAAGCTCAAAGGAGTATATCAAGGTTTATGTGTGTGACGGTACACACACACACACACACACACACACACATACACATACACACACACACACACACACACACACCTTAGACACATAATCCCCCTCCACAAAAAGGTGATGATGCGACTGTTCCCCCTGCTTTTAGGGAAAAAAGAAGAAGAAGGGAAAACATGAAGAGAGTGCAGACCTCTCCATTCTTCTTGTTTGACATAGATTTGCATAAAATATGTTGGGAGAGCATGATGATAACGCCATTGTTTACATTTGTAGTGTAAAAAAAGACAGGTGATATTAAATGTTCTTAGCGGGGCTAATAGGATTTGAAAAAGGGCTAATTTTGCATTTGATTAAGCTTTTAGATGCTCTTTCGGGGGGAGTGGAGCTGAGGCGTCGCTTTTCTCCTGCTATCTAAGAGCTCTTTGTTTTCTTGCTGCAGGTGAATAATCTCCACTTTGAATTGTATTAGCTCAAAATGGAGCAGCGTCAAAAAATCTCCCTGTTCCTTTTCATTTCACTTCAATGCCCAAAGAATCACTCCAGCAATAAGCACAGGAGGGTACACAAACAGGATTAGAGTGTGGGCATGCTGGAAATCAATTTAATACTGTTTCAGCCGCAGAAGCCAGTAAATGTGATTTATTTACTGCCATGCATACTGTACAAAAGCCTCCAAAAAACATTCAGTGTAAAGCTGAAACAACCCTCCATGTAACATATGGTAAGTTTATCAGCATACGGTACACACATGTAAGCCACAATGTAGCTTGTCGTAGAGTTAGAGTGGACATGCTGGTTATCAATGTGCTAGTGATTTTTTTTTTTTTTTTTTTACAATAGCCTCAGAAACTTTCTGGTACTGTATTTAATAAACATCCTCCAAAACCAACATTAATTCCACATCCCTCCCTGTATTTGCAAAATCAATGCACATTTACATACTCCTTCAAGACCATGCACACAAGGTCTAATGAAATTCTATGTAAGACATAACATGTATGTATTTTTTTTATATATTATTCTTCCGATAAACTGGTGCATGTCCTCTGTTTACACTGTGTGGGAAAAGCTCATATTCTTTCTATAAACCCTAATAAGACACCTGGGATACGGCAATATTAGCTGGGTTACTGAGGCATGTACCACCTTATTCCAGGGGTTTGAGAAGTGCAGTTTCCATAGTAATGCCCTAATTGAACCAATGCTATTCATTCATTTTGTAGCTTTACAAAGCAACACAAAACAGATGGAGCACTGCGTGGTGTGTGGTTGTTTACCATGTCTGAAAGAGTCATTTTGAATAACCCACTGTTGTGTTCGCAGTGCAACAGCACGACCTGTTAAGAAATGTAATCTGTTAGACCCAAACACTAACCGTAGGTGTAAAGGTATGAGGATTTTACACTGAATTGTATTGACACACTTAGAATAAGTGTAATGAACCACGTGGGTGCAAACCAAAAGCAAAACCGAAAAAAGTGCAAGAATCATACAGTACACAGTATTTTGTATTTATTTATTTTCTACTATATCATATGTATCATATTATAAAATATGCAGATCTACTTGAAGTGGTGTCCATCAGATTCCTGGTCAGTATGCTTTAGGGCGGGGCTATCTTGTGATTGACAGGTCGCTACCATCTCTACCGCCGATCCCGCGCTACCGCTGCAATTAGCTACTATGACACTTAGCTGTAAAGTTAAATGTGAATTCCGAAGCTAACTTTGTTAACATCTTCACACTAACATCTGCTGCTTGTGTTCATCAGAGCCACCCGTCGCTCCTCCACAGTCCAAATATGGTCATTTCCTATTACTAGTTGCAAACATTTTTCAACGGTGACAAAATCCAAGATGGTGACGGTCAATATGTCCACCTTCCAAACCGTAGATCTCAAAGCAATGGGTGACATCACAATGTCCATTTCTCACAGTCTTTGCTCAGTATAAAGAGGGCCAGGTATACACTTGTGTGAATTTACACAAATGAGTTGCTGTAATACTGAGTTATGCATGACTCAAAAGGCTAATTTGAATCATGAATGAATCTACAACTACAGTATGAAAATATCAAGTTTAAATCTAAGGAGTTACTTTTGTTTTCAAACTCATTTTCTTTCCAAAGCTTCTAGTTGTTTATGCATTTGATTGTTTTTCATATCTTACATTGCCCCAGATATAATGCTTATATACAATCATAATCCTGCACACTTATTTTCTTATGTCTATATTCTGTTGCCAAATACGCTTGTACTCATCACAGTGTAGGGATAACATCATCATCAAAGTGATATTGTGCTAATGTACAATTTTCACACAAATAAAGTAAAAAAAAAAAACTGTGTTGTGTGTGAAATGTGTAATATGTCACCCACAAACATCAGTCACAGTTTAAAACACAGGTGAGACTTGGCCCTGTATTGGTGCAATAGAGCTTAGTATCTTAGTTGTTCTTATTCAGCCATAAAAAGACTAACAACAAAAAAAGCCACAGCTGTCCACATTTACAAGACAGATACACTTTACGTTGCAGGTGAAATATGTCTGATTAAACAAATGGGCAACTTTGGGAACACTTTACCTTGAATGTGCTGCCTAATGGTGGTTGAGTTCTGTATTTTTCACGGAGACAGTTTGGTGGATGGAGCCCATGTCCCGGCCACAAAGTAAATATGAGACATTGCAATACAATTGTTTGTTGAAAACAGTTATTTAACGTCTTCTTTTTTAAATGTTGTTCAGGTGTTATATCTTATAGAATAATTGTCAAGTCCTCTCCTTTTGTTCATCAGCCAAAGGACACAGGGACAACTCAAAGTTCTGACTCAATCAAACTTTTCTTTTTCTTTTGGCTTTGTCAGTTGATTGGTCCATTCAGAAAATTAGGTTGTAAACCTTTAAAAACAGAAACAGAAACAATAGTTTACATTTTAATTAAACATTTTTAATGAATTTTAAATGAATTTAAACATTTTAAATTAATTTAAACATTTAATTAAACATTTCAAATGAATCCAAACATTTAATTAAACATTTTGAATAATTAACCACTTTACCACTCACGCCTTTTAAATGGGATAAAGAAAAATCTAATTTCATGAATTTTCCCCAATTTTTAGTAAAGTTTTAACATTTAACAGAATTTTAACATTTTTAACTTTGTATTATCCTTTTTTTCTTATACTTAGAATTTTCCAAACTCAAAATCACTCTAATACCACAAAATCAAGGAAGTCAATGCTACAATGTGTTCCTTACCCAATTAACACAGCAGTTAAACATAAATAAACATAAACTTGAACATATTAGCAGCATTTCAAACACCATGAAAGTAAATAAACATTTCGTCGACCATTGGCGTCTTTGGACTGAACCTTTGAGGGACTTGGAGCTTCTTCTCTTTGGAGTTTGTTCATCTGACTGACTGAGATCCTCCACTTTTGCTGCTGCTGGTGCACTCTGGGAAGTGTAGTTGAGACCCATTCCTGAGATTCAGCTCAACAATAATACTTATTAGTTTAATTTCTTCCCTTCCTTATTTTGAAGTGACAGAGTTCTCCTTTGAGTTTTGATTAAATCACTTTCTTTTTTAATACAGACATCCACATGTATATTTAAATTCAACTATGGTTGTTCCAAGTTTTAGTCATTAGAGGGCACTCCCAACACTGTGCAGGCGGTCTCACACGCTGTTCCCCTATATACCGTATTGATGAGCAGCAACAGTAGGAAGTCTCAGGAGTAATTACATGTTGTGTGAGGTTTCCATTATATGTCTTTGAATAAGTCAACGATTTCCATAATTTAATTTCTACTCAATACACTTTCAATTATGTAATTTTCAGCAACAGAGTGCTCGGTATAAAGGTACTAATGGCACATCTGCTCTCGGCTGTGTGATGCTTCACTAAATGTCAAAACACTCAACCTTTGATACTTTCTCTGTTTGAATGGACCATCTTGTATAATATGTATCTTTAATATAATACGTTTATACGTGATATAAACTCAAATGTAATCTAATATTTTTCTGAGCCAGATGCCCTGATAAAAATAACCATGGGTTAGAAACCGTTTCATTTTTTATATGAAGAACCTGTGAATAAGTACACCTTTAATAATAATATAAATATTAGCCGTAAGTTAGTGTCATGCTAATTCAATTCATTTCAAATTAATTCAAGGTCAAACAGAGATTTAAAACAAATTCTAAGGAATCAGAATATACAGGGTATATAATTGGTAATTGTTTTGACACACAAGTACTTTGGTCAAAAGTGTAATTACCAAAAATCGTAAATATAAGTTCATGTATTTTTTATTTTTATTTTGATAAAGCCCCATTAGTAGTCTTCACGTGATTTTTTTTGCTCTTAATTCCAATGTTGATGCTGTCACTTGATTGGTCCAGTAGTGCACCCAGACTCCTGAAAGTCAGACCCTGTTTCCACAACAATAAGATGGGAAATCATGCACATTTGCTGCAGTATCATTTGAAATTAACCTTCCTTTCACGTTGGAGAAACTTTATAAGGACCAAAATCGTATTACTAATTGTAAAAGAAGTCCTTTCAAATCTCCACAGACATTTGAAAATAAATCCAATAAAACTGGAAGCAGCTGTCTGCTGTTTGCTTAGTGAGCTACACCAAACTGCACTTTTGATCCAGCCCCTGAGAGGAATTTCTGTAGTAAAAAGTAAATTCTGGATAATACGGCCGTCAGTGGGAGATCGCCTCTATATCAGCTGACACTACTGTCAAAGCTCGAGGCGAGGGCATCCAGCACCATCAGCCAACCACCATGTTTTCAAAGTCATCCTTGAAGCAGAGCACGAATGAATAATTACTTTCAGAGTAATTACATTTTCTGCCATTGTTGACTGTGGAGACCCCTCTGACTGTGATCACTCTACGCAACAAAACTCATTAATGAAATCACCAAACGCTTTCTAATCTTGACAGATTGAATCCCCATGGTTAATACACATCCTACCCCTGTCCTTTCCCCATTCTCACAACAGAATCAAACAACATCTTGTACAGCTCAGTAGGTGCACTTCCACATTCGTTGGTTTAATTACCACTGAGCGCATCAGGCCTTAAAATGCATGTAATCGTGGAATGGTCTAGCTGGCTTTTTCAAATGGAATCTACTTTTTTTTTTACTTCATACAATGTTTAGTTTCCATTCGTTTATATGCAAAGCTATACGCTAGGCACATTTAAATGCAAAAATAATCCAAATTCATCAACCCGAATAAAATAAAAAATCAGAGCTGTGGTGGAGAAGTGCCTGCCGTCGCCACCAACTGAGAGCCTGTGGTGTCACCCTATTTGCCTCATCTGCACTGCTTGAGAAGTCAGTGTGGAGTTTACTTTGATCACATTATGCTGGGTAATGAAGTTTAAACATTTCAAAAAGTTACTTCTCACTGCAATCAGGAGAATTGGTCACGCTGGGGGGGAGAAAAAAATCCATGTGCAGCTTCAACAAAGGTTTTTTTTTTTTTTTTCTTTTCAAATGAAGCGGTCAATCTGGTTGCTATTTGGTGAGATGAAAGCAGGCCAGAAAGCAGGTGTGTCGTATGAAAGGTATGTCAAGTCGAGCGTGGTGTGTCAGGGTGCTCTTGGAGCGCTGGGTCACTGAGTCTGTCCTCGTGTCATATACTATCCTTCACAGTGAACACACAGCTGCCTTACATGACCTTTTCACAGAGCCCTCCAGTCCCTGTGTGTTCACGGTGCTTCTCCTTCACCTACACCTGCTCTGCCACATCCTGCCTTCTAATTAGCACGCATTCATCGGACCATTCACATGTACAATATCTCAGTGCTAGAATGGAATTATTAAGGACATTAAAACCCCTGCCAGCGATATGCCTTTTCTTTTATAATCATCAGCCCTCAGCTCAAATGCTGCATCCACACGGGAACATGAGCACAAAAGAGGAACAGATAGGATCACAGGTACAATCCCATTTTATCATGGTCCAGCACACAAACGGGACAAGCTGAGCACATACTGGAGTGTCTGACAATGATAACAGAGGAAATCAGTCCGCTGATGAGATGAAACATACAGCACTGTGCTCTGAACTTGTAGTTTTAACACAAAAGATGGCTCTAGATACGACACTGCAGCAGAAAAAAACCCTAAAACAATTACCCAAGTATCCCTGTGGCATTTTGTTTGGAATCATCCGTTCAATGGAGACAAAATCCAGCACTAAATCTAATCTTGGTTGGTCTGAAGTGCAAAAGAAATTCTGGGTATCTGTGAGAGAGGCACTGTCTTATCTGTGTCAGGATAAATATACTACAGAACAAATGCTGACATTGCTCAGGAACATTATGCTCCTGCGATGGAAAAAAAGGTAGTTCACACTTGACTAGAGTTCAAGGATACTATACAATAATCAGCTACCCCATTTGCACTAACATTTTTCTTTTTAATACTACTTGTACTTCATTTTTTGTCTCTGGTAAAAGTAATTTCTAGAACACAGCAGATGAATTTCAAACGACAATTAAAAGGCTAATCAGTTTGTTATTCACTATTCTGAAAATATGAGTATCCATCCTGCTGAGTCACGATTGTCAATTTAACACACATAACTCACACACATTCATAAGAACAATATAATGGGTAAATACATATTCTAATGGATTTCTGCACATGAAAACACTTCAGGTGTCTACATTTCAGGTGTCAAGCTGACATGGTAAAAACCTCATCACTCAGTAATAACTACAAATGAAAAAGGTATTATGATCATGAAAGACTAGGTGTTAATATTGTTAAAACTGTTAATATACTATTTCCCGCTTTGGTGGCTGCTACCAATGTGTATGCCATGCTGCATACCACGCCACACTCCAACTGCTGAATGTACTGAGGTATTCTCGTAGAGTGTAAATAAGAAGTGGATAAAGCCACTGTGACGTCAACCACCGGTTTGTGGACTACGGTTTTGAAGCCTCAAATGTGGCATTTATGGCCGTCCCCATCTTGGTCTTTCGCAACCAGAAGCGACACGAGAGGGTGGAGCAAAGTACAACAGAACACTGAATAAGATATTTTTAGATGAACAATGAAGTTAACATTTACTTTCACGAACTGAAAACACACTTTGAAAGGGTTAAATATGCAAGATAAAATCAAATTCAAGTCCAAGATCTCCAAGATCGGACAACGCTGTTGCAACCTTACTGCATCTGGCTCCATCTGGCTTCTGGTGTCAAGCTGTTAACAAAGTTAGCTTCATAAGTCAAGGAAAATTTTACAGCCAAGTGTTCAAGGGGGCCGAATGTTAAGACCAAGAACAATAACAAGACCGCGCGAGGTGCCATTTTTAAATAACCGCCGCCGAGAAACGATGGATGTAGCAAAGCAGTAGGGGTCTGTGGAGGAGACAAACTGTCTCCTAGCGATATGATCTCCAGCTGAAGTCCAGGAAAAGGTCTGAACCCTTGAATATTTGACGGTGAAATTGTGAGTTAGCTGTGCTCTACCGCTAGTTAGCTAATAACAAAGGCTAACATAACCATCTCACATTCAGCGTAAGTAAGAGTCAAAACGTTATCAGGTTATTACCCGTCTCCTAGAATGTATGCGCTGTCCATTCAAAACCTGTCGAGCAACACAAACATGTTGGATCTGTTGTTTTCTGATCCCAATGAAGCACCGCAAAGCCAGAAACAGCAGCCGTACAAACGCAAAGTCATCCATTGTTGTTGTTGTTGTTGTTGATTCTTCTTCTTCTTTTTTCTGTTTTATGGGAAAGCAGCGACGTAACTGACGTATACAGTGGAACTGCTTTGGTGGAAAAGGGATACTAGTTATGACTCCAACAGTAGGACCAAAGTAGAAAGGAAAAAACTCAGAAGTCCTGACAATATGACACAAAGAAAAGGAAAAGATCAAAAGGTACAGTCCTTACATTGTCTTTGGGGAAAAATGACAAGTCATTCTCATTCTCAAAGATGAACATGAGATCAAACTCTTGTAAAACAGTTTGGCTGTTGAAGCTGTATTTCTGAAAGGTTGAGGAAACAAGAAATGCACTTCATTTGTCGCACAACTGCACTCTGCGCCAATGGCAATGGGTGTTCAGATGACTGGCAGCTGGAAGTGAAGCTCTCCTGTCCTCTGTTGCTATATTGCAAATTGGTCTTTACCCAGAAGGATTTTTTATTTTTTAGTTAAAATCCTCCACCAGCTTCGAATATCGATCTCTCGTGTCTTTAATTCGCTGCCTGTTAGTGAAGGTGACTGTGAGTCACTTCTTAAATTTGACGGTTGAAAATTCTAGACAGAAAGTTGCCACAAATGACAGGGTCCTGGCACTCTGTCCATCAAAAGCTATTTGTTCTGATCAATTGTCCTGCTCTGAGTAACATTTTTTCAAATTAAACTTTTTCCCTGTCTGGTCAAGGTCAACATGTCGGACTGTGCTGTTGCAGAATAAAGACGCCACAAAGGAAGCGCTGAGTCATCGAATCTAATCGATTCACTCTATTGACTGAATGGTATGTGTACACTTTTGTCCTGGGAATTGTCATTGCTGAACTGTCACGGGTTTGCTGGTCAACAGCAAATTCAGAACAATATAAACCAACATAGTTTAGAGAAATACTTCAACATTTGGAGAAATAGACTTAGTTTTCTTGCAATGAAGTGGATTAGAAGATGTCTGAAGATTCTCAGTCATCCAAGACACAAGTCCAAGTGTAGATGGTTGTTGATTTGTCATGGGACTGATCTGAGGACTGTGTTGTATATGACTGATAGGTTCTGTCTTAAACCACCTTCTCTGTTGTGAGATAGTTATTAAACAATGTCAAAAAATGGCTTCTCAAACCATCTGTGTTCCTCGGACGGAATGCGAAAATTGGAGTCTTCAAATGACTGTCCCTTTTCCTAAAGATAAGTCCTGACCTGGGTTGTACCATTTGATTGTACAGTGCATTCCTCACTGCATACACCACGGTGTCCAGCTTGTCCCTGAGTATTTTGACCTTTGGACTTTTGCCTCAGGGTGCTGATGGGCTTGAAGTGTACGTGGATGTGGTGTTTGTTGAATATTCTCCTGAGTTTTTCAGAGACACCTGAAAATATGGAAGGACAATGTTGTTGTTCTTTTTGTCATTTTCTTCTCTGTGTCGCTTTGTTCTGTTGATGAAAGTTTTTAGAGCTTCCTTGATGTGTTTTTACTCTGTATCCTTCTCCCCTCATTTGTGGGTACATTTTGGACTCAATGCTGGAGGGTTCTGATGATTCCTAACATGTGCACGTGGGTATAAAAAGCAGGTATTGATCAGTGTGTGTGGGTTTCCTGTAAATTTCTATGTTGAGGCTTCTGTTACCCTTAATGTGTACTGCACAATCCAAAAAGGCCAGACTATTCTCTCTGACATCCTCCTGCGGGAGCTTAATGTTGTTGTCCACCACACTGATGTGGTCTGTGACCCATCCAACACCCATTCATACCCATGTAAATAGTTTACTTAATGGCTCAGGGACCAAGAAAGTGCGACTCCAGCTTACTTGATTACTGGGTGGGTCCAGGAGTCACATGCCTCTTACAGCATTAATGACCCTCCAAGAAGTTACCCAAACTCCCCACTAGTCAGTTAGAACAAGCCGTTAAGGGCGCACTCACACTAGGGCAAGTTGATCCGTACTCTGCGGCTGCCTGATTGCCCCCCCTCCCCTGTCCCCCACAGGCTTGCTCCAAGCCCAACAGGAAACAATTGCCTGATCATACAATACGACATCACGTTGTCCACGTTGCGTACCCATGCATGTGCTCATGCCCCTACCGTACCGTACTCAATTCCACGGGCCAAGGAAGCATATCGTTGTTAAGTACAGAAGGGAGCGCTCACACTAGTCAAACAATCCGGACTTTAGGCTCAATTGTGCCTGGGTGAAAAACGGTTGGTGTAGTGTGAGTGCACCCTTAGAAGAGAGAATTAACATCTTCATAAACCTAAAACAAGTCCAGTTGCCTACGATAAAGCTTTCAATCACCATAAAGACAAAAAAATGTAGTCCATAAACCAATGGGTGACGTCACAGTGATTACGTCAACACCAGATAAACAGTCTGTGTACACATTCAGCAATTAGTGTGGTATGCATCATGGAATACACATTCGTGGCTTTCCAGTATACCATTAGGAAGTATCACTCAGGAGATTGAAACAAAATAGTCATTGGGAATTTAAACAGTTAACTATTTTACTTCTAAAATCCCCAAAGTCACCGACTATATAAGTAGAACGTCCACTGAAAACTAAGTACATATCGTTTAATAGCTATATTTTTTATTCTAATGAATTCTAGACACGCGTCCTCGTGACCTTGACCATGAATACACAGCAAGGTTTTTTTTTTTCATTTGCCTGTTTGGATTTGTGGAGTCGACCACTTCATCATGATGATTTTTAATGCAGCTGTCCTTAAGTGGCACAATCTAGGCCAAATACTGCGATGATCCAACACAGCCTCATCTCCATAGATGGCTGAATAAAAAGGCACCGGTCTTGGGAGGAACTTTATCTTTTAAAAATTGAGCCAGGGCATGGAAAGAGGACATATTATAGCTCAGGGAGATAGAGAGGAACGTGATCAGATGCCTAAAAGAGGTTCAGGTGGTGGAAACAGAAATTTAATGATGTCCCAAGAGAAGACAAAGCCAAAGCAGGCTGACCCTGTCAAGTCAAAGCCCTTGCCAGGGCACAGGACATGTAAATGGACTTGTCCCTTCTTTTTTAAGCGATGACATTTCAATGAGCTAAAATAATCTACCTTATTAAAGCATTAGAGCAACAAGAAAAGTTTTGGGTCGTGTGCGATGGCTGTGCACTGTTGTTTGGTGTCAAATGTGTTGAACACTTGTGTGGACATCTCCTTCAACAGCCCACTGTAATGAAACGGAGTAAAAATAATGAGCAAGACATGCTGCTGACATGCAACAGTGTTTCTGTCATTTAGCTGTACAAGCTTTTTCTACTGTGACAGATGGTGCGGCCAGCTTGAAAACAACGGTGAAGGACACGACATCCAAAATGTCACCGAATGTCCCTGCTTCTGTCTGTATTGACTTAGTGTGACGCCCTCACATTGGGCTTGTCTCATAACACACTACATCAACTTTATACAGAGCGTGTCTCCATTACCCAGACACCAACCCTGCACAGCACCCTCTCATCAAGCTGGTCCAAGGGTCAAATGGCTGCACAGTCCGCCTCTTGTTAGATTTACAACATACGAGAGGCCTTGAGACACATTCTTACATTTTCTCAAGAGAGTACATGACATGAGAATGGCCACTCCAAGGAGATGCAATCTCCACCATCCCCCGCCGGCCTTGAGGATGCTCTCTGCTTCACTATGTCAATTAAAATCATCTCAAATTATGCACAACCCATCCCAGTGCAGCCGCCTTTAACTGTCACTGTCCAGGCTAATCTGCAATGCAGTGTTTTTAAATGCACCACCCTTTAACATTAGTTGTGGAGGTGAAATTTAGCACACTTTGACTGACCCAATCAATGCTCTCTCTGTATTGATGTAAGCTGACCCAAGAGTTAATGTTCAAGGTTGACTTTAATATCTCCTCAGGGAAATTCTGTTGGTTCCCCACAAGAAATACTATCTCGCAGATCACAAAATGCAAAGTGATACCGGTATCCCGAAGCTGGCTCACTTTTAGACGGGCTGGATCACCATGGTAACCTGGAAGCTGGACAGCTACCCTGCTGATCACATAATCAGATGAAAACCTGCCAACAGCATTCGTACCGACCAATCAGATCACTGAAAAAGTTAGTCATCATTTCCATATGATCTTGACAAGTTATACAGAGCAATACATTAAAGTATTATGGCATATATATATATATATTATTTTCAGAACAATAATTTTTCTATTCCAGGTTTTTGATTTGGAAGCTTTTTTCCAAACCATTGTTCATTTATAAGGGATGAAAAATTTAGCTGCATATTTATTGCAAAAACTTTCTTTTCTCTTTCCCAAAACACTCATATTCCATCATTGCAGCTCACAAAAGTATGAGATTGTTCTGATAACTGGAAATAAAAAATATTCCCTCCCACTCAGCGTTAATTAGCTCCCATGTTTATAAATGTGTCCGTGTATCATCTTATAATTCAATTATTTTATTCAATTCCGTTTTTTTGAGGATCTGTAGGTGCGTGCTGTGTGGCAAGAGGAAAATTACGAGTGTGTGGTTTTCCTCTTGAAATAGGTAATCTAATAAATAAGAAAATGGAACAGAAAAATATTGTTGTTTTTATTTCCGTTTTCCTGTTATCTTGTTTTTTCAGGAGCATGCAGGTTTAGAGGAAATGTTTGTGAAGCTTAATGGAAATTTAAAAGCACAGTAATTATAAAAGAAACTGCTGAAAATGTTGATCAGTCAATGGTATTTAATGTAGGAGAGAAGTGCACCTTGGCCCAAATGATTCCTGCATTAAACCGATTCAATTATTTCTCAACCGCACCGACATATTGTAAAACATGAGGGTTCAGATGATTATAATGACATTATACAATCGACTTGATTAAACGTGCTCACTTTGTACAGCGGCATGTAGTGACCACTGTGGTCAAAGCTGCTTAATTTTTTTTTAATTCAATGCACCACCATGTGTGCACGTTACATGACCAGAATCAAACAAACCTGTGATGTTGCATGTTGACATCTAACTAAATGCTTAAATGTTAAAATGTCAGATCCATCAAGTAACTTCTGCATTCACTCAGGTGCTTCTACCTTCAGTGAGGTTTCACGTTTCTAACAATAATCCCGATGTTATTGCAGAGCCTCTTTCAGCTTTGAGGGATGTAGTTTGTCAGAGAGACTGAGAGGACTAGTGAGATTATCCTTTGAAATGAACGAGTAGAGAAGTTTGACATGGAGTGGGAGAGGAAGGTTTCCAGGTGCACAAGACAGGTGAGTACAAATACCCACTCGCTGTTGTAGCCATAACACACACATTAAGTCACAGGAGAACCATCACTGTTTTTACACACTGTAAAGCGGGAGCACACACACTTTTCTCCTTTGACTTAATGTGTGCAGTGGAGTTTATAATGTGAATTAATCTCTGTGTTGTCTGTTGCCTAGGTGATACTTTTAGTGGCTATTATTAAGGTATGTTATATGACCTCATGTCTGTTGCACTGACCCTGATGTCCATAAAGGCCTTCTTTTTATTTATTGTGGGCTAATTTTGTTGTCTGGGTTGATAATGAATTGTATTCACAGGCTGCAACATATATATATATATATATATATATATATATATATATATATATATATATATATATGTAATTAATTGTTAGATGGACATAAGATCTCATTGGTCTGATTTGTTTCTCTATCTACAGTATATGATGATTTAATGCAATTTATTTTGCAGCTAAAGGTGTTCTTGCAGTTAACACGTGTCATCATGTTATTTTTTTAAGTAACTTTTAAATCAAAGTACATTTCTACACAAGTACCTTTACTTCAGTAAAATGTCTTTCGACAAACTACATTTACTTGAGTGTCATATTCTTGGTTTAGGGACCTCAGAATTGTGTCTCTGCTCTTTGCAGATGATGTCATTCTGTTCGATCCACCAGACCGCGACCTTCAGCACCCATTGGGGCGGTTTGCAGCCGAGTGTGAAGCAGTCTGGATGAGAGTCAGTACCTCCAAGTCTAAGGGCACGGTTCTCTGCTGGAAAATGATGGATTGCACCCCTGGGAGTATGCAAGCAAGGGAATTCAATTATGTCTGGTTCTTGTTCACAGGTGAGGGTAAAATGGTGCGTGGGATGGACAGGAGGTTTGGTGCAGCATCAGCAGTGATGTGGGCATTGTACCAGACCGTTGTGGTACGAAGTTCTGGATCTACCAGTCCATCTCATGAGCTAGCACAACAGTGAGTTGCATACAAGTAACAACCCCCATTTTTCATATAAGAATGTATGTAATCAGGTTGAGTCATTGCTAAAGAAAGGTTTGACTCCACAAGTTATCATTTAGGTTAAGAAAAAAAGCCCGGAAGGGCTTGTGTTTTTTTCGTTAAACCGATCGCAATTGTTTCGGGTGGCGTTAAGCACAGGATGCGACGGCAATATAGATTGCGCAGATAGCAGAAGCGGAGGAGAATAATGGCTAAAATAGGCGGCCAATGGCAGGATTATACCCACAGTCTACATCCGATGAGTCAGACTAACTCAGTCTTTGCTGCATATGTGTGTTTGTCATCATTCTGGCAAAAATCAACTAGATTACAAGACAAAAGCTTTGTGACAGATGTGCGTGTAATGTGTCATATTTGTGGCCGGTGGATGCCGAAACAATCAAATAAAGCAGCTTTGTGTTGGTACCAACACAGTAACAAAGGAATTTAGACTTTGTTCAGTGAACAATAGCTTTTTAGAAGCACTCCTCGATTTTCACTCACCTGTGTCAGCATTATTAATAATATTAATATTGGAAATCTGTTTTGTCACGAGGGCAGTTCATGAGGGATATGATTATAATAGAACTGCACACATGCACCAACAGGAAGGTTTCTGATATATTGAATATAACATATAGATAATGGCACCTCAGAAAATGTTAATGACCTCAATTCATATGACTGTAAGTAATTTTATTACATCCGACTGACATGCTACATTTAACAAGTGTCTGTTTCTTAAGTCCACTCAGACCTCTATGTTATTGTATTTTCCCGAGGGGGCCTTCCAAACAGATAATATTCTGCTCAGATAAATATGAACAGGCGTGCCCATATGCACTTGCCTTGACCCCAGACACTTTCAAAGACAGCAGTCAATTTCTTCCACGTGTGGAATCTATTGGTCTTCACCCCTGAGCCCTGTATCTCAGAGTATCCCTGCAGCCATAAAAGACAAAGCCACAGCTGGCGAAAGGAGTGCAGATATTAGTCTTCATCAGACCACTGAGACAATGACACTTATGAAGACCTATGTCATTTAATATACATCACCAGCTTTGTCGCTGAAAACGGGAGCAGAAAACACAAGGCAGCGCCTCAGGCAGCTCAAGGCCGGGCTAACCAGGAGGCGAGTGGAGAACTCAGCCTTGTCTTTCAAGGCCATTGCTGGGATGTACAAATGTGTTATTCTGGTCCAAAAGGCAACAATTTATTAAAGGATCTCCACCCTATTCTACAACACACGTGTTTTCTGGTTTAGAAACATATTACTACTGTATTTTTTAATCTCCACTAGAAGGTCTCAGGAAAGATGAGCTCCCTTTAATTGTGCACAATCACGTCTACACCAGATTCATTGTTAATCAATCAATAAGTCTTTTAGTACGTTATATTATCCACTTCTGGTAACGTAGTTCAGAGATTTCATTTTTTTTTTTTTTTTGTGAACCTCTGCCTTAAACTTGCATTCTCTTTCCTGGCCATCAGGAGTCTGATTACATAGAAGTCATAATTAGGATGTGACCATTTATCATCTCAGCAAACATTGTAAACATGAGTTTATTGTCCCAATCACAAGTTTCAAGTTTTCTTCCATACAGCATGATGAGTAATTCAAGGTCCCATTACAGTAAAATAGACCATAAAGCAGGGTATGCTTATGGGGCGTGGCTACCTTATGATTGACAGGTTGCTCACTTCCGCCTAGCTACTAAAATCACTTTAACACTAAGCTGTTATATTTTCAGCTTCCCTCATCTGCATGACTGTCACGAAGCAGCAACGTTTCACCATGACCTAATAGAGCATCTACATGTTTTTGACCTCACATCTCATTTTGCAATTGCACTGTTAGAGGAGAATAATAAAGCCCTCCGTGGTAATCATTGGTTGTCAGACGAGCAGAATATGCGACATACTCAGCGACATACAGTGACATACTCTGTTTGGGTGGAATGTGTTCTCATACTGGAAGAATTGTGAAAGCACCATTTTGCCTTATGCTGTAGATAACTACGGTGTAGGTTTTGATTAATAATTGAGAATTTGATTTTATCCTCTGATATCATCACTCCAACACTAAACGGATCTATTATATCTGATGAGGCCGCATTGTGATTTAATTATATTTCCCATGGTAATTAGGGTCCGAGCACTGACCAGGGTGGAGCTAATGAAATCGCTAGGATTATTATTATAATGATTTTTACTTTTTTTTTTTTTTTTACTGTGGAACAGGGGCGTTCCCAGGACTCAACGACATTCAGGGCTTTGCCCAAACCTCTGAAGGGGGGCTCCTCACCCAGGTAAAATATTAGTAGAAATTACTATTATATGGAGTAGAAACATCATACTTCACAACTGCCAACATGTTTAAAAACAGTTATCTCATTTATTTATATTAAAAGTGTTGGAATGTAACTACATTTACTTAATTACTTTACTTAAGTAATAAAACTTGTACTTGAGTTGTTCAATTTTAGGCTAGTATATATTTCTACTGCACTACATCAGAGATAAATATTGCAGTTTTTACTTTGCTACATTTATCAGAATTAAATTAAAACAAAATATATTCAAGCAATAAACATTAGCATTAACATTAGCATTAAGCATTAATATAGATTAAAATACCTGACAACATATGTCTTTCAAATTAGCGCTACCTTTTTGCGTCTTCTATTAAATTTTAAACATCTATTCATTGTGATCATGGGTTTATTTCTCCCTCTCTCTCTCTCTCTCTCTCTCTCTCTCTCTCTCTCTCTCTCTCCTGTCACCATCATCTGCTGTCTGTGTCTGACTATGATTAAATAAAATCCCTTCACACGTGGAGTTTTTCCACAGATAATAGTAAAATGAGCCATTCACCGTTTTAGGTTGTTATGGAGACATGCCATGATATAACGAAGGGCAGACAGTTAGTTTAGAAAAATAAAATAAAATGGCACCTAACATGATGATGATCAAATACGACTAAGCATACTATTTGAACAACCTATGTTGAGTGATTAGTATACCTTTATATGTGATATGCGTGCCAGATTTGACAAAAAGCCAAGAACATACCAAATGTGAAGTAGATACAGATGATACAGCTCACTTTAATCTCAGCGGTGGTAGAGGAGCTGCTCGGTGGAGTACGTGTATCTAAGAATACAAATTAAGTTTTCTTATCATGTAGCATTCACCTAACCGTTTAACGTAAAGGTTAATAATACCCGTAAACACACAAGTGATCTGGCCCGTTTAACACACGGTTCAACTAAGACATTTCGTAGTTGTCAACTGTGTTTGTATTGCTGCAGGCTTGACTTCCCCTGTCTGCATTCGCAGCACCAATCTCTACCAGCCTGAACACGGGGCCCCAAACGTCAACCTCCCATCTCCGAACTGCTCAGATCATGGGTTTTCTGAAAAATGTGATGAGTTTGAATAAGGAGCCGTTTCCCCCCTATGGCAGGTCTGTCCAGCCTCGCAAGATTTAACAATTTGGCGTGCTTGACTGGAAATCAGGTTAGCATAGCGCGGGACCTCCAGCTCCGTATCTGTCTTCATCGGAGGCTGCGAGTACAGACAGCAACACGCACATGTCCACTCTCTCTGATCACTACATCAGCTACTAAACCTGCGAGCAGAATATTTGTCAAATGTCTGTTTCATCATGCATGAGTTCAGCCAAGGAACTCAGCGTTTGATTTTCAATTACATTACAAAAAAATGACCTTTTAAATGATTACCGTTTAAACTGTCTCACTCGCCAGCAAGAAACTAATTAAACTATGATGTCATCCAGGTAGAAGCCATAAAAATAAATGACAAAACTACTCATAATTCCATTGTTTGTTTGATTCATGTACAGCACTAACTTTATTATCTGCAATCATTCCCTATAGCACACAAAGTTATACACTATACGAACTTCTCTGCTGCATTGAGCTGCAGTCTTATTTTCTCTCCCGGGCAGCCTTTGATGCTTTCAAAATGTCAAGGAAATCAGTTGTTATCTTGTTAGCGAGATGTTCCTAATAGTCTATCTTTAGTCACTCTCTTATGTTTCCTGCTCGGTGCTTCTTCAACAGTGACACCCCCTCCGATGACTCACTGAGCAACAAGACACCAGAGATTATTAATGTTTTTACAAAAATAGTTCCACAGAAATAACAGCAGCAGCAGCATCAGCAGTAACCCGTGGTTACAGAGATGACGTCACCTGGCATCATTCATCTCCTCCACACTTCGTTCCCGGGTTCCAATTAATCCGAGGTGGCACCCCGTTGTGTCAGACGCGTATTCTCACTGAAGTCATTTTCATTTATAAAACAACAGAAAACAAAAAAAGAACACATTTTCCATTCATTTGCAGCCACCCAACCCTGGAGAATCTAAGTCAACATGTTTTTCTCTCTCCGGTGGGAGATGTGACTGACTGGCGTCCCGGCTCATTTGAGAAATGTTACATCATCAGAATGGTTCAGCCCCTTGAACTCTCTTTGGTAATCTCTGGTAATAAGCGAGGGGAGGAAATAAAGTGAAAGTTTTCAGAGGAGAGAAGCTTGGCCATAATGAACCGGCTTCCTGAAGGGTAATAAAGGTCTGCGTCTAATGCCAAGGGCAGCCAGGCAAGCACGAAGACCATTACAGCTGATCGGGCTGGTTTACAGCTATGTCTGGGAGCCCAACAACAGCTCGGAGAAAGCCTCCCCCAACCCTCCACCCCACCCTGCCTGCCTGTGACTGCAGACATGATTATCTTGCAAGGTTGCAGCCAATATTTCCTTCTGGTGCCAAAGGTGAAGACATGTTGGAAATGTTATTTTTGTTGTCCAAAAGAAGAGGCGGTGAGTGCACTCCCTGGAGCGTCTCCTCAGGACAGCAGGACAGAGGAGGGCAGACACACCAACATTGTATTTGTGCTGGAACGTTTAATAAAAGCACGGTAAAACATCATAGTTCACGTTAAAAATAGATGCTCTAAAACTGCAATCTTAATGCATTTCAGTCCCTCCTTAGTTCCTATCTCTTAGAGTATGTAATGTAAAATAAATCCCAGGGGCCAGGCGTCTTATCTTAGCTGACCAATCACGAAACGTGAAAAGCAACTCAACTTCTAATTGCTGGAGCTTGTGTTTTTTTCTCTCTAGCTGTTCAGGGGGAAACGCATGCAATGAATAGTCTTACTGAGATCTTTCAGCACAGAGCAAAAACATTTGTGCAGAAATGAAATGCAGGGAGTCATTTGAAATGAGGCTTGAAGAGGAAAATTGCAGACGGTGATTTTTTTTAAAGTTCCATTAACTCCACGTTTAATTTGCCCGTACCTTGACAGCACATACATTGCTGTTTCTCACACTATGGAAGTGAGTCAAAACGAGTTGCCTGCTAAATAAAAAAAAACGTCCCTGTATGGAAAAAAAAAAACTGCTCTCTTGTGGCTCAAGGTCACGCACACAAGAATGTTACATAACGCTGAGAAATCATGTACGTAAAAGAAGGTCACACGGAAAGGTGCTGATGCAAAGCCTGCAGCTTTATAGTAACAGCAGAACGATAAAAGGAGGAGGTGAGGAAAAAGGCAGAGGTGGATTTTTGTCTTATCACAGCACACAGCTGCAAAATGCTGCCCAAACCAAACTGTAAACCTGTGACAATCACACGTGTCATCATCAGCTTCCTATTTATTAGAGTAGAGACACGCTGTGCTGTGTTACAGCCACTGTATCATTGTTTTTGTGTCCGAACCTTTACATTCCAGCCACAGTGAGTATCTCTCAGTCCTTTCAGACAATGCAATGTACTGCATGCTATAATACCAAACGCATATACATACTGCACGAAAGGTTAGCTGGTAGTTTCTTGTACCCTGAATGTGTATTTGCACAAATATTATTGTTTCATATCCTGCTAAAATCCTATAATCCATCTTCTGCTGCTTTGTATTGCTGTGCAGCAGGAAGTCGCCTTTAGCAGCCAAGCAATGTCGAATGAGACTCAATCCATAAAACTTATTCTTGTTTTCATTGTAAAAATCTCCCGTTCTCCACAGACCTGACTTAAAAACAGATTACATTACTTTCTGATGTCTCTGTGAGTTAAAAAGAGGAATGTGATATCAAACACCTCGTCTGCTTCATGAGAGCACTTCTTTGGGTTTGCCTGCTGATACCCTAGACTGATACCTTAGACCACATGGTGGAATAAATATGAAGTGATGTCACCATGTTTAGACTGGAGAGAGCGACTTATTTTCTCCTTGAGGATAACTTCAAATCAACAGCCAGCTCAGTGGGCTCTTTGCTTCAGTGCAATTAAATTAGTGGCTTAAGAACATGAAATTCTTTCCAACAGTTAAACATCAAAGCTGGCATACAATTAGGCTTTGCTCCAAATATCATCTATTTATCTATGACTGTGTTAACACTATTAGCTGATGCTTCATGGTGGATTCAATTTTTCAGGTTGCGGGGAACAAGATATATGGGAGATTTTTCATGGAGATGTTTATATTTAGCAATGGTTCAAGGAAGGTGAGTGCATCATAAGAGGAAAACACACGTGTCCGTGGAATCATGACTCATCTTTTAAGAGCGCAACTCTTTGTTCGATTTTATTGAATTTTAAATTGAATTACTCTGAGCTGCACCGGTTGCTATTGAGAGGATGAATAGAGGGACTGTTTAGACAAATGTATTACGCATTTACATGGCTATTTGTGATATCATGATTAGAAATGTGCAGCTAAAAACAAAATGAACATCATTGTGTGGCTTATGCCCATTTTGTCCCTTTTTTCATGTATTTTGGTATAGTAAGAAAGCATGTAGGCATACGTACAAACACTCAATAAGCCATTATTAGATGACCAAAATGTTACGATTAACTTTCATGAACTAAACGTGTTTAAGTTCGAAGAAGAAAACATCAAACTACAACAAACCCAGACTGGATAACGTCGTGTTAACAACCTGTCAATTACAAGGTAGTTATGCCCTAAAGCATACCCTCCATACCATACCACCATCATGATTTTTTTCCCTTTGCCATCTTGGTCTGGTGCAAGCAGAAGTGACATGGTGTCTAGAGATTGAGACCATAAACTGTTTACTGAGAAGTGAAAAATGGGGTCATTTCTCATTGACCTGACTTGTAAATATGAGTTTATGGTCTCAATCTCTAGTTTCACGTCTTCTTTACCACGATGTTCATTTAATAAATGATGGTCCATTTAGAATCAAATAGACCATAAAGCAGAGTATGCCTTAGGGCTGGGTCATAACCACGGCTTCGCTACCGTCGCTGCCAGGCTGCTGTGTGCTAGGCTACCGTCGCTGCTAGGCTACTGTGTGCTAGGCTACCGTCGCTGCTAGGCTACTGTGTGCTAGGCTACCGTCGCTGCTAGGCTACTGTGTGCTAGGCTACCGTCGCTGCTAGGCTACTGTGTGCTAAGCTACCGTCGCTGCTAGGCTACTGTGTGCTAGGCTACCGTCGCTGCTAGGCTACTGTGTGCTAAGCTACCGTCGCTGCCAGGCTACCACTGCAATTAGCTACTAAGATGACTTCAACACTTAGCTGTAAACTTTACCTGGAATTATAAAGCTAACAGTTAGTTAACAGCTTCAGTTCCAGTAAGGGTGCTGCTCTGTCGCTTGTGTTCCACCCGCGCTCCTCCCAAATATGGTCACTTCCTTCACTTCATCGCTTGAGCCATGTAGCTAACATGACATTTTAATGGCCTATGATTATGTGCATTTCACTACCTCTCAGCTTGGAGTATTATTACTACCAGGTGTGTACAATATGTCAGGTGCCAATACGATGTGGAAAATAGGTTTTGCTTGCTGTTTTCATTTCTCCCGTTCATAGTGAGCTTTCAGATATCCCTTTCTCATGGGCTCCGGAGGACAAAATCCACAGTGCTCACTCTGTGCAAAAATACCGTTGAATGTTTCTAGGTAATGTTAGGCAAGGTTTCCATGGAAACTGTATTTTAAGTGAATAAAAGACACTAAATGAAAAAGTATATGTTGTATCCCACAACAAAAGTAGTTTGACAATCCTGGCCTTTTCCTTATTATATTCATGCAATGCAGTCCCCACTAACCAAGAAATGTTTCTGATCTCTGTCCACTTACAGTAACGATCTCCCTGTGGCATTCAATCTATGAATAGCAGCCGACTGTAATTTGCAATTTGTATCCACAAGTAAAGTGCCAGCCTTCTTCATATGCAGGACAACATAGAGTAGCTGCTGACTCAGCCTGGCACTGTATTAAACAAATTATGTAAATTTAGAGTTAAACACTCTTTATGAGTCATTGGAGGCTCATTCAAACATCCACAGCCAAAATATTTAACAAAATAATTTTTGTTTTTTTGCCAATGCGACAAAAGTGATGCGGCCGTGTGCCCTGTGTGCGTGGAAACTATAATTCAGAGGGAGACATATTGATCCGGAGCTGGTGGCGCTGATTGAAACAGCGGCTAGAAACAATGTTGTCTTACAACACAATAGTGTTATGATGCACTGTGAGGTTTATAGTTCGTCCGACACTGATCGCGAGTTCACGTGCAATATCGACTCACCCCAATAAAAGCTAAGAGCTGCATGAAAGCCACAGAGACGTGGAGAGGACAGAGTTAAGCAGACAGACCCGGAGGCACCTTCTTTCTGGGGTGATAACCTGAGAAAGATCTCCATTAATCTTCACACTGGTAACGGCCAACGGTTATAGCCTTTGCAAGCGCCTTACAGTATCTTATTTTAAAGTGATTAACAGTACAAGGTGGATGATTCCTTTCTACCACGCTATATTCTCCTTAATCACATTATCAGGGACATGTAAAGCAGGTTTAGTGGTCTAGTTCCTTGCTGTATTACACTCTGTGTTGTCTGGGTCAACCTGTGGGCTCGGTAGTAAAACTGGTCCAAACAAACTGCACTACTTCCCCTGCTTGGCCTCCTTTGGGATGACTGATATTATTGCTTCTCTTAATGATTCTCCTAATCTGCTCTTAGTGCTTGATTAAAGCCATAAAGGAGCATAGGTGGGGATTTCAGCATGTTCTCCCTCCCAACTCATTAGATATGGCACGTTGGTCAATGCAGCTATACATAGCAAACCATAGCTGTGATGCTTTTCTGCCTTTGACGAAGAAGAGTTGTTGGGGTAAAAGGATTATAGAAACACCTTTGTCGAATAAATTCTGATTTAGCAAAGACTTATCTCACATGCCTGATCACAAGGTGCTTTGCTTCTGCACAACATCCAACATGGCCGATACTAGCTGACATGAAAGAAGCATTTAAAGTCAATTGAAACAAACCTTTCTCCTTTTTTCTTTCATAGATGGTTAGATGACTAATGCAACTTTTTTCTTTCCAACCTCTACTTCCGCTTCCATTCTGGTGGATTACAGACAGCATATATAGCATATAGCACCAAATTACACTGTGGACGAGTTTATTTGCTCCAAACCAGTTGATGGAAACGCTCAAATTCACATTTCTCTTTTTACATTTCAAAAGTTTGCTTAAATTTGTCCACAAAAAGTCACACTGACCTATTTTAACTTACGTAACATACAAATGTAATGTAATGTGACCCAAACCATGATATTTTCTTAAAGCTAAATAAGTAGTTTTATTGCCTAAACCTGAGCCTAACTATTAATTTTGAAAAATGACGAATGTGAAGATGAATGTGTTGGGTTTATTTTGTTTCTGGAGGTTTTGGCTCTACATTCCTCTGTTTCTAGTGCTCCACTTTTCATCTGGAAACAGCTTGATCTACTTCTCCACTCTCCTTCATTTTAACTGCACTCTACAGTGTATGGTCATGTGAATCTAGAGTGAACTACAATAATTGATCGTTTTGATTTCTTCCATAGCTTTAAATCAATTCAATTCAATAGCCCAAAATCACAAATCTACCTCAGAGGGAGTTACAATCTGTACACTATAAGTCATCCTCCCTAAAGAAAACTCCCTAAAAAACTTAACAAGCTACTAATGAGAGAAGGGGCAAAATCCACAGTCCTGGTTCTGTGCAACAACAACAACAAAAGATTTGTTTGCATTTAATATGAGGTTTCAGAAGTCTGAATTAGACAAAGGACATTGGTATCTTCCAAAGTTACAGTCTTTTGAGTCGAACATTCTTTTGTCTATTTCAGACATATTAACCTAACTTTAACTTCTGATAGTATTTGTGCAGAACAAATGGTACCCACTTCAGGAATGTACCTCTAAATGGCTAGTATGAGCAAGAAGAATGGCTCCTGTGACAGAAACTGTTTCATTGAAAATACCTGACTAGCATTTCAAGGCAGACCTGAAAATTCAACCTTTAGGTAAAGCGGCAATAATTGATATTTTTTACAATAACACTTTCATCAAATGACAGCGTGGATCCC
>NC_139915.1:4706132-4721132 GCF_963514095.1 Eutrigla gurnardus | reverse complement strand
AATTCAGTGCAATAAAAATGAATATAAAGGCAGAATATAAAGGGAGCCGTCATCACGGCTACACTGGAAGCAGAGAAAGAGAAGAAATCAAACGGGCCGCGATCCAATTACTTCTCACAACACAAGGAATCATTTCACATTGTTTGCTTTTTTTGTAGGGATACGGCATGAACGCTGGCACACACACAACGGTACAGGCATGCAAGGAGATGCTGTGGTAGCTGTGGAATAATTATAGCGGGATCAATGTAATGTTCTGCCTTCCTGCTGTCAGCCATTACTGGCCTAATAAAGACGCTGAGAAAATTAACATAATGAACTAGGCTCCAGGCTCTGTGTACACACACACACACACACACACACACACACACACACACACACACACACACACACACACACATCTGTGGAAATCAAATGGGACAAACAACCACCTTCAACACATAGATTGAACAGCACACACACCCTCAGCACATTACAGTGTGTGTCAGGCTTAGCCAACAGTTTTCAGAATTATCTTCTCTACTGCACTCATGGGATCGAGCTAAACATTAACACACACACACACACACACACACACACACACACACACACACACACGCACACAACATCATCCACAGCTAACAGCTTGAGTGTGTGGGCGCGTTGTGTGTTTGCAGTTACCCCAAGGGCACCGTAGCGGCTACTCGTACAAGTTTGTGCGTCTAAACTGACAATATACAACTATCTGTATTGTGCCAAGTAAGCACACACACAAACACTCACACACACACACACACACACACATGCAAACAAAGTGCAGGGCCAAAGTCGTGTCTATGATTTCAGTCCTTCTGTCTCCAGCCTGCACAAGGGTAAAACATTCATTATATGTCTTGGCTTCTCACACACACACACACACACACACACACATGCACAGATTAATGAATATGATCTCAGAGGGAGATGCGAGCGGCTCCCCCATGCTGTGTGTGGGGAGTCAGGCTGAGGTTCAATCTCATTACTGCGTCTACTCGGCGCAGGACGCCACAGTCCGCTCTGCCAAACGCACCACAAGAGTGAGTGTGAGTTTAACGCTCGTTCTCACTCCAGCCTCGTCTCCCTTCCAACTCTCTGGCTTTCTTAGCCGCTCTGTAATCACTCTGCCTATTTATCAGACCGTGGTTGTTATGAGCACTCTGATGAAAGGTATATTCAAATATGTCTCTGAAAAGCAACTAAGCCTGCGTTTTTATTGTGTTTTATATTATATCCAACAGAAGGATCATGTGATTAGGCGTGCGTGCGTGCGTGCGTGAGTGACCTTTGCGTCTGTCTTCTGCTTCTCCCACATTCATGCTGCAGTAAACTGCATTTTATGTTTTGTGGCCAGTTAAGTCTGCATGCTCGAGGACGTCGGGTGGTTTTGGTGACTCACACTTTATCAAAACACCTTTTATTGACTGTTTTATACCGACATTGCTGACTCCTCTCTCACTTCTGGGGCCGCTAACTGAGCGCATCTCTGAGCCCCCATCCACAACTCTGCACCCACCATGTAACTGTTTGTGTTGTGTTTGGCTAACAGGATTACCAATTCAACGTATCGTTTTGGACGGTGCATTTGGCTAACAGAACCACCTTCACACACACTGCAGCTTAGCTGCTACAACCGGGCGTGGTGAGTTAATTGCCTCGGTTTAAGGCGAAGCGCTGCCTGCTTCAGCCATAGTTTCGGCTTCTGGTCTAAAAAACACTGATAATCTGCTATACATGATATAAATGTTATATATAAAATATAAAACATATCAATGGCTCATTGTTTTGGTGTCATCTTGTCTCCCAGCAGCACCGCGTTTTCCAGCAGCAGGGAGCTGTATTCAGAGCAAAGACTCCCACTGTACACGACCTGCTCGGCAGCAAACTGCCGACGGACACATTTAGAGACGAGCCGGGACACACAGGGAAGCATTAAGCAGCTAAAGATAAAGGCTTGTTTTCACCGGAGTCGACGGAGAGCGAAAATAGAGCGGAGAGAAGGTGAACGTTGGAGTGATATTCTTCTTCTTCACACTGGGTGGCATTTCCCTTCGTTACCATGAACACACACACAGCAGTTTATTTAGACTAATTCAACACAAATAGTCTGGAGCACCAAAAGTGGATGAATCCACCTCTGAAAATAAAATGTCCCCCCGTTTGAGCAAGACAGACGAACACATTGTGTTCACTCTTATACTTTACAGTAAACAGGCAATCGATTGATCAGCTAATAAGGTAATGTAAGTTCTATGAGGTTTTTTTCAGTCTACTCTCTGGAGCGCCGATTTCACTTGAATACAGATTTTGCTCATTAAGGTGAGTTTACTCATCACGAGGGCTACGACTCAGCAGGAGTGTGTTACTGTCTGTGCTGTTACGTTTGAAATAGCTGTCAATTATTAAGCATGATGTTCTTGGTTGCATTGTGGGAAATGTAAGATTCAGCTTTGTTGAAGTTAGACTAATATTAGGGACGAAATGTTGACTATCGTTGGAAATGCAAAACTAAATTGCTTTAAGGCATATCCTTATAGCCTTATTACCAATTATTATATTGCGATTCTATTCATTCATACGTAACCAGTGGGCTAAAGAGTGTTTAAGGACAGTCAAGGCTCCTGAGGTTGCCATGACTTCTCTTTCATTGCTTTACACAGGACCCAAGGTCAGCTCCTATACAATACAGGTTTTACAAGATAGGAAGGCCGGACATAACGTTTGTTTTGATGGTTCAAAAGATTACATCACAACCTTGAAGGATGGACGTCACGATACACAGTTATTGGTTGGTACAAGGGGGTGTAGGCATGTCAAATCACAAAGATAAGAATATTGGACTTTGAGTTAAAAAATATTTTGTTAAATGGGTGAATAATGTGACTAGGGATGTGATCTAAAACTAATAAATATGATCCATAGATCTCAAGGTCACGCAGACACGGCACGTCCTCATGTCCTTTGCAAAACATGAAAGTGTGAAGTCGATCGGATGAACGTTTGTGGAGAAAGGTCAGAAGGTCATAAATACAGTCGATGAAACCTTCCATTTTAGTTCCTTTCATGTAACCAGTTTGCCTTCCAGTCCGCTCTGGTTTTCATGTTTAATGAACACACTAGAAAATATCCTGCCAACATTTAGCTGCAATTAACATTGATTAGGCATGAATATCACCGTGGCAACCGTAACAAATTCCTGCTGGTCTCTGAAGAATAACTCACTCAGCCTATTTTGGAAAAATGTACGTTTTTAGAGAACAACTTTGAACCTCGTTACCGGCAGAGAGGCACTGCTGAAAAACTGGGGAAAAAAATAACTCTGAAATATAACTCACATTATAAATACGGCGGGGAAAAAAAGACACAGTGACTCCAGTTTCATTATATATACAGTTGACATTTATAGAGCTAATACAAAACCACTGTGGTACAGATCATTTATAAAAACTAAACCATAAACAACAACAACAACATAAATAGTTCAGAATCCTGATCAGTAAAAATATCTTGGTCCCCTTCCAGCGTGAGAGGTGAGGCCGAGGCAGAGTGACTGTAGACGACGGTGGAAGAGAAATGACGGTTTTATTGCTTTCACAACTGCATGTAACCGCTGCGAGACTGGAGCTCTTTCACAGGCAGGAGATTAAGTCCAGCCAAGTTTTGTACAAATAAATTAACTCTTCGGTCCGACACCCGATGCATCCAAATGTCCCCCTACTGTTGAATACGTGGGCCATAAAGGAGCCTGTGAGTATTAAGCCTACAGGAATTCGACTGGCCTGGGTTTCTGTGTGTGTTTCATTATCCCACGGTGTCTAAATGCTGCTTTGGAGGCGTTTCCAGCCCGTCTGAATCCACTCCTGAGGGTATTACTGGATATAAATACTTGGGATTTGTGGGATTTTCCTGCAGGAAAATCACATTATTTTAAAATACTGCACCTCAGCATAAACACGGCATAAAACTCTTACCTTCACCAACAAACTCAACAACAGAACTTTGAATGTGTTTCTAACCTTCACTGTCTCCGAGGGTTTGGCTCCACCTGTGTGAACGCCAGTTCTGTTCTACCTCAACCGGCATCGGACAACAAGACGAGTTAGACTGGGAACTAATTGCAAAAATTAAAAACTGAACCAAAGCTAAACCTTCAAGGGAACATTGTCCACATATGATGTGGATGTTCAGTCAGTGTTGAAGGTAAATGTAGTCCACTGAAGCAATAAATCCATCAATGCGTTGTGTACTGACCCAGAAAGTCAGCGGAGTTCTGCTTCTTGTGGAGTAGTGCCCCACAGTGCCTCCATATACCAGGATGCATTGCGTGTAAGCTTCTGGCCCCCGGAGGCAACCTCAGCCTCTTCTCCCTGTATTATGTTCGGCCGTATAAATGCTGCTGAATATCTGAGGCAGCCAAAATACTTTAAAATGTATCGTCTTCCATAACATCCTCTGCACTCATATTGTCCTTGACAGAAACATATCTAGTTTGCAAAACAAGCGAAGAGAAGGAAGTTGGGTTTTTGAGGGGTATCTAGAGGCGGGGACTACGAATCCAACCTGCCAACGACGTCACTCTCACATCAAATGACGGCGCTGGACGAAGGAAGAACAGATTCTGCTGCTGTGAACTCAGCTTTCTGGAACCAAACAGCACTGAGGAATATATTGCTTCAATCGACTACATTTACGATTAGACATTCACATAAAAGGTGGTGAATTTATCGCTAAACCTTGAATGCATCAAGGAACAATATTCAGCTTTGAACGTCCAGCTTTTAATATCCAGCACAGTCTCGTTGCAGATCAATGAATTGTCACGGAATGCAATCTATTGGGATCCTTTTTGTGGCGGACACAAGTACTAAACGCACCCATGTGACTATGCAATGGTCAGAGCTAATGGCATAGTATTAAATAATGAGAGACGACTAATGATTGGCGGGTGGGAGGTGTATGGTCCAACAACACAGTACTTTTAACCACAAGACTGAATCTAACACTCATTTTGTTGCTTCAACCGAACTGTACAGTTATTTTAAGGCCAACGATGACCTTTTCCATTAACCTTACTAAGTGGTTTTATTGCCTAAAACAACTTCTGTTTGGAAAAAGAACGTGGTGCAGGCACGGACGCTGCTTCCAATTAGAAAACATTTATTTTAAAGCCTGAAAGACACAAAAAAGGTAGGAAATAGCATCAGTAGATTAGAATTTCGTGACCAATTCACAAACTTCTGTGAGACTGTTTGTATATTACGTATATGATTAAAGACGGGTCCCACCAGTGACTTCACCCCCGACAGCGGATCCACTAATAGCACAGATTGGAATGAAGATAGCAGTTTAAAATGCTGACTCATCCAGCCTTGAGTGGTTCATATCCCGTGTCGCTGAAACACTCATCCGCTGTATCCCATTCATTTTACAAGGATGCTTTACATTCTCTCACTTGGCTCCTGCTGATGTACATATGCTGTAAAACCCACTATTACATGTGTTTATTGTCACGGAGCAGCTCCAGTCATGCTGGGAACACACTACACCATTAAAAAAATGCCTGGTCACATCACAGTGGATCATCCATCTCGTTGGGAGGCGGTACTGCCACATCCGCTGATGAACGTCATGCACGGGGGCCTTTTCCCTCAAAATATCACAACGTTGACCTCAACTTCTCAGAGAACACAGATGTTTGGGAAATGTTGGGAAATGACAGAAAGCGATACAGAATACCTGAGAGCCTTGAATTGTCACCTGCTGCCGGAAATTTTGTGTTTTTCCTTTCCATACATTTCCCTCAAAAATCATCAGAATGCAGGGAATTTTATGTGTTTGAGGCAAATACATAAATAAATGTGCTGCTTAATGTGTCCCTCCCCCCATTGTTGAAATGAAACTTCTTCAAAGTGGCTTTCTTTGTTCAAAATCGCTGCTAATAATATAACCCAGAATAATAATCACAACATTAATATTCAGCAGAGGCGTTAGCCTACATTTTAATTGATGGGGGGATTCTGGGGGGGCTGGATAGAGGATGAGGGGGGGAAACCGGCCTCGACCAGTATGGAAATCTAATTTTAGGTTCGACGCCGGATGCCCTTCCTGATGCAACCACCCCCATCCAGAGCGTGTGGGGAGAAAACAAGCGCACCCAAGAAGAAACCCATGTGGGCAGAAAGAACAAACAGAGGCGACAGTGCTCCCCACTAACCTGCTGTCTCTATGCTTTTTCAGATCAAAATGGGCTATAAGCAGTATTATCTAGTTGTATCATTAGCTTCCAGTGGAGGCTGTGCAGTAGTGATGCGATAGTTGACCTATAACCCGCGTACAGAAACACTTCTTTCTCTTCCCCTGTCTGTCATTCTCTCTAAAAACACACACACAGCGAGTGCCACGGTGCTCAGTCCGGACAATTATGCTACTATGATGCATAAAATTGGCAGCTCGAGGGTCGGGTTCGGGTGGCGGATTTTTTTTAAAAAACCTTGATCCGCGTATCGCTGCTGCCGAGGATCGCTTCTGACTCGTGGGATCCAAGCATTTCCAATAACTCCGGAGTGTTGTAAAGTCCAGAAGTCACGATTTATTGAAAAGTCCGAGAACAGGTTTTATCTGACAAAATATTCATCTTCATTCCAGATTTTTTGGTGTTAAAACCAAATTTTCATGGAGGTCAAAAATGTGTTTGCTCTGCTGCTTGCAGCACTCAAAGGGTGTGTGTGTGTTCCATTTATATATATATATACCGGTATATATATATATATATATGTATATGTGTGTGTGTGTGTGTGTGTATATGAGATGGAAGGTTTGAAGGAGATATTTTCACAGCAATATAAAGCAGATATTAGAGAGGGAATCGTGACGTATATGACTTCATTAACATCATTAGCTCTAATCAGCTAAAAATACTAAATTTAATCTCGAATGCCAAGACTTATTTAATCAAAGCATTTAAATAAAATTACAGTCATTCATTTCTTTTTCATTTGAATTCCGTGTGACAACAGGTGACAATAAAAAGTATAAAGATAACATTTAGAAGTTTACAACGCCTGTAGTTGCCATACCAGTGCTCTCCACCCTCAGAGGCATTCATATTGACATTTTAGGAAAAACAAATGCACTGTGTCAAAAACCGTCACTGTCCGTGCTTCTAAATTATACAGTGATATAAATTTGCGGCCAAACCGCGCAGCCGTGAACTTATGAAGTTATTTAAGCCTTTGCACTCCCTTTTTTATTAATCTTTCATGCATCTGAACACGTCCCTCGTTTTAACAAGCCATAACCCAACTGAAGGGCAGCATTAACCACATTCGCTACGGAGCAAAGCGGAGGTGGGGCGTTCTCCCAGTTTGGGAGTAACAAAAAGAAATCAGCAAGATCAGAAGCTTCTGCTCCACATGAACCGTGGCCGTCTATCCAAGAGGCAGCTCTAATGCGGCTCAAAGGGGGTGTAGTGTGCTCCCAGCATTTCTTGTGAACTTTAAATACACGGGAAAAACGGACTTTGAATCTTCGATATTTGGGTAAAATTCCTAAAATGTATCAACGCTTTTAAGCTCGTGAAAGGCATCGTCTCCACAGCTGACAGCTATGAGGGAAGTAACCGTGGCGATGAGGCTGTTTGAATACAGTAGCACAGTTCAGACGGGACGTGATGATCTGAGGTAAGAATGAGCGTCGGCCTCTGCTTTAGTGGTTTGGTGGAAAGATGAAGAAAGATCTTTTCACTCAGTATTAACGTCTGTCACACGCCTGCCGGGTTTTATCTTGTGGCTGTGAGTCAACATGTGTCTTAATGTGTATGGAAATGTGTGTGTGGTTCATGATAATTGGATAATTCATCATTAACATGGGCAGCAATCAATTAGCTAATAACTGAATTCAACAGGGACACGTGGAGATAAAAGAGTGGGGATCTTTTGATCCGACTCTGTGTAAAACATGTCCCGTAACGTTGGAGTGGTCCTTTAAGGACTCGCTGGTTGAGCAGAAGACAGCCGCTTCCTGTTGCAGAACGTTTCTGCAGATACAAAGTTTTCAACAGTACTCTACTTCTGTATGTGACTGCTGATGTCTGTAAAAGTAGATCCTGTATCATTAAATGTGTGTGTGTGTGTGTGTGTCATTGGATCTGGAGCTGCAGTTCCTCCTCCTCCTCATCCATGTCGCTGGCCGGACCGTCGGGGTTTTCGGGACTGAACCGGGCCGATCGAATTTTCCCAAACAGACCAGGACTCTGCTGCTGCCGCCGCAGTCTGAGAGGGAGGGGGGGAGAGGGAGAGAGAGAGAGAGAGAACGGTGTTAAAATAGCATTACAATGCTGAAGAATATGACAGTACTGCATATCATTTTTACATTAGACACACTCTGCCCTCAGTGTGCGTTTGTGTGTGTGTCAAATAAGTCAGAAAGTCAAATAAGAGCGTCATGGAGGTGAGAGTTTTGTGTTGTTCTGAATTCATCCAACATCTCACAGTCCACCTGAGATTTAGTTCCAACGTCTAACGGCTACAGTTACTGGTAGGGATGTAACGATGCATCAAACCTTGCCATTAAAAAAACCCCGTCTCTGTGCCGTCATGAGACTGTGATGAACTCTCCCACGATATGAAATGGTTCTACCGTCCCTCTCAGTCAATACGCGTCTCCATCGTGTGAAAACTGCACCGTTGTTGTTTGAACAGCAGAGGCTGCAAACATACTAGTCAAGCACTCAGATTCCCATCATCCTTTGCGTACAAGCGCTCGCTCAGACGCAACGAAAAACGACGAGGACGAGCATCAACTAAATTAATTAATACGAATTTGAACTTGAGAAGCTGACGTGTGGGAACATTTTGGTTTTCCCATTTCAAGAAATGACGATAAGGAAACTCCCCATGTCTTCTCCCGGTCCGAGTGTTTCTTCTACGTTTCCCTCCCTGTGACTCTACGGCCAAATCCTCTAGTTCAGTCTGTGCCTGCCTGAGATCTGTCTCTGTAAGCCTGTTTTTGATCCTCCCTTGTGTTCTCATCTGCTCCCCTCTCACCTGGATCCCTGCTCACCCACTCGTGACTCCGTTCCTCCACCAGAGCAGTGATGGAGGAACTCCTAAGCTCATTACCGTTACATTAGAATACTGCTTGGTAATTTGCCGTGTGGCCTCCTTTTGTCTTTAAGCTGACGCTAAACACTGACACACATAAAACTATTTGTAAATCCTGCTGGACGATAATCAGCTATAATAAGAGAAATAAATCTAACATGAGAAGACATTTGGCACATCAGCACCCAGAAAAGCTCAGACTAAAACAACATACTGCGAGGAAAAAACTTCAGCCGGGCCAAAAAGACCTGAAGCATTCGAAGCCCCGTTTCCTCCAAACGGTCTGAGAGCTGAAGAACTAATGAGATGCAGCGGTGAGAACGTGTTTAAAGACTTTCTGTGGTTGCCACAAACTCACACCTGCACATGTGCAGAGACGCTAGCAGAGCAACAGGAGCTACGACGTGTTCTTTCTAGAGGTGTTGTGATGTTTTGGAGATGTTTGTGCTTTTATTTATCCGTCATCATCATCAAAACAAACCGGTAAGTGCATCCGAGTGGTTTTCTGATTGCACATCGATCCTCACTACTTGGAAAGATCTTGTGCCCAGAATGTTTTATCTTTTTTTTTACTTCCATTCATCCCTTTTCCTTCACGCACTCAATATGCGTTATGATTGTCAATTTACACACCGCTGTCTACGTGACAGTACAAACCGGGGGCGTTGCATGTAAATGACAGTAATATTACTATTCATATCGGCAGCGATGCAAATTTGCGACAGCTGCGACATTTTGTCAATAAATTTGTGCAGGCAGGGGACCAACATCAGCATCCTATTGACCCAGAGAGGTGATGGTACTCGTTACAAAAATGACTGTTAAAAAATACATTTAGATGAGTTCTGACCGACTGGTACAGAGATCAGTACCGACTCCGGTTCAGCATTAGACAACAGCACCTAAATATATGGAGACGGCACTATATCGACTGTCTGAAGCTGAAGCAAGTGACATCTTTTAGATCTCTGGGTTCATTTCTGCTGAGGACAATGGAAATACGAGGGAATATGTGATCTACATGCCAGAGTTGATTTCAATGAGCCACAAAATGATGGAGAAAAAAAAATGCAATTTCACCCTGGGCTGTATGCATTTCCAATTGATTTAAAAAGGCAATGACTATTGATTTTTTTTTTCAAAGATGCAAGCTAAGTCTATTATGAAACAGACCCTGGAGATAGAATTGGCCACACTAGATTCTACACGGCGTTCTGTCTTGCTGCCCTCGTTTTCCCTGAACACACGAGTTGTCAGGACGGTCGGATGGTTTGAGGCTCCGGCTCTCTGAAAGACAGTCAATTTTAATCCTCTTATGCATTTCGGTCGGTTTCTTCCCAGATCCAAGACTTTCTGAACACACTCTCTTAAAGATGCTAATCACATATTCCAACTCATTTTTAACCTCAACAACATCCGTTTTGCATTCCTCGGGTACGACATGTGAGAAAAGCTGTGAAGCTAAACAAGGCAACAACAACAAAGAGAGTAAAAAGCCACAGTGGCACCTGACAAAGAAGAAGAGCTTTACTGCAACACAAGTAGAATGTTCCCTGGAGGGCTGGGTTGTGTGAACTACTGCCAGGTGAATTTCTTACAAATAAACCAGAATTAGCCTTAAGAATGACAAATGGCACTCACTGTATGTACATTGCACGTCCTAGTTTGACTGATAGATGTTGATTCGTCTAAATTGAGGGGAAATCTTAACCTATTGGCCCTTTCTGTTTGTTACATCTTAATATTAGACAGATTAGACGGTCTCAGATTTACATCTGCAATGTAATCTTTTAAGTGGGCACTATATAAGGAGTTGTATTAATTTAAAGTAAATTAACAAAAATACTTTTTGTAATACGTTGCCAGTTAATGACTGTAATGCCAGTTCATTTTCTGGTGTCGAAACAGTGATTTTCTTGCAGTGTAACTGGTTGAAAACTTCTTTTTTTTTTTTAATAACGATCAATAATTTGAGAAAATGTGATAAAAGCCATACAGGCGACTCTACATGCTAGAAAACATTCTGTGCCCTGGTGTCCCACGCTGCCATTCAAACTCTGGTGTGGACCAAACACTTTAAAAAGGTTGGTCAGCAGGACATGATCACATATTAAGTCAATGCAAAGACACAAATAGACACATTGTGTGACGCTGTATCAAGAAAGCCCGTCAGCGTTGAGATTCTCCTCCTCTCCTCCCTGATATGCTGACATTGCTAAATCAGAAATGGATGAAATAAATATTGTATCTATTGTAGTTCTCTGATGGTGCCTCATATTAGTACAGAGACCGACCTAAACCGGTCTGAAAAGTCCTTGTGAACACCATCCAGGAGGAAGACATCACACTGACTTCACATTTGACAGCTGTGTGGGAAACCACATCAGTGATTCAGGAAGGACCGTGGACAACGGACTGAAGGAACACCAGAATCAGACCATATCGGCTGTCTGAACAGGGAGGACATTCACATCCGACACCAGGACATTCGTATCCGACCAAAGTTCCTCACCAAGGTCGCGTGATAACAACCGAGCCATCTCCATGACAACGCAGCAAACCACATTTACATCACTGGCTTAGATTTAGATTGGACACTTTCCCCCGACGGTTCCTCCTCTCTGATAGTTCCTCCATCACAGCACCTTTTGATCCTCTCCCTCTCCTGTTATCAGATGTTTGTCAGTCAGCATGCCAGGTCAGGTAGGTATAACTATCGTAACATCTGGACCACAACAACAGCTCGGCCACTAAAAGCTTTTCTATTGAGTCTGCAAACACTTATATGATATAAATGACTGTCAATCTATACAGAAAGAGGATCAGGGAAGGTAGAGACAGAGATGTCTGCCATCCACTTGTTTCAAGTGTTGCGGTCGCTCTTTTTCAACGAGTACAAAGAACCCCTGCAAGAGCAACAGTGTGGCCGCGATGCAGCAGATCATGTTCCACAGATGGAAACACAAGCAGCCGCTGATTGAGTGTGTGTGTGTGTGTGTGTGTGTGTGTGAGAGACAGAGGACTTTGTGGTTGCCACACATCTTTAGTGCAGACCAGCTTTAGAAAACCCCCATGGGACAGCTCTGTCGCCCTTATGGCCCAGGAAGGCATGCCATTATGAAAATAATGAACAAATAGAAACTGAATTGGAACTAGAGATTGAGACCATAAAATGTTTACAATGTATAAAGGCCTAATGCGGTAATACATCAAGTGAGAAGTAGGGCCAGGGCTCCAGACTAACTTTTTGCATTGGTTGCACTGGTGCGCCTAACTTTTTTTCTTAGGTGCACCAGCACAAAATTAAGGTGCACCCACATTTTTCATCGCGTCGCCTTTAACGCCAAAAGGTCACCTTTTTATCGCTCTCCTTTTACATAATGACACCCCCTTATGGCCTAGGTTAACTGCAGCACCATCATCACCCAGAGGAACCGTTTTCTCCAGCCAATCTGCACACTGATGCCCAAGCGCAGTAAATGCTTGCTTTGTGGCACAATAAAAAGATCATACAGGTCACTAGCCTATAGATTGCAAATGGAAAACTGTTTATGTGATCTTAGCCTAGCCTAATTATATTTTTACTTAGGCTATTCATTTTTAATAATAATATTAGGAATAGGCTACTATACAATGTCCTATTCATTATCTCTCATGCTGTAATGTGGACCTTCAAACACTGTGCGTGTCCATGCTCCACCGGACATGTCCAATTAACATGTTGACCGGCCTCCCTTTATGCAAAATGCAGCAGTAGACAATAACGCACTCCTCCGTAGAGACGTCCGTGTCGCCGTCAGTCATGAATGACGTGAACGTGGCGTTTCCAACCTCCGCAGCTGTCTTGTTCTTTAGTGTGTCGGCATTTTTTTCATCAGAATAATTTCGGACTTAAATTTAGTGAACGGCAACTCCTCCTTTGCAATATTGTATGCGACGTTGAATTTTATAATCATTTCAGATTCCTCAGCGGACGTGATCGATACAGCCCGACGCTGAAATGCAGCTGGATGAGGGGCCACTTTATTAACACACTTATCACGGCATGTAGTATTCTTTTTGGACATATTGCGCTTTTTCAATGTCTCGATGCGAAATGTTGTTGACTCCTCCACAAACGCACTATTACCGGCCAAATGCTGACCACACTCCCGACAATAAATGCAGTGCATTGAGTCCCTTTCTTCATCGTACATCAGCCAGGGAAATTGCTTCAACCAGTCCTGTCTGAAGGCATATTTTTGGGCTTTTTAATTAGTCTCGGGGCGAGGCTTTCTGACTCTCTTCACTTTCAAAGAAAATCGAAGCGCTCATTGTCGAAGCGCTCAGGAGTACCTGCTCTGCTCGCTCGCATTTTCGAACTGACACAATTTACAGCAGTGTGAAAAGGACCACAGCCAATCAGAGGCAAGGACCCGCCCGAGCTCTGTCTCTTATTGGTTTAGACCACGATACCGTCAGGAGAACATAAAGAGATGCTGCGCTTATGATTTTTTTTTCACCCGAGCAGCGTTAGGTGCACCAGTGCGACCTACAATTTTTTTCAGACGCACTCATAACAATTTTGGTCGCATATGCGACCAAAATGGTCGCACTCTGGAGCCCTGTAGGGTAATTTTCTTATAGACTTCCATGCAAATTGACTTATTTTTGCAACCAGGAGTGGCCCCCTGGTGGCCAGTAGAGAGAATGCGAGTTCAAGACACTTAAAGGAGTCATCACCTGGTTTTATACGTATCCAGCCCCCCTTGGATCGCTTTGGATCAATTCGTAAAACTTATTAGAAAAAAAAAAAAAAAATTTAATCAAACATTGAGCTTGTTCTGACCCTTTTTCGTACCGCGATTTTATCACGCGAGATTACGCGCGAGGTTTTGACTGGTCCGGATGTGCATTGTATAATATGTAATGAGGCGCGCGTTGATTCGCCGCAGGAAGGACAGAGCCGGGGGGGCTTGCCTGCATGCAGACTCCAAAACATAATGGCGGCGCTTCGGCGATTTCAGGTAGCGGACGGGGCGGGGTTGGGTGGTGAAAGAGGGGTGGGCTTATGCAAGTAGCCGCCACGGTGACGTCACCGAAGGCGCAGAATCAAAATCTCGTGCTTTAGGAATGCACACCCTTGTGTGCTATTCCTGTTCGGAAAAAGAGCAGAAGCGAAAAAACGGCGCCACTTTCAAACTCCAGCCTTTCAGGCAAGTTTCAACTGAGATCAAACACAGATATGCATGTTTTAACAAGAGAAATTGCGATTTCCTGGTGATGACTCCTTTAAGCCTGAGCTTCACTTTTCAGAACGGGAGGTTGTTGCCTGCATTGAACGGATGCTTCTTCTTTGTTGGCAACAACAAAAAGATGTTTTCCCAATCAAACGTACATGTCCACCTACTTATTTCCACAAACATCCAGTCAGATGCGTGCCGAACCCAACGGCAATGTGTTTCCCCTGTCACTTTTCCACCAAGAAATTCTTGGGAATATTATACTTTGCAGGGAAATAAAGGGTTCTTCAGCCATTTTTTTTTCATTTTTGGTCAATGACACCGACGACGGCAGCTGCTGGTCGCAGGGGCAAAGCCTGCAGTTTGTGTTTCATCTAAAAATAAAAAAAAGAAAATGCTGAAAAAAACCAACCCAAACTTGATTTTGTCTTGCTGCTACAATATTTCATTTCACAATTCATTTCACACATGGCTCAGAGCGTGCTTGGCAGCTACAAGTAGGCTGTCAGCTTCACATCACACACACACACACACACACACACACACACACACACACACACACACACACACACACACACACACACACACACACACACACACACACACACACACACACACACCTGGACCTGATGTTGAAGCAGCGCCGCTGTGTGTGTTTGACC